>NC_086322.1:104454653-104768653 GCF_036172605.1 Pelobates fuscus
TCTTATAGTTAGGATAGCCTTATGCCTATCCCACGCATGCTTAAACTCCTTTACTGTGTTAACCTCTACCACTTCAGCTGGAAGGCTATTCCATGCATCCACTACCCTCTCAGTAAAGTAATACTTCCTGATATTATTTTTAAACCTTTGTCCCTCTAATTTAAGACTATGTCCTCTTGTTGTGGTAGTTTTTCTTCTTTTAAATATAGTCTCCTCCTTTACTGTGTTGATTCCCTTTATGTATTTAAATGTTTCTATCATATCCCCCCCTGTCTCGTCTTTCCTCCATGCTATACATGTTAAGATCCTTTAACCTTTCCTGGTAAGTTTTATCCTGCAATCCATGAACCAGTTTAGTAGCCCTTCTTTGAACTCTCTCTAAGGTATCAATATCCTTCTGAAGATAGGGTCTCCAGTACTGTGTACAGTACTCCAAGTGAGGTCTCACCAGTGTTCTGTACAATGGCATGAGCACTTCCCTCTTTCTACTGCTAATACCTCTCCCTATACAACCAAGCATTCTGCTAGCATTTCCTGCTGCTCTATTACATTGTCTGCCTACCTTTAAGTCATCAGAAATAATCACCCCTAAATCCCTTTCCTCAGATGTTGAGGTTAGGACTCTATCAAATATTACGTCACTCCAGGTCCCGGAATCACTAAGCTGCATGCGAGGGAGCTGAGCAGGAAAATCAGAGCTCCCTCACTGCCTACTCTGCCTGTTTGCCCCCTGCCTGCCCGCACAGCAGCCCCACTGAACCGCAGGTAAGGAATCCACTCCAGCTCTCCTAGGGAGGCTGAGTGGATTTAAAATAAAATAAAATAAAAAATAAAATAATAATTTGTGAGTGTTGGGGGAAATGTGTGTGTGTCTGTAAGTGTATGTGTCTGTTAGTGAGTGTGTATGTGTCGGTCAGTGAGTGCGTGCATCTGTCAGTGAGTGCGTGCATCTGTCAGTGAGTGAGTGCGTCTGTCAGTGAGTGAGTGCGTCTGTCAGTGAGTGCGTCTGTCAGTGAGTGTGTCTGTCAGTGTGTGTCCGAGTAATAGTGTGTGTCTGTCTATTAGTGTGTCAAATCAGTAAGTGTGTGTATGTCATTGTCAGTGTATATGAGAGTGTGTGTCTGTCAATGAATGTATGCATCTATCAGTGATTGTGTGCGTCTGTCAGTGAGTGAGCGTCTGTCAGTCAAAGTGTGGCCTTGACAGGAAGGGGTGGGAAAATTTTAAATTAGGGGGGTTTGCCCGAGCATCGTCCTGCCTAGGGCAGCACAAATCCAAAATACACCACTGGTGGCAGTGTATATAAAGCTAAGTGGCAGTGTATATAGTGTAAAGTGGCAGTGTATATAAAGCTAGGTGGCAGTGTATATAGTGTAAAGTGGCAGTGTATATAAAGCAAGGTGGCAGTGTATATAGAGTAAAGTGGCAGTGTATATAGTGCAAGGTGGCAGTGTATATAGTGTAATGTGGCAGACAGTGTATATAAAGCAAGGTGGTAGAGTGAAGTGAGACGTGGCAGTGTGTATTGTCAGGGTACCTGAAGTCTCTACCTCGGAGGAGGTTAGACTTTCAAACGGCCGTCCTCTCAGGGGGGCTGATTCACCCAATCCTCACAGCTCTCATAGCCGTTTACACGCCGGCCGCGATAGCCCCGCTTCCTTTTATGACGCGGCGATCAGGAGCCGACGTCATGACAACAATCACGTCCCGACCTGTCAATGTAGTTCCGAACAACGAATCAGGGCTCGGCAAGGGCGGAGTCATCAATTAAAGAACCAAGGTATAAAATAGGGATGTGTGTAATGGTTCATTGCCCTGTCGTGGTTCTAGCTTGTCTGGTCACTCAGTGCTCTTATTACTATTTGTCTTTTTGGTTCTGACTCGGCTTGTACTTTCGTTCCTGCTTAACTCTCGTGTCCTTTGACCTCGGCTCGTCTCTCGCTTACCTGTTCTCTCGTTCCCTCGACCTCGGCTTGTCTCTGACCATTCTTTGCTTTCTCCTTACGTTAGTCCGGCCATTCTAAGGTCCGGTATACGTACCTAGCTCCTGTTTGTATTCTGCGTGTGGGATCCCTGTCCCGATCCTGACATTACGACAGGGCCAATGGATCCTGCAGGTACAAATGCTCAGATTGGTTCTCCTGACTCGAGATTTGAAGCCATGGATCATAGAATGGACCAGATGGCTCTGGCACTGCAAGCATTGCTATCCCATCCTAGTAATCAATCAGAGGAGATACGTACACCACCCATCTCTCCTGTTAATACAGGCCTAGAGGTAGCCACAGTGGGAGCCTCTTCCCGTGTTACTTCCCCTTTACGCTATGGCGGTTCTCTGGATACCTGTCGAGGTTTCCTAAACCAGATAGGGATTCATTTTGAATTACAACCCCGCGCCTACCCTACAGACAGGGCGAAGGTTGGATTCATAATCTCGTTACTCATTGACAAAGCTCTTAGATGGGCTAACCCTCTGTGGGAAAATGATAATCCAGTAGTCTATAATTATAATGCATTTGTCACTACTTTTAGGAGGACTTTTGACCCTCCAGGAAGAAAGGCCAGTGCAGCTAGACTACTATTACGTCTTAGACAGCATAGCCTAACCCTTGTGGATTATGCGTTAGAGTTCAGATCCTTGGCGGCAGAGGTCAAGTGGAATGAACAGGCCTATATGGACGTATTTCTGAACGGATTATCAGATGAGATCTTAGACGAGGTTGCCACAAGAGATCTTCCTTAAAATTTGGAAGAATTAATTTCATTTATTTCTCGAATAGATGAACGCATGAGACAGAGGCAGAACACTCGAGATAGAACTCATAGACCTTCCTTAAGACTAGCTCCCGCATTTCAGAATTCTTAATCTACAACTCTAGCTCTCCCAGAACCTATGCAAATAGGTAACACTCGTCTCTCAGAAAGTGAAAGACAATACAGGAGAAGGGAGGGTCTGTGTATGTATTGTGGAGTAAGAGGTCACCTACGCCTAAATTGCCCTAACCGTCCGGGAAACGCTCGCACCTAAGTTTCTCAAGAGGACAGGCCTTGGGTGTTTCTATCTTGTCCTCTACATATGATTACAAGGATCATAGGCTTCTGTTACCTGTTTCTTTAGCTTGGGAAAAGGGAGTACTTAATGCTATGGCATTAATAGATTCCGGAGCAGCTGAAAGTTTTATTGACCAAGCCTTTGTCACGAACCACTCTATCCCATCTCAGCTAAGGGATACACCCTTGGCCGTTGAGGCCATAGAGGGTAGACCATTATCAGACCCTGTTATTTTTCGTAAGACTATACCAGTTAAGTTAACCATTGGTATTCTACACGAGGAGGGAATATCTCTCATGCTTATCTCATCTCCTTGAGTTCCAATAGTCTTGGGGTATCCCTGGCTTAAAAAGCATAACCCTATTATTGATTGGGAACAAGGTGAGATAGTCTCCTGGGGTCAGGGTTGCCAGAGAGGTTGTTTACAGAAAATCTCGCCGGTTTGCGTAGTTGACGCACCAAGTAACTCTAACCAGTCCACAGATTTACGGATACCATCTCAGTACCTGGATTTAAAGGCAGTCTTTGATAAAAAGAGGGCTGATACTTTACCCCCACACAGGTCCTTTGACTGTAAGATTCGACTCCTGCCTGGTACTATGCCTCCGAGGGGTACTGTATATCCTCTATCCACTAAGGAGAACTTAGTCGTAGAGGAATACATACGGGAGAACCTAGACAAGGGATTTATTAGGAGATCCTCTTCTCCAGCCGGGGCCGGTTTCTTTTTTGTAGATAAGAAAGACGGCACTCTACGGCCTTGCATTGATTATCGGGGCTTGAATAAGATAACGATCAGAAATGCTTATCCTATTCCCTTGATTACTGAGCTATTTGATCGTCTGAAAGGTTCCAAGATTTTTACCAAGTTAGACCTGAGGGGAGCTTATAACTCGGTGAGAAATCAGCAGGGTGATGAATGGAAAACGGCTTTCAATACCTGGTATGGTCACTATGAGTATACGGTAATGCCCTTCGGGCTTTGCAATGCTCCTGCTGTATTCCAGGACCTAATTAATGAGGTTTCTAGGGAATTTCAACATGAATGTGTTATAGTTTATTTGGATGATATACTAATACACTCTAGAGAGCCTGAGACTCACCACAAACAAGTCAGAAGGGTATTGCGTAAGCTTCTACAACATGGTTTGTACTGCAAATTGGAGAAGTGTAGCTTTGACCAATCTCAGATAAACTTTCTTGGTTACGTTATTTCTGGAGACGGGTTTAGGATGGACCCGGTTAAACTCCAATCAATCTTAGATTGGCCATTGCCCAAGGGACTCAAGGCCATTCAGAGGTTTATCGGATACTCCAATTATTATAGGCGCTTCATTAAGGGGTACTCGTCTATTATTGCTCCTATTACCAATATGACTAGACAGGGTGCTGATACCAAGACCTGGTCTCCTGAGGCGCTTGTTGCTTTCAGTACTCTCAAGGAACAGTTTGCCTCAGCACCGATATTAGTTCATCCTGACACCTCTTTGCCTTTTTTACTCGAGGTAGACGCCTCAGAGACAGGTATAGGCGCTATCTTGTCCCAAAGGCTAGGTTTGAATAAACCGCTGCACCCATGTGGTTTTTTTCCAAGAAATTGTCTGGGCCTGAAAGCAGATATGATATTGGTGACAGGGAACTATTAGCGGTCATTATGGCTTTAAAGGAGTGGAGACATTTGTTGGAAGGGACTTTACACCCGGTTACTATTTTGACGGATCACAAGAATTTGTCATATATAATGGAAGCCAAGCGCTTGTCCGCCAGGCAGGTTTGTTGGTCTTTGTTCCTTACTCATTTCAACTACGTGCTCACTTATAGACCTGGTTCTAAGAACTCTAAGGCTGATGCATTGTCCCGCCAACATGAACCTTCTACTATGTCTGATATGTTTTTTTCTTCTATAGTTCCCAAGTGTAATATTGTTGCCAACACGAGCATCAAGATTCACTCCCCGTTGCTTGCTGAGATCAAGAAATTACAGCATCTTGCTCCCAGACTTGTTCCTGGGGATCGGTACTTCGTTCCTCCTGAACTCCAACTGGAACTGATGCAGTGTTTTCATAACAGTAAATTTGCGGACACCCTGGCATACGCAAGTCGTGTTCTCTGATTTCTAAAGCTTTCTGGTGGCCTTCGTTACGTAAGGATGTTAAGGACTTCGTCGGGGCATGTGATGTCTGTATGAGGACTAAACAACCTCATACGCTTCCATGTGGGCTTTTGCACCCCCTAGAAATTCCCGAGAAACCATGGTCTTGTTTGGATATGGACTTCATTGTCGATTTGCCTGTTTCTAAGAAACATACTGTTATCCTCACGGTGATTAACAGGTTTACTAAAATGGCTCATTTTGTACCCCTGCCTAAATTGCCCTCTTCTCCTGAATTGGCTGAGATTTTCGCAAGGGAGATTTTTCGTTTACATGGTATTCCTTCTGAAATTGTTTCTGATAGAGGGCCCCAATTTGTTTCCCGGTTTTGGAGGTCCTTCTGTTCTCAATTTGGCATCAAATTGAATTTTTCTTCTGCCTATCATCCCCAGTCCAACGGAGCTGCCGAACGCACCAACCAAAAGGTTGAACAATTTTTGCGTTGTTTTGTTTCTGAACACCAGGACGATTGGGTCGGTCTGATTCCTTGGGCGGAGTTTGCGCACAACAATCTCGTTTGCGATTCTACTCGTTCTAGCCCCTTTTTCATGAATTATGGCTTTCATCCTTCCGTTCTTCCGTCGGTTTCCCCTTCCCAAGGGATACCGTCGGTTGATGTTCATGTTGCCAATCTGAGGAAGTTGTAGGATCAGACTCGACGAATTCTTCTTCATAATTCCACGGTGTCCAAACGACACGCTGACAAACGCAGACGGGTGGCTCCGGTGTTTTCCCCGGGTGATAGGGTATGGCTGAGTACCAGAAACATCCGCTTGAAGGTCCCTTCCATGAAATTTGCTCCTCGTTACATACGTCCTTACAGGGTTCTGTCTCGTATAAACCCGGTTGCGTATCGTCTGGCTCTTCCGCCTGCCCTGCGCATCCCGAACTCCTTTCATGTTTCCTTATTGAAACCTTTGGTTTGTAACAGGTTTTCCTCCGCTGTGTCCTCCCCTCGTTCTGTCCAGGTTGAGGGTCAGGAGGAGTATGAAGTCAAGTCCATTCTCGATTCTCGAGTTTCGCGGGGGAGGGTGCAATATCTTGTTGACTGGAAAGGTTATGGTCCTGAGGAAAGGTCTTGGGTGGTCCGGGAAGATGTGCATGCCCCTCGTCTCCTCAGGGCATTTCATGCTCGTTTTCCGTCTCGCCCCGGTTCCTTCCGCCCGGTGGGCGTTTCTGAGAGGGGGGGTACTGTCAGGGTACCTGAAGTCTCTACCTTGGAGGAGGTTAGACTTTCAAACGGCCTTCCTCTCAGGGGGGCTGATTCACCCAATCCTCACAGCTCTCATAGCCGTTTACACGCCGGCCGCGATAGCCCCGCTTCCTTTTATGACGCGGCGATCAGGAGCCGATGTCATGACGACAATCACGTCCCGACCTGTCAATCTAGTTCCGAACAACGAATCAGGGCTCGGCAAGGGCGGAGTCATCAATTAAAGAACCAAGGTATAAAATAGGGATGTGTGTAATGGTTCATTGCCCTGTCGTGGTTCTAGCTTGTCTGGTCACTCAGTGCTCTTATTACTATTTGTCTTTTTGGTTCTGACTCGGCTTGTACTTTCGTTCCTGCTTAACTCTCGTGTCCTTTGACCTCGGCTCGTCTCTCGCTTACCTGTTCTCTCGTTCCCTCGACCTCGGCTTGTCTCTGACCATTCTTTGCTTTCTCCTTACGTTAGTCCGGCCATTCTAAGGTCCGGTATACGTACCTAGCTCCTGTTTGTATTCTGCGTGTTGGATCCCTGTCCTGATCCTGACAGTGTATAGTGCGTGGAGGTACCTGGTGATGTGTCAGGATGAAATGAGAGGAAGCAGTGTAACATAGCATATAGTGAAAGGGGGCCCAGCCAGCACCTTCTTGTCTTTCCAGCTCCTTCTCACTGCCACTTTTGCAAGACCGGCCCAACGGCCACCGGGTTCGCATGGATTGGCGTGACAAGCAGCTGGAAAGAGAATATGGTGCTGGCTGGGCTCTTTCTGCATTATACAGGCTGGGCCCCTTCTGCATTATACCCCAGGACTGTGCGCAGGGCTGGCTGTGACAACCGTCATGCTTGTCACCCCCTGATGGCGGTCATCAATTATTTTATTTTACTATGACGTTATGGGGACAGCATCAACTTTATTAAAGCATTAAAAATATAAAGTTCATAAATACAGTTCAGTTGATGTTGTACCCAAAACCTCATAATAAAATATAAGATGCCCCTAATCTCAGGTCCTGAGATTAGGGGACATCATATATTTTATTATGAGATTATGCGGAGAGCAATAAGTTCAACTTGATTTAGAGGTTGGGGGTCTGGGGACAGCTTAAACTTTATTTTGAAGTTAAGCCCTAACTAACCTTAAAATAAAGTTTATGCTGACCCCCCAACCTCTAAATAAAGTTGTTCCCTAGCCTGTGTCAGGGTTGCAGGGGTGAAAAAAAAGAAAAAAAAGAAAAGAAATTGTACCTGTTGTTGATCCACCCAGCCAAGACTCCTGATTCTTCTTCTACTGGGATTGTCAGGGTTTGGCTGGGGCTGGATCAGCAACAGTGCAGGGAGGGTCTGCACGTCAACCCTACAGTCCTACTCCTCCTCCTTCCATTCTAATAGATGGAGAGGGGAGGAGCAGATGGGGGGCGGAGTCATGTGAGAGTGGGTGTCGTATGCATGACCCGCCCCCACTGCATTGCCAATGGCAGGGGCCAGGCACCTTACTAAATTAAATTCCAGCTCCTCCTTGCAAGATGGAGGAGCTGGACGTCACAGAAGATACGCACACCAGGCGCTGCAAAGCCAAGCCTGCTGCAATATTAATTTAAATAGGTGGCGCCAGCCCTGTCTGGATGTGCGGACTGGTGGCTGCACCTCCACATGGTGCAGCCACCAGTCTGTACTGCTCTCCTAGCGTTTGTGGACCAATGAGAGAACTTTTTCGTCTCCCCACCAGCTCAAGCAGGGACAGAGAGCTATCCTTGGGTGCTGTACAATAGGTGGAGTAACAGACAAGTATTTGCAACAAGAAAAGTTGGGTGCACAGGAACAGAAGATGTTGAGGGCTCTGCTTAAACAAGCTAAGAGGGAGTGGGGTAAAGTGACAAAAGAGGTAAGGGTAGGATGTATTATATGTATGGGCCAGTGAAGGCCAGCAGGGGCTGGCAGGAGTAATTTTACCTGTTGGACTCAGCCCCAGGCCATAATGGCCCACCAAGCATTTCCAGGGTTTGCACGTCTGCCTGTTTGGGGCTGGCCGAAACGCTCCAAAATAACCTGTGGTGAGCTCTGACCTAGAGGATTAATAAAAAAAATAGGACAGAAAAAGCACCAGGACCACAACAGTACAGATCTCTAGGCACATCTCAACAGTAGTAGGGTTAAAATGAATATATTGTGCTAGGGTAGAGTATGGCAGGGAGCCATCAGAAATTTTGGGGCCCTTGACGCAGCCCAAAGTCTGGGCCCCGGAGGCCCACCTCTAAGCCTGCCTACATGGCCCGCCCCTGAGTCTGCCTACATGGCCCGCCCCTAAGTCCCCCCACAGGGACTATACTAAGGCCACTCACAAGGATGAAGTGTGTGTATTGAATTGAGTGTATGTGCAGTGGATGTATGTGTGTAGTGGATGCAAAGTGCTTGAGTAAAGTGGATGTGGTGTGTGTGTTGTGGGTGCAGTGTTTATAGTGGATGCAGATTGTGTGTTTGTGTAGTGGATATAGTGTATGTAGTGTGTATAGTGAATGCAGAGTGTGTAGTGGATGTAGTGTGTTTAATAAAGGCAGAGCGTATGTTTGTGCTGTGGATGTAGTGTATTAGATGCAGTGTGTATAGTGATTGCAGAGTGTGTGTAGTGAATGGAAAGTTTGTTTGTGTAGTGGATGATGTGTGTATGTTGAATGCAGTGTGTCTGTTTGTGTAGTGAATGCTGTGTGTATTTGTGGAGTGAATGCACTTTGTGTAGTGGATGGTGTGTGTGTGTGTGGTGGATGTGTCTTTATGTTTGACATATGTAGTGAGGGTATTTTTTTCTTTTAATTTGTATTATTTAAAAAACAGTATCCCCCTCCCCCCCCCCCTTATCTCTTACCTGTTGCTAGGGAGGGGGGACACTGGATTCCCTGGTGGTCCAGTCATTGGCTCAGCTGGTTGGGTCAGCAAAGAGTCTACAGTCTTCACCTTCCCCCTCTGGGCTCTGCTTTTGTCGCGAGCCATGCATGCATTGCCGCGGAGCGTTATTATGGAACCCCCCGGCAACGCTTTACAGCCGCAGTTCACGATAGTGCCAGAGAGGGAGGTGAGTGTGAAGCCAACAGGGCCTGCAGAGGCATATATATATTTGTAGTTGGAACTTAATACGTATATGAAAATAGAGAAGAGGGGGGAAAGTTGGTAGTGGTGTGCCGAAACCAACGTACAGGTAGGCCTGTAATAAAGAGGGCCAACCAGAGGTAATGTAATGATGATAGTAAGTTTATTAGAGGGAGTGGTGGGATGGGTCACTCTAACAGGAACCAGCATAGGTAAGCAGGGGGGGTAGAGCTTTTATATGGAAAACTCTTTCCACAAATTCAGGCCTATGGCCTTTTACTTGTAGTTGGAACTTAATTCAGATATGAAAATAGAGAAGAGGGGGGAAAGTTGGTAGTGGTGTACCGAAACCAATGTACGGGTAGGCCTGTAATAAAGAGGGCAAAATTTATTGCAGAAAACACACTTTATTCATAATTTACAACGCTAGACCTTGGAATGCTTTCCTGATTTATTTCTCAGGATGTGGAATATAAGTGCTGTAAACCGCACTAGTGTTCTAACGTGGGTTATAAATTTTGAAGTGGTAAGTGGGTGTCTTAAGTTTGTGGATAGAAATAAGTCAAGTATTTTAACGGGACACCAGAGGTTCTCTGTAGGAAAGAGAGGGATTGTAGTTGGGTAGTTTGTGTGATTGGTTTTAGATGAGTGATATCACGTAATGGTCACCGTGTTTGATTAAGTCCGATAGTTTTAAACAGGATCTGATATCCGTTTGACGTATCACAGTAAACTTTCGGGGTCTGATGAAGCCGTAGACAGCAAGGTAAATATCTACTTTGATTACAGAGTTAGTCTGGGTGTTAACGGGATTTATGTCCAATAAGTCTGACATGTTCCTGAATATGGTACCGTCTATGGGTAATCTATTGGTAGTTGGAGGTCGATCTATTTTGTTGATGCCTTTGAGAATAGATTTGATGGGGTACGTGGAAAGAAAAGGTGGGTGATTGGGAAAGGTAGTGAGGATGTGGTGCTGTAAACCTGTAAGATATAATTTAATAGTGTTATGTGCTTGTTTAAGGTTTAGATGGAAAAAGGAGGCAAAAGCCACCATGGTCTCGATAGAGTAATTCTCTGAAACGTGGAACTCCCCACAAAATTTGTGAAACACAGTCAAAGCCCTGTCGTAGGGTGTTTTGGTGTTGGTAGACAAAGCGTTACGTGAGAGTGACGGTGCGTGGGTCAACAATCTAGTCAATCCATAGTTAACTCTGGCAATATCGGTATTCTGGATGGGTGCTGGTTGGTGACGGGATGAACCTTGCAGAATGCCTGAAAGTTAGATGAAACAAAGTATCAGCAGCCATATAATGGATGCCGGTACTGTGTTTGCATGCTATGAGAACTGTAGTTTGGTGGCCATCCACGTCAATACTCTATTAACCGCATAATGTTTGAGGAGGAAGCATGCCCTTATTAATGATTATGCAAGATGCTAAATCTGAGAAAATGCTTGACTGCCTTACCGGTCCAGAGATGCCCCCAAGTATGGCTGCTGCTACACTAGGATAGAACTCGAAAGACAAGTTTCCCTGAAGGCTGGTAAGGCAGGCACTATTTATTACCACATGTCCCTAAACCAGTGCTTACCAAATTGTAGCCAAGCACGAGTGACCTGCTGCATGGACTTAATAACAGGAGAGTTCTCAGTCAGTGGGGGAATGAACATAGCTATGCTGTTCTGCACTGCTGGGAAGAGCTACCCAATGATTAAGTTGGTTATGGCTAGTGGTTGAGGACTATGGTGCCATTGTCTGGCCTGCCGGGGAGGAGTGTAGCTTGGAAAAGCAGGACCTCCTTTGTGAAAATGATACACATCGCAAACTTAGGTATCCCAGTAGGGACTTGGGGGCCCCACGAGTACTAGCACCTTTGGAAAAACTGGTCCAGTTCTTGACTCATGCATACCAATTTCACAACGGGGAGGCGTGCCTGACTGGACAATGGGTCGAGTGAGATACTAGGGAATACCAAATGTCTTGTGGCCTGTTGTATGACAGGGGACAATGGGGCACCTAGTGCCGAAATCAGTGCAGTGGCTAAAGATACTACGTGGAATGAGGGGTCCTGCCTTGATTGATAAATTCGACCAATTGTTTATGGTTGCGGGGCATCTGACCGTATTCAGAAGCAGCAAGTGAGCTGAAACGTGAGTCTGGTGGCAAGGAAATCATTTCCCTCCATTGAATACCATGGGTATGCCAGAGAAACAGATGGATCGGTAGTAATCTTAAAGACATTAATTATATTCGACTTACTCTGGAGAATGAGGAGCTGACAAATCAAGAATCAAAAGTGTTTTATTAGAGATGTCGTTGGTGCCATGTAGAAACAGGGTGTTTGTGGAAAGGACTGAGAATAAAGTCTGATGTGATCTCTCTCCGTAGCAACTTGTCAATGGCAGATGAGTATTTTTTGCAGAGAGAACGTTTTAGGACTACCAGTGCCTGTTGGAAGTGCTACTAACCCGGTGTGGAAACCCACAGCAAAACCAGAAATCGAATATTGCACCAGGTGAGGGGAGGGGTGGGTATGTAAATGCTAACTAAGGTGTCAGTGTTTTTTTCCTCCGTCAGTCATTTCCTAGGAAAAAGCTTAGAGGGGCACATGGCTTTTGTATGTGCCCTGAAGCAGATGGAGCAAATATGCAACAACCTGCAGGCATTGTAGTTACATGCTCCAGCAGTAAGGTTGTTGCATATTTGTGCCTTGCTCAGGAATACTACTCGGCTGCCCAGCTTATCACTCTGTCCCCTATCCTATCCTTACTGACGGAGGGGTTGGTGGAGGGGTGGAATGTAGAGTGTTCTGCTTCGCAGGGACACAAATTGGAGGAGTGTGAGGTGGAGGAGCAAACTGCACAAGACGGGGGTCTCAAGCCAGCGAAATGCCTGCAGAACAGCTGTCTCCAATCGATGCGGGTGTTGGACTGGGCCAGAGCCGCTGCTGCCTTACATGAAATTGACCTGTGATAGTCATAGAAGGTGAAACCCCGTACTTGTGCCCCTAGTCCACCACTTTGTGTAGGTAGAGGTCAAATTCCTCTCTCCTCTGAGGGTATACAGAGCAGGTGACATCCCTGTATGAGGAAAGAGACTAGGCTAACATCCTTGCCATCCAGAATGTCTTTCCTAATGGCAACTGGAATGGAATTAACAGGGTTGACACTGTGAGAAGTGGAGGGAGTCACAGTAATTTCCCTACCTTGCGTGTTTGGAGGTACAGGTGCTGGGCTTGGAGTGTTAGGTGCGGAGGTAACCGGAGGGATTATGGTTTCTATCTTGGTCATCCTCTTGTTAAGTGACTGAAGGGTGGACAAGATAGATGACAAAGTGTCTTGAAACTGTCCCGAACGGCTGACATTAGGCTCCTGAGAACTTGTGCCAGGCCTAGGATCGTTGGACTGGACCGATAACAACTTAAAGAGTTCTGCTTTCCTTGCTGTGGAGGGGAAAGCAAAGTTCCTACGGCGTAGTTCTGCCGCCAAATTAGGGATGGTCCAGGATCTCAAATTTTTGAGCCACAGGTGAAATACTGTATAGAACTAGCTTGCTAGCTAGTACCAATGGTGAAGAACTTAACTAACCGTGATAGGTGAACCCTGCTAGTTGCCAAGTGGCGCGGAGAGGCTCTACCTATGATTTGGCCCGTGCGGAAATGTGGCCAGCGAACAATGTTGCGGGATGTTGGCCTCTCGATGCCAGTATAGAGAAAAAACGTTTGGCCGTGGCATGTGACATTCTAAACCAACCCCTGTAGAAGGGGATATGAGGCCCTTTCACTAGCGTGGGCTGTGTGGGCGATACCTCCATGTGAGGTGGGGGGCCTCATGGGAACTAGAATTTAAAGTATTAGGGCCAGGTCCTGTCCCTTGCAGACAGTTCTCTATCCCTGGCTGGGGCTTGTCTTTATAGGAAACCAGTGTAAACGTAACCGTACGTACCTAATAACCAGATGAGAAAGACCCTGAGTGTTAGCTGGAGGAATGATGCTTGATTAAAGATGCCTATTTTGAAAGAGGATGAATTAATTAACTAATGATAAGTGGAGTAGTGGTTAACCCAGTGAATATATATATCTATATATATATATATATATATATATATATATATGTATATATATGAACGTACCCTTAAGTGCGCCTAAGAGAGAACTCTTACAGGATAGGAGTCTCTAATGTGCACCTGAAAGAAAAAAAATTGGGATATGTGTGATAAGTAGTGATGTATAAATGTAAAACAGAACAAACATATTAGTTTTTTTTTTTGGATAGGTTTTGTAGTAACCCTATGTGTCTAAAGTTTGTCAATGGTAGTGTTAGCCCAAGCTGGAATAGATAACACAACAGGAGATTTGTAAGATATCGTATAGAGGTTCCTGAAAAAATGTGAGATGTAATAAGACAAGCCCCTATACTGAGCATTAACGTGTAAACGTAAAAGGTAGTACGAGGCCTTGATGTACCGGTTATGATTGAATATGAGCGTAAAGAAATGAGCGTAAGGAAATGTAGATACTTAAAACAAAGTTGGCCGGAAGAACAATGCTGTCCCAGGTTTAACCAGGAATTTGTTGATCCCAGAAACAGGCACCTAAGATATACATATGATATAAGGACACTATAAATACCGTGCAAAGGAAAAAAACGTATATACTATATGGCCTAGTATGTAATTTTGTTTGAGCTATCTAACAGATGTAAGATAAAATTACAGATTATTGAAAATAGTATCCTGTGAGGAAATCCAGATGATTTGTGAGCCACCTTATAACCGTGCCGGTGGAGTTTATTGTGTAAGTAACTTCGGCAGGCTGGTGCTGGAAAGTAATGTGCCTGGCTCGTAAAATCCAGGGAATTAACCTACACATATGTGCAAGAACAAACGGAAGTGTCTGTGATATTTTAATTAATATTTATGAGTAGCTTAGACAGAATAGATAAATTGTACAAATAAGTGAATTACCCAACATAAATTGTGACTTATGCCAGGTTCCAACAAATAGTAGAAACAAATAACAGTGGTAGTCTTTAAGTATTTTAGGGTTTTTAACGGCATATGATATAGCCAACATATGAATGACATAGTGTGCACCGTGCGGCTTACTTGACCTAATGCACAAAGTGTAAGAAACAGGGGAACACCCGGAACAGTGTTTCCGTGATTTAAACAAAATATTTTTATGAATAGCATTAAACGAAATGGATTTGAACGAAAGGAATTTGAACGAAAGGTTTACATGAATGGAAATTAAACAAAAGGCTTTTAGACAAATGTTTTAACGAAATTATATAAATGAACTGGATTCATACGAATTGATAAAACAAAATGATATGAACGAAATGATATAAACGAAATGGATTCATACGAATTGATTTAAACGAAATTATACAAACAAAATGGATTCATACGAATTGATTTAAACGAAATGATATAAATGAAATGGATTCATACGAATTGATATAAACAAAATGGATTCATACGAATTGATTTAAACTAAATGATATAAATGAACTGGTTCATACGAATTGATTAAATGAAATTATATCAACAAAAAGTTTAAACGAATGACCATTTTAACGAATGGATTAACTTGATGTAATGTAAATGAACGGAGTTATACAAACGGCATAATAAAGTGAACAGAGGGAGCCAATCCCTGCATATGTTAGGCCCGAACGTGGAAACACTGTGAACGGTTTCCCACGTGTACATACGTGAGCGTGCCGCACCACTCAGCAGGAAGCCGGTTACAGAAGACGGGAACTGGGTAGGAGGCCCTGCGGGCAGTTGGAACCCCAGATTAAGCTGCGAGACGGGTTTGGAGGGCTGAAAGCAGGGTCAGAGGCTGAAGTCAAGTCCATGGCTGCTGCTGGAACAAAATGGAAGGCCAAAAAAATTGAAGTGCTGGTTGTTGTGGCAATGGTCACTCTAACAGGAACCAGCATAGGTAAGCAGTGGGGTAGAGCTTTTATAGGGAAAACTCCTCCCACAAATTCCGGCCTATTGCCTTTTATATATATATATATATATAGTGGTACTCGGGGGCCCGGACATGCAGAGCATTAGCAGTGCAGTCTGGGCCCCCCAGGACCGCTGGGCCTGTGACAGCGGTCCATCATGGTTGTCACCCCCTGATGTCGGCCCTGGTGTATGGGTTAATGTTTTGTGTAGTGTGGTGTCTTATAGTGTATAGAGTATAGAGTAGAAAAAACTGCTATGCAACTAATCATAAAGATGAAACTCTAGTTCTCTATACTTTGGAAGTTCAATTTAAATCATATAACAACCCATTACAGTGATTCAGTAAAATTATTCACATGTTACCTTAAGTAGAGTTCTAGATGGATGCCTCTTAAATAATGAAATACTAGCCCTTTATACTTCTTAATTGATATAAACAAAGGCAGATTAACATTTTTCACACAAAAGAAGTGACGCACCACATAAATGGTTACACAAAAACAATAGACACACCTTGGATGCTGCTACAAGTGCACTGACCTTTAGATCATGTAATCTCCTCCAAGAAGCCCAGACAATCGTTACCTAAAAATGCACAAAATAAGATATGTATTTCGCTTTTTATTTATCTTTTGTAACCAAGAACTTATTTTAAAACAAAACACGAAAAATAAGCCACAACCTCTCCCCCTCCCCTCCTCTTGTTATTGGTTTATGTTTCTGAAAATAAAGCTTTGCTTTGCTGAAACCTTCCATGTCCTTCAGAGCTAGACATACAAGGGAATTTGATTTTTTTTTACCTCTCCACCATCAGTGACATATTGGAGCCATTTAGGCTCAATAGTCATAATACTACATTTTAGCAACCTGACTGAAAAAGAATAAGTGTACTGCTCTGTGTATACAGTGGAACCTCGGTTAACGAACGCCTCGGTAAACAAAAAATGTGGTTTATGAATGAAAATTCATTAAAAAAAATGCCTCGGTTTACGAATTTTTTTTGCAATACGAAACAAGTGTCCCGGTTTATAGCTCTGCCCCCTGCATACTGAAGTGTGGGTAGCACGTGAGTGTGTAGTGTGGAGGTGTTGGAGAGGTTTTGGAGCCATTTGCAGCAAGTTGTGGAGCCTTTTGGAGCCATTTGCAGCAAGTTGTGGAGCCTTTTGAAGCCACTTGCAGCAAGTTGTGGAGCCTTTTGGAGCCATTTGCAGCAAGTTGTGGAGCCTTTTTGAGCAATTTGCAGCAGGTTTTGGAGCCTTTTGGAGCCATTTGCAGCAGGTTTTGGAGCCTTTTTGGTGCATATCAAGAAGTGGAAAGGTAGGGAGCTGAGCTTAGTTGTTTGCATGCCTTTTACTGTGTGTTGATGTGTGATGTTTTAAAACATAAAGTTGGATGTTTGAAATGTTATTGCTTGATTAATCATGTCCCTGTACAGTATTTATGCCTTTAAAGTGCACTTTATAAAGAGTTTTGAACAGATAAAATACTTTATTTGACTTTTTTCTCACCTCCGGAATGAATTAATTGGTTTTCAATGCATTCCTATAGGAAACCGTGTTTCGGTTTACGAATTTTTCGCAATACGAAACATCCCGGAGAATGCATTAAATTCGTAAACCGAGGTCCCACTGTATTTCAAAACAAGACATACTGTACAAATTGTGATAATTTATACCATTTTTCCCATAAATATTACTGCAAAGAGGGAACGGAGCCAGCTCCCAGGCGACACAGAAGCATGCTGTCTGTAACGTTAATACCCAATACGCAGAGTAAAAACCACCAGAACAACAGAGACAGAAAGAAAGTCCCTAAACTAGTCCTTAGAATGGCCAGATAAAATAGAAACTACAAGGTCAAGGGAAGCCAGAAATACATAATAGCGAGGAACGTAGCCGAGTCAGGGAAACCAGATATAAGAATAGTCAAGAGCAAACCGGGTCAAAAACCAAAGAACGATCAAAAGAATACAGGAACGCGCTGAGGGGACACTAGGAACACAAGGCACACTAGGAACAACAACAGGGCACCGATTTGGGGGCAGACTGGGCTTTTATATAATTGGGGGCGTGATTATCATAAGCACGCACCCAAAAGGTACGTGTGCATTGAACTCTCTTTTTTAGAGCTCTTCTGACCTCATGGCGTCGTACGCATGTGCCGCCTCTTTGAAAGGGGCGGGCGCATAGTGGCCGGCATCCCTGATGTTTAATGCATCCTTTCCCGGCGTGGGAGCGGCAGTCTGACCGATCCCGATGTCAGCAGATAGGCGGACCGATAAGGTAAGTGGCTGAAGGCTTACATTACCCCCCCTCTTAGAACCGCCCACTTCCACCACAACAGGAGCAGGAGCAATAAATGGTCCAGTGAACTTATTGCAAGAAAGGGATTTCAATAACGAAACATGAAAGGTATTAGGGATACGCAAAGCAGAGGGAAATTGTAACCTATACGAAACTGGGGTCACACGTCTCAATATCTGAAAGGGGCCTATGTAACAAGGAGCCAATTTCTTGGAAGGCACTTTCAGATTGATATCCTTGGTACTGAGCCAAACCCTATCACTCGCTTGATAATTCAGAGCTGCTTTTCGGTGTCTGTCGGCGTATTTTTTCTGCAAGGCTACTTCATGAGTCAGGATATGTCGCTCCCACGTGGCCCTCAGGTCACCCAAATATTCCTCTACAGCCGGTATCTACAATGAAGGAAAGACAGTCGGAAGAACGGAAGGATGGAAGCCATAGTTGAGGCAAAAAGGACTGCAGCTCATGGACCCTCGTTGGATACAATTGTGAGCAAACTCAGCCCAGGAAGCAGTGTCGCCCAGTTATCCTGGTTGTCAGAGATAAAACGTAGGTACTGTTCCAAGGATTAGTTAGTCCTCTCAGCAGCACTATTAGATTGATGGTGATAGGCTGAAGAATGACATAACTTGATACCTAGTTGGTTAGTAAATGCCTTCCAGAATCGAGAGATAAACTGAGGACCTCTATCGGACACTATCTGTTCGGGTATGCCATTTCAGCGGAATACTTCTCTAGCAAAGATATCAGCTAATTCGATGGACGAGGGAAGCTTAGGCAAGGACACAAAATGTATCGTGTTGGAAAACCTATCCATGATAGTTAAGACATGGTATGGCCCTCCGATTTAGGTAAATCTACTATAAAATCAATGGATATGTGGGGCAGGGCCTGACCGCCAAGCTGTAAAGACGTGACTTGCATGAGCTCCTCATAGCATTTGGCAAAAAAGCGATTTTTAGCCTAAATAAATCGGAGACAAACCCTGCTAAAACCTTCCCTGCCTCGGAACCGAACAGCAAGGAACCACCAAGGGCAGAAGCTTGACCAAAACCGACGAGCAGCACACTCCGAGCCATGCGGCCCTCTGACCACCGGGCGGGAGGGACGGCCGACCTCCCAGCTCTGAGAGGCACAAGGGCATACATGGTGGAGCAGGCAACCCATTACCCCCCCTTTGGACCGGCGGGGGTGATCCCGGTCCAGCCCTGGGAGAACTCTCCGACCCACAGCACAGGGGGGACGGAGGGGCTACACTTATGGGCACATCTACTCAGCCAACATGGCGGATGCCAAGAGGCAACCTGACAATGCAGCAGTAATGGCAAACATCGAGTTCAGACTGGACAGAGCCTTTGCAACATTCTGGCGCAACCTGGAGGAGAAAATGCAGCTCTCTGCCCAATAGCAAGTAAACGAACGCTCTCCCCCACCGCTGCCGCTAACCAAACGACGGATGCATGCAGTCCCAACACAGATGAAGGGCCCAAAATGGTGGCATATCCCCATCGCACTGACGGAGAACAGCCACTGAACGCAGCCTGGGAATGCTGTAACACTAAGAGCCACCGCGATGACCCACTGCACCGGTGCAGGGACGAAACAGATACTCACCCCTCCAGGTACTACCGCTCCAATGCCCACGGATATGCCAGCTTCCCGCCACTCTCCTGGGCCGGGGTCCCTCCTGGAACGCACACCAGGTAGCCGTCCATACACCCTAGGGGGCACCGGAGTAACAGGACCCCTGGGGGCAAGAGGTCTAACCACGGGCAGTAGACGGGCCAATGTACACAGGGCACTGGCCCCCTTTCAAGCCTTGATCGTGGGAGACAGCGGCTGGGAGGCCTACTACACCTACACAGCACGTATAATGGCGGGCCGGAGGGGATGCAAGACAATCCAGAGATGGACCACTACGCACATGCCTGGACTGTCAGGGGCATAGGGTGAGCTGATCAGCAGACACCCAGAGCAGCACCGCGACAAGCTCCTAACCCTAGTGCTGAGAGAAGAGTCCCACCTGTGTGCCATGTGTTTCCCTTATGTTTTCCATTGTGCTTCTCTTTGCCTCTCATTCTTATTATATGTCTGCGAGAATGTGACAGGAGAAACCTGTTAAATAAGTATACTGTATACCCTTTTCGAAACTGCAATATCACATACCTTCTCATAACTTTAAGCGTTACTAATAATCTCATAAGTCCACCTAGCCTAGCATTCATATAGAAAAGTTAATTTGTTTAGCGGGCAATTTATTTAGTGTGAAATTTAAGTAAATAATGCACAATGTACCAATACCACAGATGAAAAGAAAAAGCCTAAATACTATATGTTCTGACAAAACCAAGCAAAGTAAAATCCTACTGTTGATATTGCTTTTATATTAAGCTTTATGTGCTCAAGCTACCCACGTCTGAGTGCTAGCATGATGTGAAACCATTTACCCACAGCTTAGGCAGACAAGTGAGATGTATCACCACTCGTTCATCAGCCTAGCGAGAGCTAACTAGTATAATCTTGAACGTAGATTGTATGCTCAAACCTTGTTCTCCTCCTTTGTCTCTCTTCTACCTACTTTTCCATGACATGTACATTTTAATAAGCATAACTTTCAACAATTCGCATACTGTTAATGTTGATTGCATGTATCAGTATGCATACTTACCCACAAAAATGTGCAGATTAAACCTGTCATGACAATGTTTACGTTGATATACCTGTGACTGCTGTTGTGGCATAACAGGCTTGCTTGTAACCCATAATGCACAACAAAAATAAAGAATAATAAAAAAAAAATCAATGGATATGCTAGACCAGGGTTTTTTAGGTATGTCCAAAAGGTTGCAACAGACCACAGGGAAAGACATGTGGGGTTTTAGATCAGGCACATATGTGACAAGTTTGCACGTAATCCTTAACATCCTGCCTAAAAGAAGGCCACCAAAACTGAGCAGCAATGAGATCTGGTCTTCTTGGTTCCAGGATGGCCAGTGGTCTTGCTATCGTGGTATAAGTCTATGACCTCTCTACGGAATTCAGAAGGGACGAACAGCCTATCCTGTGGAGTGTGACTAGGTGCTACGTTTTGTACGTCCTAATGAGATCTGAACTAATGTTGAGTTGGGTTACTGCTATAATCTTGTTTTTAGGGATAACAGGAGCTACTTCTTCCACTGTGGGTTCTAATTGACGAGATAATGTGTCTACTTTGGTATTGTTGGTACCTGGTCTATAAATAAGTACAAAGTTAAAACGTGAGAATAACAAAGACCACCGTGCCTGTCTAACTGTTAGTCTCTTAGCCTCACTCATGTATGATAGATTTTTATGATCTGTCAGGATCGTAACAGGGGTGGAAGAGCCTTATAGCAAATGACACCATTCTTTGAGGTCCAGTACAATTGCTAAGAGTTCCCTATCTCCTATCTCATAATTCTTCTCCATTTTAGAAAGTTTCTTAGAAAAGATTCCCCACGGATGTAGGGGTTGATCAGGAGACAAACATTGGGAGAGAATAGCCCCTACACCCATATCAGATGCATCTACCTCCAAAAGAAAAGGGAGTGATGGATCCGGATGGACTAGGATAGGTGCTGAAGCAAATGCAACCTTCAGGGTGTCAAAGGCAGTAAGTGCTTCCGGAGTCCATACCTGATTAGATTTGCCCTTTTTTGTCACATTTGAGATATGCGACATTATGGAGGAAAACCCATTTATAAACCTCCTATAGTGGTTAGAAAACCCTGTGAAACATTGGATGGCTTTTAACTCTGTGGGTAAAGGCCATTTGCGGATGGCATTTAGTTTTTTAGTGTCCATTTCGAAACCGGAATCAGAGATAATATACCCCAGAAAATGCACCTTTTCCTGATCGAATAAACACTTCTCTAATTTACAATACAAGCCGTTGTTCAACAATTTACGTAAGACTTATCTGACATCCATATGATGGGTGTCTATATCTGGGGAATAGATCAGAATATCGTCAAGGTATAAGATAACAAATTCCTGCAAGTATTCTCTCAATACATCATTTATCAGGTCTTGGAAGACGGCTGTGGCATTACAAAGTCCAAAAGGCATGACTGTATATTCATAATGCCCATACCTGGTATTAAAAGCCATCTTCCATTCATGTACCTCTTTAATTATATGCACCTTGTAAGTCTAATTTGGTGAAGATCCTGGAACCCTTCACCCAATCAAATAGTTCTGTGATCAGGAGAATAGGATAGACATTACGTCCGGTGATTTTTTTTCAAACCCCTGTAATCTATACACGGCCTGAGATCACCCTCCTTCTTTGAAACAAAAAATAACCCCACTCCAGCAGGAGAAGAAGACCTTCTGATAAACCCTTTCTCTAGGTTCTCCCGAATGTACTCCTCCAATATCTGATTCTCTTTGAGAGAGAGAGAGAGAGAGAGAGAGAGAGAGAGAGGGTAAACAGTGCCTCTCGGTGGCATAGTCCCTGGCAACTGTTCGATAAGACAGTCGTACGACCGATGCAGTGGTAACTCATCTGCTTTCTTTTTGTCAAATATCTATTTCAAGCCTTGATAGACCTTGGGCACATCTATGGATAATGGAGGTAAGACCGGCACGTTTATGAGAACCATGGGTCTGATCCTAGTGGTACATCCTTCTGTGCAAGAAGGACCCCATTTTACAACCTCTCCTGTTTCCCAATATGTGGATTATGTTTAAATAACCATAGATACCCCAATAATACAGGGAGAGATGGGGAGGAAATAACTTGCAAAACGACGATCACCTTTTGAAGAGCCCCAACCATCATAAGGACCGGAATAGATTCCCTAGTAATGGTGGGCTCCTAAGAGGTCTACCATCTATGGTCTCTACGGCCAAGGGTGTTGTTCTGTCTCGGAGAGGGATAGCAAAATTCTCAACAAAGAATCTATGAAGTTCTCTGCAGCCCCAGAGTATATAAGCGTCACTTATTCACCCGCTTATAAAAATGTGGTTAATGCCATTTACTGTCCACACAGGAAACGTTGTGCCGAGCAGCAACCTAATCCACAGAAGGGTTAATGCTGAGCAGCAATTATGCAAATGGGAACCTGGTAACTGACTTTGGGGTCAAAGGCCGGTTACAGTCTATCAGAACTAGAGGAGGGGTATTTAGGCCCAGTTCTCATCCTGCTCAGTGCCCTGTCGTGGTTTCCCTTGTGGTTGTCCAAGAGCGCGTTATTTATTCTGGTATTTCTAGTTATTTGACTTTGGCATTGTTTTTGACTTCCCTGTTTTCTGGTATCCCTGACTCCTGGCTTTTCCTTATCGTTGTTTCTGTATCCCTTGACCTCAGCTATTCCTGACTATTCTTTGGTACGTTAGTCCGGCCATTCTAAGGTCTGGTATACGTTACCTATCAGTCCTCTGTGTTACACAATTCTACGTGCTGGATCATACTGTAATCCTAACAATAAGGGCATGTGAATGGATACCCTTACCCTCCCATTTTATGGTGATTGGTAGTAGAAGCCTTTTTCGTGTTTATGTATGGAGGACTCATTAAGTACACCCAAGGCCAGTCCTCCATTGGGCCTTAGGCTCTGAAGTTTCCCGGCCTTTCTGGACATGATAAACAAAGATGTCCCCTCGTACATGCACAACCCTTCTCTCCTTCTATGTTGATGCTCTTCCTCCTGTTTTCATACCTAATTGCATAGGTTCTGGGATAGCGATCAACATAGACTCAGAGGGGAAAGTGGGAGCAAGTCTGATAGCCGGTCTTCGGGGCCTTTCTCTGGTGTCTTGCCTGTGTCTAAGCTTCTCATCTATGTGTCCAAGATAAGTAATGAGCTTCTCCAAGGTCTCAGGTAGTTCCCCAGTGGCTATCTTATCTAATATAGTATCAGATAGACCATTAAGGAACATATCCACGAATGCCTGGTTGTTCCAACAGACGTCTGATGCCAGTGAACGGAAGTCTAAAGCATAATCCATGAGGGAACGGTTTCCCTGTCTTAATCGCAACAGAGCCCTAGTCACATTGGCTTTCCTGTCTGGTGGATCAAAAGCTCTCCTGAAAGCTGCTAGGAACTGAGGATAGTCAAAAACTAATGGACTGTTGTTCTCCCAGAGCGGATTTGCCCAAATAAGGGCTCTATCAGTAGCAGGGTAGTGATAAAGCCTATTTTGGCCCTATCAGTATGGTACGCTCATAATAACAATATGCTAACCTGGTTAAGAAAGCCCCTACATTTTGATGGACCCCAATTATAATGTATGGGTTGCACTGGCGGATCCAGAGCCTTATCTCGGGAGGGGCACTCATATATAATTTAAAGAAACAATCCAGGCACAATAACCACTACAGCTCTCTGTAGTGGTTATGGTGCCAGGATGCCGTGGTGCCCTCCCAGAGTAAATAGTCAAACCGTTTAAGAACAGTTTGACAATTTACCTGGGGTCTGCCAGGATAGGGGTTGTAGTATGGGGATAGGGCCTCTAGGTAGGTAGGTGTGTGTGTGACTGTGTGTGTGTGTGCAGTGGGAGCACTGTGTGTAGGAGGGGCATTGTGCGTTTGTGTGAGTGGTGTAGTGTGTGCATGGGAGCGCAGTGTATATATGGGGTGCAGTGGGAACACTGTGTATGGGGTGTAGTGGGGGCAGTGTGTGTATGGGGGGGTGCAGTGGGGGTAGTGTGTACGGGGGTGCAGTGGGGGTAGTGTGTGGGGGTAAGTGTGTGCATGGGGGTGCAGTGGGGGTAAGTGTGCATGGGGGTGCAGTGGGGGTAAGTGTGCATGGGGTAAGTGTGTATGGGGGTGCAGTGGGGGTAAGTGTGTGTATGGGCTGCAGTGGGGGTAAGTGTGTGTATGACTGCAGTGGGGGCAGTGTGTGTATGGGGGTGCAGTGGGGGCAGTGTGTATGGGGGTGTAGTGGGGATAAGTGTGTGTATGGGCTGCAGTGGGGGCAGTGTGTGTATGGGGGTGCAGTGGGGGCAGTGTGTGTATGGGGGTGTAGTGGGGATAAGTGTGTGTATGGGCTGCAGTGGGGGCAGTGTGTGTATGGGGTGTATGGGGGTGCAGTGTGCGTGGGGGTGCAGTGGGGGCAAGAGTGTGTATGGGGGTGCAGTGTGTGAATGGGGGTGCAGTGGGGCAGTGTGTGTATGGGGGTGCAGTGGGGGCAGTGTGTCTATGGGGGTGCAGTGGGGGTAAGTGTGTGGTGGGGCAGTGTGTGTGTGTAGTTGGGGGGGGGGGGGTAATTAAAACAGATAAGTGTTGTTGTTTTTTAAATTAAAAAATATGTTTTATATCTCCCCTCCGTTCTTACCTTTGCCCAGGGAAGGGAGGATATAAAGCATATTTTTTTTTTTTATTTAAAAACAAATATTTGCAATTACTATTATAAATATTATCCCCCCTCCCTTCTTACCTTTGCCCAGGGAGGGGGGATATCCCTTCTGTGAAGCCCTGGTGGTCCTCGTGGATAATCCCTGGCGGTTCTAGTGGGGGAGTGAACTCTAGCCTGCACCTCGTGGGCTAGAGTTCACTCTCGCGAGAACGGAGCGTTGCCATGGTAACCGCGGCAACGCTCCGTTCTCGCGAGAGGAGACCCGGCGGAGCTGCAAGCTAGAGCTCCCGGGTCTCCTCTCCCTCCAATGCCGGCCGCCCAGCAATGTGCCAGCGGACTGGAGAGGGAGATCTCTGATCTCCCCCCCGGTCCGTGAAGGCACCCAGCAGGATCCGCTCTCGGGGGGGGCAATTGCCCCGCTGCCCCCCCCTGGATCCGCCACTGATGGGTTGATTGGGATTAGAATTACTGCTGTGGGTAGAAGAGTCCGCACCAGCAGGTACAGGGCTAAGAGAATGGGTTGGCGGTTCATTAGATCGGTTAATCAGGGTTTGTATGGCCTGGGCGATTTGATCCATACGGTGGTCCATACCATCAAGCCTAGCATCCTGAGCCATTACCTGGGGATTAACACCTGCAGGGTCCATTGGTCCTGTTGTAGTGTAACGTTAATACCCAATACGCAGAGTGAAAACAACCAGAAAAACAGAGACAGAGTCCCTAAACCGGTCCTTAGAATGACCAGATAAAATAGAAACTTCAAGAAATGCAAGAAACAAGCCAAGGTCAAGGGAAGCCAGAAATACACAATAGCAAGGAATGTAGCCGAGTCACGGAAACCAGAAATAAGAATAGTCAAGAGCATGCTGGGTCAAAAACCAAAGAACGATCAAAAGAATACAGGAATGCGCTGAGAGGACACTAGGGACACCAGACACACTAGGAACCACAATAGGGCACTGATTTGGGGGCAGACTGGGCTTTTCTATGATTGGGGGCGTGATTATCATAAGCACACCCCCAAAAGGTATGTGTTTGTTGAGCTCTCTTGTTTAGAGCTCTTCTGACCTCCTGGCGTCGGTACGCACGCGCCGCCTTTTTAAAAGGGGCGGGTGCATAGTGGCCAGCGGCCCTGATGCTTAATGCATCCTTTCCCGGTGTGGTAGCGGTGGTCACTTCGATCCTGAAGTCAGCAGATCTCTGGACCGATATGGTAAGTGGCTGAAGGCTTACACTGTCAGAGCTCAGCTGGCAATCTTTCTTGAGGAATTTTCTTACCTGTGAACTTTTCCACTCCAGAATCGATAGGGAAGAAATCTAAAAAATACAAGGCTGATCCAGGCTCTGGGTCAAGCGATATTGGGACTTTCCTGAAACAGACCACTAGGCCTGAGTCCACCAAGATGGCGCCCATGGAGGCTTACACTTTGGCTTTGTGCGACCAGGACAAATTGCCTGCCACAATTCCCAACTTTTCTCAGGTATCTACACTAGGAAAAGGGGGGGTGAGGTTAGCGCTAATAATATATTAAACAGGCAGCGACCTTTAGAGGGTAACCCTCTAACCCTCTATATAAGAAATATACAGTAAAGAAAAAAGGTTGCGCCACAAATAAAATGGATAAAAATAAAAGTAAAAACAACAATACAATTTAAAAATGAATAAAAATATAAATAGGTATAGTCCAGAATGGTTGGTCAGTTCCAATAGATGTCTTGAGGTAAAGTAGGTATAGTCACTAATTCCGCTGTGGGGGTAGGTTCTCTTGTTGTAGTATTTTCTACCGTCTTGTAGTATGGAAGACACAAGGTGAAAAGGACTAATCGTGCGGAGTGTATACACTTAATGTGATAGTAAAAAAATGATACATGTTACACTCACATTTAGTTGAGCTATAGCCAGCTCAGGGTTTGTAGGCATACAGCGGTATAATCCCCGCTTATGGGATATATTGTTGCTTGTCCTCCAAGGGGTACGTCCAACTCTCAGGAGAAAAGGGAAAATAAAAACAGCAGATAGTGCTCTCCGATTAAATTAAAAGGTGGTGAGTAAAATAAGATAAAATATACTCACAGGTAAAGTGCAGATCACACTGCACTTTAGTAATAGCGTTAGTGGTATAATCCCCACTTCAGGATATGTAGAATAAAAATGCCAGGAAAAAATAAAATAATAGTAATAATTGTGTATATAAAATGATAGTGGTACACTAATTTGACCAAAAAATCATTTATTATAAAATAACACAATATAAATAACCATTTTACACTAGGGCATACTGACCCTTTAACTAAAGCTGACATAAATACAGACAAAAGGACAACTAAAATTAACATAAAGGTCTTGTTACATGAGTGTCATGTAGAGATGTCTCGAATAGTTCGCTGGCGAATAGTTCCGGGCGAACATAGCTTGTTCGCGTTCGCCACGGATGGCGAACATATGCGATGTTCGGTCCGCCCCTATTCGTCATCATTGAGTAAACTTTGACCCTGTACCTCACAGTCAGCAGACACATTCCAGCCAATCAGAAGCAGACCCTCCCTCCCAGACCCTCCCACCTCCTGGACGGCATCCATTTTAGATTCATTCGGAAACTGCATTCTTTTTTTTTTTTTTTTTTAGACAGAAGTGTGTTATATTTGAGCATGCTAGGCTGAACGTGCGTATATCATGGCCAGTTGCACTGAGGGTATGAGTATATAGCAGTACATTGTTGTGAAAGATGGCGGTCATGTTTAGGGTGTAGCTTGCACGTTATCAACTGTGTATTTATATCAGCAGCTCCACCACTAGTTATAAATCAAGTGTGAGTCTCCCCATGAGATGAGACTAGTGAATAACATAATACATGAACGGTTAAGGTAAAGGCATGTAAGGAACAACGACAATAAACTCTTTAGGAGGTGAAATAATGACATATTTAAACGCTTGCTACTTTACGATTAGTTAATGTGCAGAGAGCAGTTCATGTGATCAAAGGCATGGTGTGGAGGATCGGCTATAGTGGGACATGCTTGGCAGGCTGCTGTTTACTGCTATTTCTCATCTGATCCCTTCTGGATGCCAGGTGCAGACCCTGGGAGTCCCTGATATCTGGGACTGTCCCGGTGGTGCTTCACGTCCGGTGCGGGATTGTGGTGGCTTAAGGTAGAGGCGAGTGCTTGACGTGGGGCAGGCTCTGCATTTCTGTTTGTGCCTCCGGTCCCGTCTTCGACGCCTTTTGCGTTGGTGGATTTTAATGGGGACTGCTTTGATTAGCTGTGGCGGAGCTTGTTGGGGCTGTGGTGGAGCTTGTTGGGGCTTCCTGCTTGTTATTTGCTTCCAAAATTGATTAAAGTCTGTCCAGCTTAAACTCAATATCCTGCCATGCTTTGCTGGTACCAGGAGGACACGCGGCTACCGCCATATTGGGAGAGTCGCAGATGAGTATATCAGCCTGGGCGGCCTGTGCGTCCATTAGCTCCAGACAGCCTCTCAGGGGTGGACTGGGATAACCGCCACCGGTCCGAGGGGGGGGAGTAACGGAGCTCCTGCTGGGAAGTAGCTGCTCCTGGGCATCCCAGGATCGGGAGATCGGCCGCCTCTCCCGCCCGGTGAGCACCAGGCCACACTTGCCACGCGGAGGTAAGTAAGACTCTGTCGAGAGTAAGACTCTGTCGAGTTAAGCATGTTGGGTCGGTCAGGTAGGAGCAACATTGCTGGATCATCCCCTTCTGGGGTGAAATTCGCTTGTTGATAGCTGCTTAAAGTGAGATATTGAGGGAGCTCACATGAAGTGCGTCTTTCCTCCATGACAGCTAGGCCCAGCCCCCCAGAAGCTGCATTCTTAGTGAGAGGAGGGACAGTGTAGCTTCTGCTGATTTAATAGGGACATCGATAGCTAGGCTAGTGTATTCAGTGTCCACTACAGTCCTGAAGGACTCATCTGATCTCTGCTGTAAGGACAGCACCCTAAAAAGCCCTTTTTAGGGCTAGAACATCAGTCTGCTTTTTTTTTTCCTGTGTAATCTAATTGCAGTTGCCTGCCTGCCAGCGTGTGTGTCAGGCTCACAGCGTATACTGTGCCCACTTGCCCAGTGCCACCACTCATATCTGGTGTCACAATAGCTTGCATTTAAAAAAAAACAAAACATTTTTGACTGTAATATAATAGCAGTCAGTTTCCTTCACACGTGTGCGTTTCAGGGCCTGCCAGGGCACAGTGTCACACCAGTGCAACTCATATCTGGTGTAACAGTAGTGCACATTAAAAAAAAACTAGAAATTTTGACTGTAATAGATTGAATAGTAGTTAGTTGTCTGCAAGCGTGTGTGTCAGGCCTACAGCGTCTACACTGCCAACTTCTGCCAGTGCACAGTGCCACTCATATCTGTTGTCACTGTAGCTTGCATGCATAGTACCACTAATCGAAAAAAAAAATGACAGGCAGAGGCAGGCCAACCCGCATGGGCTGTCGTGGTCGTGGCGCTGTGATTCCCTTTGGCCCTAGAATAAGGCCCAGTGTTCAGAGGCCACGTACCCTGAACTCGAAAAGTTCTGAGGACATAATTGACTGGCTAACACAGGACACCCAATCTTCTACAGCTTCCGCTCGGAACCTTGACGCACCATCCTCCTCCAGCTTAGCTTCGGGCACCTCTCAAGATACCACTCACCCGCCTGCCGCCACCACCAACACTAGCACCACAGCCGCTTCACTTGGTATGTCAGAGGAGTTATTTACACATCCGTTTGAAGAAATGAGTGATGCACAACCATTACTGCCAGAGGATGTAGATAACAGGGATATGTCTCAGTCAGGCAGCATTACACACATGGACGTACGGTGTGATGATGATGATGATGTTGTACCCACTGCTGCTTCCTTTGCTGAGTTGTCAGATACAAGTGAAGCGGTTGATGATGACGATGCATCCGTGGATGTCACGTGGGTGCCCGCTAGAAGAGAAGAAGAACAGGGGGAAAGTTCAGATGTGGAGACAGAGAGGAGGAGGAGACGAGTTGGAAGCAGGGGGAGGTCGTCGCAAGGAGCTAGTGGCACAGTCAGACAGCATGCATCGGCACCCAGGGTCAGCCAGACAGCACGCCAATCAACGAATGCTGTTGCCACCACCAGAATGCCGTCATTGCAGAGATCAGCAGTGTGGCATTTTTTTGGTATGTCTGCCTCTGACAACAGTGATGCCATTTGCAACCTGTGCCAAAAGAAACTGAGTCGTGGGAAGTCCAACACCCACCTAGGTACAACTGCTTTGCGAAGGCACATGATCGCACATCACAAACACCTACGGGATCAACACATGAGTACAAGCAGCACACAAACTCAAAGCCGCCATCCTCCTCTTGGTCCAGCATCTTCAGCCACGTCAACCACTGCTGTCCTCCTTGCCCCCTCTCAACCATCCGCCACTCCGTCTCTCACCTTGAGCAGTTCCTGCTCATCTGCCCACAGTCAGGTGTCTGTCAAGGACATGTTTGAGCGTAAGAAGCCAATGTCAAAAAGTCACCCCTTTGCCCGGCATCTGACAGCTGGCTTGAACTCTTAGCCCGCCAGCTTTTACCATACAAGCTGTTGGAGTCTGAGGCGTTCCAAAAATTTGTAGCTATTGGGACACCGCAGTGGAAGGTACCCGGCCGAAATTTAATTGCACAAAAGACAATCCCCAACCTGTACTCGATTGTGCAAAAGGAAGTAATGGCATGTCTGGCACACAGTGTTAGGGCAAGGGTCCATCTGACCACTGATACATGGTCTGCAAAGCATGGTCAGGGCAGGTATATCACCTACACTGCGCATTGGGTAAAACTGCTGACGGCTGCCAAGCATGGAATGCGTGGCTCTGCAGAGGAGTTGGTGACACCGCCACGACTTGCAGGCAGGCCTGCTGCCACCTCTTTTACTCCCCCTACTCCATCCTCTTCCATAACCTCCTCGGCTGAGTCCTCTTCTGCTGCTGCGTCTTGCTCCACATCAACGGCACCCCCCCCCCAGCTCCCCAGGTACTATTCCACATCCCGGATACGGCAGTGTCACGCCGTCTTGGGGTTGACTTGCCTGAAAGCAGAGAGTCACACCGGACCAGCACTCCTGTCTGCCCTGAATGCACAGGTGGATCAGTGGCTGACTCTGCACCAACTGGAGATCGGCAAAGTGTTTTGTGACAATGGAAGAAATTTGTTGGCGGCATTGAATTTGGGCAAGTTGACACATGTGCCATGCATGGCACATGTGTGTAATCTGATCGTACAACGCTTTGTGCATAAGTACCCAGGCTTACAGGATGTCCTGAAGCAGGCCAGGAAGGTGTGTGGCCATTTCAGGCGTTCCTACACGACCATGGCGCACTTTTCAGATATCCAGCGGCGAAACAACATGCCAGTGAGGCGCTTGATTTGCGACAGCCCGACACGTTAGGAATTCAACACTCCTAATGTTCGACCACCTGCTCCAACAAGAAAAAGCCGACTATTTGTATGACCGGGGTGCTAGGACAGCCTCTGGGGAGCTGGGAATTTTTTTGCCATGTTACTGGACGCTCATGCGCAATGCCTGTAGGCTCATGCGTCCTTTTGAGGAGGTGACAAACCTAGTCAGTCGCACCGAAGGCACCATCAGCAACATCATACCATTTGTTTTCTTCCTGGAGCGTGCCCTGCGAAGAGTGCTGGATCAGGCCGTAGATGAGCGTGAAGAGGAAGAGGAAGAGTTGTGGTCACCATCACCACCAGAAACAGCCTTATCAGCATCGCTTGCTGTACCTGCAGCAACGCTGGAAGAGGATTGTGAGGAAGAGGAGTCAGAGGAGGAATGTGGCTTTGAGGAGGAGGAGGAAGACCAACCACAACAGGCATCCCAGGGTGCTCGTTGTCACCTATCTGGTACCCGTGGTGTTGTACGTGGCTGGGGGGAAGAACATACCTTCAGTGAGATCACTGAGGACAAGGAACGGGACATGAGTAGCTTGGCATCCAACCTTGTGCAAATGGGGTCTTTCATGCTGTCGTGCCTGTTGAGGGACCCTCGTATAAAAAGGCTGAAGGAGAACGACCTGTACTGGGTGTCCACGCTACTAGACCCCTGGTATAAGCCGAAAGTGCCTGAAATGTTACCGAATTACCGCAAGTCGGAAAGGATGCAGCAGTTCCAAAATAAATTAAAAAGTATGCTTTACACAGCGTATAAGGGTGATGTCACAGCACAACGGGAATCTAACAGGGGAAGAGGTGAAAGTAATCCTCCTCCTCCCACGACCACGCCGGCAAGGACAGGACGCTTTACAGACGTGTTGTTGATGGAGGACATGCAGAGCTTTTTAAGTCCTACGCATCGCCACAGCCCTTCGGGGTCCACCCTCAGAGAACGACTCGACCGACAGGTAGCAGACTACCTCGCCTTAACTGCAGATATCGACACTCTGAGGAGCGATGAACCCCTTGACTACTGGGTGTGCAGGCTTGACCTGTGGCCTGAGCTATCCCAATTTGCGATAGAACTTCTGGCCTGCCCCGCTTCAAGTGTCCTGTCAGAAAGGACCTTCAGTGCAGCAGGAGGTATTATCACTGAGAAGAGAAGTCGCCTAGGTCAAAAAAGTCTATGCTTTTTATACCTGATGCCCTATTGTGGTTTCCCTTTGCTGGTTATCCAAGGGAGTGTTCCTGATCGTATTGTTTCTGGTATTTGACTTTGACTTCGTTTTGACTTTCCTGATTTCTGGTATCCTTGACTTTTGGCTTTCCCTCATCGTTGTGTCTCATTCTGTATCCCTGTAGGTAGGGGAAGTGCACTTAACCCTTCGTCACGGAATCCTGGGTGCTGTGCTGGATAAGCCCCAGTACCAGAGGAGACCAAATATAAAGTTTTGAATATAGAAAATAATCCAGGCACTCCAATGAATTCCAAACAAGGCAGTTTTATTGGACCCAAGAACCATAAAGCAACGTTTCAACCCCTTAGGGCCTTATTGTATAATTCATTGATTACGTTTAATAATTGTCAACTTTTTGGTCTAGTTTATTACTGCTATCACATTCAATTGCATATCAAATTTTTACATTGAGATTATTCACTGGATATTGGGATTTTAATATTCAAAAATATTGTAAAGCTGTACTTTTTTTTTTTTTTTTTTTTTTTTATACATACAACCACCTACTATTCTATATATAGACTCATCTGTACAAGTGACTTTGTGGTATACAAACTGGGGTGCCCCTGCGGTTTGATATACGTGGAAAGACCGATTTACCACTACGTGAGAGAATACGCAACCACCGTTCAAGCATACGTACAGCCTACAGAGACAATGGCTCAGAACAGCCAGTTGCTAAACATTTTCTGGAACACAATCACCCCCTACCTACAATGAAATTCTTGGCCATTGACCATATCCCACCACCTTTACGTGGTAGAGATTGCAAGAAGCTCCTATTGCAAAGAGAGCTCTACTGGATCCGAACACTGGACACTGTGCAACCTAGAGGATTGAATGAAAAATACACTCTAGGTATTTTTCTATGATATGTTAGTCCTTAGGACTGGGATTTTGATACTCTAAAGTCTTTACGTTACATGTATTGGGCCTAATGAATACCATTGTATACAAATATTGCCAATATGTCTGAATGTTTCCATACCTATGTTAATTGAACTGTGGTTTCATTGACTGTTCCGTCATGTCTCGATATATAACTTTTGGACGGAATCTTGATCATTTGGTTAGCTATAATATCCAGGACATGAAGCATCTCTATTTTCCTATGCATGCACTGACTATACTGGCTCTGTATGACACATAATTTTAGGGGATCTGAAGACACCGTTACACCTCTAGCGATAATTCATTCCATTGATTAGTCACAGGACATACCCATTGGCACAGATAGAAAATTTATATGTGTATAATTATGTTTCAATGTTGAACATTACACTCGGCTCTACACCCTACTCTTCAGTTTTTTCAGGGGTTCATATTTTTGTCTCCATATAGGCAGTGTGAACTCATTGTGCCGCTTAGGGCCCTATGTATAGAGGGATAACTGTTTACTTGTATCACCCCGCTTTGTGCTCTTTCAGTACCACCATCAGCACTACACACTAGTAGACTTAGCTCCTGCTATGCCACAAATGTTGAGCTATCATTTGCATCATAGGTTTATCTCCACCTAATAGTACACATTACTCCCTAGCCCAGATCTCTAGATAGATATTTATTTGCATTTTACCATGGTGGCACTACTTGCATTACCACATTACAACCCTACATGGCTACAGACTAGCCTTTTCTATGCCTATTTAGTTTCTTCCATCATCTAGACGCTGTATCAACATAGGATACAAATAGCCCCTCAATTCTGGCAACACAATGTAGAGAGAGAGGTTCTCCCTCACTGTGGGTAATGACTTGCCCTCCGTGCACTGTATGCTCAGCTACAGATCGGCACGATCTCTGTTTACTCCCCCTAGCCCCGCCCACTTTCTCAGTCTCCCTGCCCAGCTCTACACGAGCGGCTGGTTGCCATGAAGACATGTCAACACTGACTGCCGTCGGCTCCAGCAACCGCCAGAATGCGAGGTCATACAGCAGCACAACCCAGCTGCTGAATACATATCCAGGGGTCAAGTTTACCCGCGATTTTGGTGATCACCATGGGGACCACACAGGGATTAGGGTAAGCCTCACCTGTTTTGTATACATTGTACTTATGTAATGTGTATTTTTTTGTTATATAAATGTTGGTTTATGTAATGCACCTTATCCTGACGAAAGTTCTGCACTAGAACTGAAACGTTGATTCTTTGTGGCAGTTGCTGAATAAAAGCTAAGTTATTTTTTCACCATTTTTTTGAAGTCCTTGGGGTGCTATTTCCTACTATTTTGTTGTTCTATATATATATATATATATATATATATATATATATATATGCAATGTTCTGTGGACCCAGGACATACTTGAAAACAAGAGAAATCTCAATGTATCTTTCCTGGTAAAATAGAGAGAGAGAGAGAGAGAGAGAGAGAGAATCCAAAGATGCTTGCACTCCTGGTAAAGACACTAATATTGCCCGGTGCTGATCCAGCACAATGATGTAGATATTCCAATAAACGGATAGCACTCCAGGGTCTTTCAGATGCAAATAAAATGTAACTTTTAATTCATGTTAAAAAAAAAAATACATCAACGTTTCGGCTCTCCTCTGGAGCCTTCTTCAGGATGACAGACATGACATTAACAAACATAATAGTGCAAATATATACACATAACAATTACGTGCTTACCATTCCCATGTGAGGTAGTGCCCGCCCCCCCCCCAAAAAAAAAAAACTCAGACCCTAAAGTCGCTCAATTACAAATAGGGGAGATGTGGAGTAAATTTAAGGATAGAGGTTACAAAGATCAGGTGTTGTTACAGGCATGGAGCACCAGAGAGTTAAAGGAAGAACAGACCCTATCCACTGCTACTTGACTAAACCAGCGACAGCAAATTTAGGATGTTTTAGGTGCCTTGGCTGCGTCACCTGCAGCCATATGATTCCGAGTAAAACCTTTTTTTACATCCACACAGTGGCAAATTGTTTAAAATCTGTCACAGAATAACATACACATCTGACCACGTAATTTACAAACTTCAATGCCCATGTGGTCTCTCATATATTGGCAAAACGGACTGCCATTAACCCCTTAAGGACACATGACATGTCTGACACGTCATGATTCCCTTTTATTCCAGAAGTTTGGTCCTTAAGGGGTTAAGAGAGAGGATAAGAAATCATCGTTCCAACATTAGGATTGCATACAGAGACAGTAAAGCTGAATTACCAGTGGCCAAACATTTTTTGGCACTACGCCATCCTCTGTCATCATTAAAATTTATGGCAATAGATCATATACCCCTATCACCCCTGGGAGGCAACCGCAGTAAAATTATTCTACAAAGAGAGACATTCTGGATTAGAACCTTGGATACTGTTTGGTATTTGCACAACTCATATGTGGAAAGTTGCAAATACTACGTTTTTACGGTTGTTATTTTTTTCTTAACCCCTTAAGGACCAAACTTCTGGAATAAAAGGGAATCATGACATGTCACACATGTCATGTGTCCTTAAGGGGTTAAAGTCGCAGCACTGATTTTAAGGCAGACCATTAAAACCTTGCTTTTTATATACATATTTTTTGTGGATCTGGAGAGAGATTTTTTTAGACTCTGCAGTTGTATATTTGTCCTTGAGGGATAGTACCATAGAGACATGGAGGACTTTTTGGCACAATCAGGCGCTTGTGCATCACAAGCTAACACACTTCAATTTAGTGACGCCCAGGCAGAAGAGATCTTGTGGAACACCACCAGCTCAGAATTTCCCATTACGATTACCTTAAAGGATGTATCTCATAAGCTCCTGAAACTAAAGAAAAAAGAAGTAGACCTTGATTTACACGGTACTTTTCTGTCCGACTATCATCGAGCAAAACACATACCTCGCGGATTTAGGATGAGAAATATCCCAACTATAGGAAGAAAGAAAGCTAGGGTGTGTAGAGACTGGATGGCAGTAGTTAATAAATGTTCCCTAGACCTCATGTTGGTAACCATTCAGGACGTGAAGGAAGACTTGATTTACATCAGAAAGAAGATTCAAACTCTTGAAACAGAATATGCCCTCCAATTAAGTACACAGGAAGGTATGGAAACCTCATTGAAATTGAGTGAGGAAATCCTCAAATATAAAAACCAACTTATCAAGTTTAAACAACAGAAGATGTAGATGGTTCAACTTGACTATCAGGAGGGTACAGTTTATAGATGGTTATTGGGTGATCAAAAAGGGAAACCGAGAAGATTCTGTAAGAAAATGTTCAAACCAAACATAACCACCATTGACATAACATCGGGGGAATCTGCATCAGAAAGCGAAGGAACCCATTCACGACCGGATAGACCCTCTTTTTTAAACAAAGATGGGGAAAACAACAGGACCATACAGTCCATGACGATCACATGAAGGAAAGTAAAAGACGGAAGAGGCCACATACTAGACGAGGCCAGAAGGGACGATCCCACTGGCCCCAAGGGGAAACCTCCGATTTGCAAATAATTCCAGTGTAATTCCCTAGTTCTAAGTAAAGGTCTCTCATTTATTCGAACCTCCACTCCCAATCAATTCAAATGGGAGGTGGACTTGTTTAAATTTGGCCGTTCCTTGAGACTTAAAGAGTTTTTTAAAAACTCTCCTTCGCTTTCTCTGAATTCTTCGACGATGTCAACTACACATCAATTTAAGCCACCCAGCACGTTTGACCCTCCGACTAATCAGGTAGCCATCAAATCTTTCCTCTTGACAACTAAGTGGGAATCTGAATCTCTATTACGTCGACATCATCCTCAACATTCTAATTTATCTAAAGATGAACACTCCCTAATTAAGAATCTAGCCACAGACCCCAACATTGTGATCCGACCGGCGGATGAGGGGGGAGGCATTGTGATCCTAGATTACGAGATTTACGCAGCAGAAATCAGGCAACAATTGAGTGATACCTCGACTTACCAGCAGTTGGTTGATGATCCCACCAGTTCTATAGCCCAAAGAATTGAAGGAGTGCTTATGTATGGCCTAAAGGCAGGACATATAACATTGGAACTATTCCAATACTTACAAACCAAACATCCTTGTATCCCTATTCTATACACACTTCCGAAGATACACAAGAATTTGGAACACCCACCTGGGCGTCCCATTGTATCTGCCACCCAGGGGATCCTGGAAACAATAGCAAAATACCTTGACTTCCTCTTCAAGGATCCAGTTTCCTCTTTAACAACATGCATCAAAAATACTCCTGATCTTTTAAGACGCCTTCAACAGGTTGGCTCTTTCAACGGTATTCTCATGACTTTAGATGTAGGAAGTTTATATACAATTATTCCTCATGAAGTAGGCATACAAGCCATGCGCAATCTTCTTTCTCAATCACCACAATACCATGGACCTCCGATAGAATTTGTTCTGGACCTGTTGGGCATCACATTGCAAAACAACTATTTCCGTTTCGAAAATAGCTGGTACTTACAGATAGCTGGCCCTTCGATGGGGGCTGCAATGGCCCCCATGTATGCAAACGCCTTTATGTATGAGTTTGAGACCAACCACATACTACAACGCTTTGCACATCAGATTGGCCATTACTTTAGATTCATCGATGATATCTTAATATTGTGGAATGGTACAAAAGAGGAAGCGATACAATTTGTACAAGACCTTAATGAGTTACCAACACAGGTCAGGTTAACTTCAACTATAGATGAGCACCGTGTTCAATTTCTTGATATCGAATTAATGATTATCAAACGAAAGTTGGAATACACACTCTTCACAAAATCTACAGACCGGAACACTCTTCTACATTTTGAAAGTTTCCACCCGAAACACCTCAAACAGTCGCTCCCTTACTCACAATTCTTGCGAGTCTTACGCAACAATTCCCTTGAACATCTACGTGGGCAACAAAAAAATTTGATGTATAAAAAATTTCTCCTGAGAGGATATCCACGGCTGATTCTGGACAAGGCTTTGGATCGAGCTAAGTCTAGCTTTTTGAATCCTCCTTCTACAATTCAGAAGAAGACAGACAAGAGATGTTTATTTCCTATGCAATTCAATACTGCTAGCTGTGATCTAGCTTTAACAATTCGTAACAACTGGCATACATTGGAATTGGATCCTTCCCTCCCAGAAATATTTCGTCAGAAACCTATGAAGTGTTATCGTCGGAATAAAAACTTGAGAGACCTATTGGTCAAGACGGACCCACACCACTGCTATAGACCAGTGAAGAAGGAAAACATCAATGTGGGGTGTGTGAGGTGTTTGGGGTGTGTGACGTGCGGTCACCTCATCCCTTCCAAAACCTTCACACACCCATTCACAGGCAAGTCCTACAAGATTAGACAACATATCCATTGCAGAACAGATTTTGTTATCTATAAATTGACATGCCCTTGTGGGCTCAACTATATAGGTAAAACAGAAGCCGCTCTCTGTGAGAGAATAAGAGGCCACAGGTCTAGTATCCGGCTTGCCTATCGTGATGGCAAATCGGACAAGCCAGTGGCCAGACATTTCTTAGAATTCAAGCATCAACTTTCCTCACTTAGATGTGTCGCTATTGAGCATGTTCCTATTTCGGCCCGAGGAGGAGATAGAGCTAGGCTCTTACTACAGAGAGAGACCTACTGGATTTGCCAGTTGGGAACCCTAGCACCCAGAGGCCTCAATGAGAAATGCTCATTTATTTCTTTCCTATAATTATTTGAGCCTTCACCCTTGTGGGTGTATGTCGAATATATATATATATATATATATATCCGTATGCCATTGGATTATCCATCTCCATATCCTATGTTCTTATTTTATGATTTATGTTATTTTTATCTTTATCTTTATTTTTATTTTGATATTTATTTTCATATTTACTTTTATTATTTTTATTTTTATTATTTTTTTATTTTTTATTTTCATCTTTATCTTTATTCTTATTTTTATTTTTATTTTTATTTTTACTTTTATTTTTATCCTTATTTTTATTTTTCTTCTCTATTTTTTCGTTCATTCTCCAGTACTGCCGACTGCCTTTTTAATTCCATATTAACCTCTTCTTTATGTTATATGTAATATGTATATAGTAATGGGTTTTACTCCAGGTGCAGAATTTTCAAGCATATACATGGGAATCTCACTTATACACTAAATATCTTGCAACACCGCAGAGGAGTATGATAATCCCTATATTTTGTATTGTTTAATATTTCAGTAACTGTGTGCTTTTCACTCACTTACTTCGTTAACCACTTGTGCACTGATTTGATTGTTTTTTTCACACGTTGTCCTGAGTGCTGATCTATTATATTAATATTAATTCTAATTTGATTGTAACCAGCATTCTTTAAATCACTCTTGTGTGTATCCTTTACCCAGCCCATTTATTCACAATTATATGCAGTCCCATGCAGTAATATGTCTCTTCAGGTTTTGCTTGTATTTAGCGCATTTCTGTACGTGTGTCGGAAATGCGTCCTGATCACCATGACAACACCCAGTGTCAGGAGACATTTTTGTCCCTCGCCGGCTGCGGTGCAGCCAATGAGGCATTGTTGTCTAGGGTTGCCCCAGCAACACTTAGAGCCGGTTCAATGAACACGTCCTAGGGGGTCACATGACCATAAACCCGGAAGTGTGGTTGTCAGTAATCGCGGTCTTGGCGGTTCCGGCGGCGAACGCAAATGCAGTGCACCTGTAAGTAAGTACCCATTAGAATTAATTGTATGTCCTATATAAGTGTGTTTCAGTATTTTGATATTTTGTGTCCTGATGAAAGCTCCTGTGAGGAGCTGAAACGTCGATTTTTTTCTTCGCAATAAATGAAGACTTTATTTGCTGGAAATCCTTGAGTATTTCTCGTGTTTTGTATTATTCAGCCACCAGAGCACCAGGTATTCTTTCAATCTTATTGTCATGGTTGGAGTGCAGGGGCTATCTAGATTTTTTAATATGTAGTAAGGCCTTTTGGCCTGTGTTTGTGGGAGGGGCGTATGACACACCCCTTCCCTACTTAAGGGATACCCCTTACCTGGCTCCATACCTTCGAGGTCAGCGTTGCATGAGAATCCACTTCCGGTTCACGTGCGGCGCCATCTTGCTTTTCAAAAAACCCGCGGTTTTCATCTGGTGTAGCTGTGTCCAGGATTCCTTACAGGTTTTCCGCCCGTCCAGCTCCTCACAAATCCGGTCTTCGTCGCAGACTACGTCCTAGTGACTTCCAAATCGTAAGTTCGACGCCTGGATCATTCCCACGGCGTTGCGCTGTTAAACAGGCCTTACTTTACAGCCTAACACTTTACGGCCTAACACTTTACGGCCAGCTACACTTTCGGCATAATCCTTTCGTTAGTTTCTATACGAATGGTACTCATTCACCAGTACCCACTTCGTTTCAATTCGTTGTCTCATATCATACGTACTCATTCGAACTAACTGTCTTTCGGTTTTCTGCATTTCTCATACACGTACTTTCGCCTATTTCTGTATCAAACAGTTCTGGTCATTCAAGCGATATATGCTTTCGGCAGTTTTGCTCATGTCATTCACATCGCTATTCCTTTCATAGCTTGAAATACAGCACACAGCCTGTATACGTATATATATAAATATAGGTCGGTTATTTACCTGTTTTATGTACAATCCATAGGATATGTTATTTAAATCTAATTATGTGTTATGTTATTTTGACTTTATATAATAGTTCATGTTTCTCATTAAATTATATAGCAGGTATAGTACATAAATGTGATAAACTTTCTCTAAAGGTATTTCTGTATATTACGTTGTCACAACCATGTACACACGATTACATGGCACGTACACTTCTGACCTTTCTGCATGTACTCAACGATATATCGAGTATACAAGAACACGGTCCCAATATCACAAACTGTCGGGTTGAATCACACTTTTGGTTCAACCACTCATACGTCAACTTTTTCTGCATATGGTCAAGTTTCATATTTTCTACCTCACCCACATCTTTCATTTTATATCAAGGCTTATATAATCCATACCGGATAAATCACATAAAACTCCCTGCACCTTGAATACTACAGTAGCATGGCCATATATATTTATAATTTTTTGGTCACCATGTAGACACATTATACGCACCCACTACCAGGGTAAATCCCTGCCTTACGGTTTTACTCCATAACAAATCAGGCAGGTTACTACCATGCTCAAAATTTTCCCCTCCTACACATACGGTCAAATTCAACTACAGCATATCTAGTCTACATTAGTATCACGGGATCCAATTCTCATACTATCATTTCTATTTCTACCCATTTAGGTTTATCCAGGTTGACGCTTCATATACGTATACATACTATCAGGTACGTAAGCCTGCTCACGTATCACATACGTTCTCCCTACATAGAGTACTGGCAAATCAGGGGTATAGGCCCAAATAGGTATCTCCCCTCTTGGCATACTGCCTATAGTTTAGCGGTCCGCGAGGCCAACACCCCACCTCAACGTTTCGGAGGCAAACGCCCCTCGAGCCACACATGAGTTAGCCACCTCGCATTATAGAGAGGGCGTCACCTGTCACTCCCTTCCCCTGTTTTCTTTTATTGTCACCGAGAGGCCTACGTATTCCTGCCACTACGATGGGTGGCCTCAATATCCCCTCGCGACAACGCATAGATAGAGCCTCTCATAGCCACTTGGCAACTAGCAGGGCCTCACCTGTCACCAAAGAACAAGATTAATTTTTCGCCTTAACCGGCATAGTTAGCCCGCCAGTACATCCCCGGGGTTTCAACACACTAACGATATATTTTCTCATCTAGTATGTCTCAAGAAGGGTTAGAGGATTTCTCCATCCCGAGCACTCCGGTTAGACCAAATACCCCATCACCGGAAGAAGACATGGCTAGTCCTGCATCGTTCAGGTCATGGACAATCCCTCGCATTACCAGCAAACTCAGGAGGCGACACATTCCTTTCCCCGCTACTGCCAGGAAAGCGGAACTATACAAATTATTGCACGCCTCAACTGATAACTCTGATGCAGGGGAAGGGACTAGCCAGTCTAACCCGACAGATATACACGGCATGCTAACATCCCTCATGTCATCCATGGGCAAGGTCAACTCCAGGCTGGAGAAACTGGAATCGGTCACCACAGCCCTTACCATGGCTGGGTCAGCCACTGTGACCCCTCCGCCACTGGTCGAGTTGCCACTAGTTTCTCCAGCCACCACCTCTGACGAGCAGGAGGTTAACCCTGCCCATATGATACCTGAGCACCTTAAGAAAGACATCCTGGAAGGTAAAGATGTCAACTTAGCTTCACTACTAATTGCCTCCCAGGATGTGGTGGAGCATAAAACTTATGCGTATGAGGATATTTCTGTGGTGGTCAAGTCCAGGGATGCACGCCTAAATAGGAAACTCATCCCGGAATTTGTGTTGGCTTTTGGCATCTACCGGGATGTCATATGTGCCGTTTACCCACACAGGCGTGAGGAATTTGACATGTATATGCACAGGCTGGTGGACCTGGGCAATAAATATAGTGGATCGGCATTCTACGATTACCATAGATCTTTTTCTGCGAAAGTGTCAGGCGCCTTCTCACAGTACGGGACAAGGTCCAACTGGAGCAAGATAGACACAGTGATTTTCTGCAGACACTTTGCAGGTCTAAGGACGCCGGCTTGTGCATACTGCTCCTCCATGTCTCATTCGGCAAATTTTTGTCCCACCACTGCTAACGAGCATACCCACTTGCAGGGACCTAGCTCCGCTGGTCCTATGGAGAAAATATCTAAAGACAAACTGGGTAGGCCTATCAAGTTTCTGGGCAAATCCCAGATATGTAATAACTTTAATGTTGGAACAAGTAATTACAGCGGTTGTCGTTTATTGCATATATGCTCAAAATGTTTCAGGGCACATGCAAAAATCATGTGTCCCAATAAAATGTATTCTAAACAGTACCTAACGTCTATAAACATATCCCTACTTGCGACATTTCTGTCACAGCATCCATCTACACATTTAGTAGATTTCATAATCTCTGGTCTATCAGAAGGATTCCACACTGGTATCATACATATGCCTTCAGGAATCCTGGAATGTCCAAATCTACAATCCGCCCAACACAACCCTACAGCTGTTGACACACTCATAGCTAAAGAAGTAACAGAAGGTTTCTTATTGGGACCTTTTCAATCCCCTCCTTTCACTAAATGGAGGACAAACCCTATCGGGGTTGTCACAGGGAAATCTTCCAACAAGCAGAGACTTATTATCGATTTATCGGCACCACACACCTCTACCACTCCTAGCCTTAACTCCCTAATACCATCGGAGGAATTCTCCCTGCAATATTCCACTATAGATCACGCCATTACGGCTATCATACAGGCAGGAGTTGGCGCATGAAAAAAACAAGGTATATAGGCGCTCACTATAACATAGAATAACAATGGGGGCTGCTGTATACAATACAAGGATTCCCAAACCTTGTGTATTGGTGAAACAGAAAATATAAAATATGGCGTATACTGTGCCCAAATATTATACGTACATACACCTCTGCGAGGAAAAGTTGGTAAAATACCTCGGAATAATAAAACAGAAAAAAATAATAGTGCAATACAGTATATAACAGTGCAAATCTTTGTGCTAGGTAACTGTAAGAAAAACACTCACATACAGTAGAGCTATATAAGAGCTCTACTTTTTTCAGCGTGGACGGTATAATCCCCGTCTAAGGATGCAAGATGGTAAAGATGGTACTGGTCCTCCAAATGCACAATGGGGATAAAAGAGAAAAAGACGCTCTGATAGTGTAGTAAGTACTATAAAATCAGGGTAGTAGGATAAAGTAATGTACTTACAATTTGTAGAGCAAGACCTGCTCTAGTTATCTCAGCATGGGTGGTACTATCCCCACCTAAGGATATGATGGCACCAGGTAGTTGAACAGGACATAAAGGAGTAATATTATAAAATAATAAAAAATAGATGTCTAAATGTATAAAATAGACTATTTATTATAAAATATCACATATAAAAGTATAGGTACAATGTCCAAAAATAAGGGGGTCCCACTTGACGCGTTTCGCCTCTCCAGAGGCTTTATCAAAAAGGAGTTGGCGCATGGCTCAGCAAGACCGACATAACAAATGCCTTCAAACTACTACCAATCCACCCCACACTGTGGCACCTACATGGCATCAAATGGGCAGGGAACTACTACTTTTTCTCACGCCTAACTTTTGGTTCTAAAAGTAGTCCAGCCATATTTGACACATTTGCCGAAACCCTATGCTGGTTACTACTCATATATATCCAGATGCCCTGCAGTCATACATTATCTGGACGATTTCCTACTGGTCGAGGAGAATTCTTCCCCTCCCAGTAGCCTCAAAGAAACCGTCAGCCTATTCAACCAGTTGGGGGTCCCAGTCTCCCCTACCAAGACCGAAGGCCCAGATACCATCATCACTTTCCTGGGCATCATGCTAGACTCGGCCAACATGCAAGCTAGCCTACCACGCACTAAGGTAGAAAACATCCTGACAAACATCAACCTCTATATACAACTACGCACTTGTAACCGCAAAGAATTACAATCTTTACTGGGGTCACTCAATTTTGCCATGCGTATTATACCTCAAGGCCGTGCTTTCATCTCACGTCTCCTCAGCATGTTCGCACTGTTTCTACATGATGCACACAGATTATCCCTAGATACCCAAGCCACGGCAGACCTTCTCATGTGGAGAAACTTTTTAACCACCTGGAATGGTAAAAGCATGTTCCTCCCTCAATTGTCTGACACCTCTCCTACTGTTTGGTCAGACGCGGCGTCTACCACAGGTTTTGCAGCGATATTTGGGAACGAATGGCTTTGGGGCAGCTGGCCTTCAGAGGTTCAGGACCTGGAGCGTTTTTCCTCTTTTTGAGATATATCCCATCGTGGCGGCTGCCGTGGCATGGGGACATCTATGGACAGGTTCATCAGTAAGGTGTTACTCAGACAACCAAGCAACCTGTTACATTATTAACAAAGGTCGCTCCAAATCCCTTACTATCATGAGATTTCTGAGGAAACTCACTTGGTTGGCAGCATGTCATAATTTCTTCTTGCATTGTGTTCATATTCCAGGTATATGTAACAAGGCAGCTGATAATTTGTCTCGTTTTAAATTCCAGGCCTTTCATCAACTTCTCCCGTCAGCCGCGCTCACAGCCACAGCCACTCCACTGTTCCATCAGCTAGTAATGGACTAGATGCTATCATGCAACATAGCAGAACGTTGTCCCAACTAGCACTATCTACAAATACCCAGAAAACTTACGACAGAGCTTTCATTTTATTTAAAAGATTCCTTTTGGAACACAACATATTACAACCGTTCATCATGACATCTTTTTTAGGTTTTGCCTCTTTTTGCCACATCAAACTCAAACTTTCTTACAACACAATCAAACTATATCTTACAGGCATCCAACATCACATGCTGACATTACAACCCAACAACTCAAGTTTCATGTCATCATACCAAATTAAGAACATCCTTAGGGGTATACAAAGATCCGAACCCCCGCATACAGCACGGAGGCTTCCTATAGATTTTCATATCTTTAAGGAATTATCACAACTACTAGATCTAAAACCCTTCTCCATCAACAACTCTAGTCATCAAAACAGCAATTTACGTGGCTTTTTATGGGTTTCTGAGACCTAGAGAATTTACCGCCATCAATACAACACAATCCACTCACCTACTGCTCCATTCACACTTAACCAAACATATGGACTATTATATCCTGACACTACCTCATTCCAAAAACAATCAACATGCACCACCAGTAGAGGTTAAATACTATCCGACTCACAACAGATGGTGCCCCGTCCAAATACTGGACTCTTATACAGAGAGTCTCAAAGCACCGCCATCACAACCACTTTTTGTTCTACGAGGTTCAGTTCTCACTACTACCACCTTCATGACCCACGTCAGGTCGTTACTAACACAGCTGGGACTCAAGCCAGCTAACTATTCAGGCCACTCCTTCCGCATAGGAGCGGCCTCCACAGCCTCCAGTGTAAACATACCGGTTCATGTTATCAAGACACTGGGGCGCTGGAAATCATCCGCTTGCACACAATACATTCCTAACCCTGTACAAGAAGTAAGAAATGCTTTTCAGAACATGTCTTGTTAAAAGTATGTATCTTGATGGTTTGTATTAAATATTGAAATTTCTATTTTTGCCCTCTTTATTTACAGGCCTACCTCATCGTCGGTTCCGGCACACCACAACCGACTTGCTACTTTTATACCATCCTACACTTATTAAGGTCTTATTACTCTATACCATCATGAGCCCTTCACACAAGTAGTAAGGCCTTTTGGCCTGTGTTTGTGGGAGGGGCGTATGACACACCCCTTCCCTACTTAAGGGACACCCCTTACCTGGCTCCATACCTTCGAGGTCAGCGTTGCATCACCCTCCCACCCATTCCTCTTTATCAAACTCCTTTTTATTACATCTCTTCTTGGTGGGCCCTCTTTATTTACAGGCCTACCTCATCGTCGGTTCCGGCACACCACAACCGACTTGCTACTTTTATACCATCCTACACTTATTAAGGTCTTATTACTCTATACCATCATGAGCCCTTCACACAAATATATATATATATATATATATATATATATATATATATATATTTAAAAATATTTTACATAAAAAGGATACATTATATATATATATATAAAATATTTTACCAGGAAGGATACATTGAGATTTCTCTTGTTTTCAAGTATGTACTGGGTCCACAGAACATTGCATTGATACAATAGGGTACAATAAAATACAAAAGCAATATTATACACAATATATACAAAATATAACATAGAACAGGTAAGAAATATATAATCAACCATGACAAGTGCATTCTGTTTTGAGATATGTAGAGATGGATCTCTTAAAGTATTTTAGGCCTGGGGAAGATTTTAAAGTTTGCGGGAGGTCGTTCCATAATTGTGGTGCTCTGTAGGATAAGGAGGACCGAGCCGCTTTCATTTTGTATTGAGGTAGACTAAATAAAGTGTTGGTACTGGATCGGAGGTGATAAGAGGTGGGAACAGCTGGGGAGAGCATTCTGCTCAGGTTGGGTGGGAGCTTCCCAGAAAAGCTCCTTAACTCAAGGCTGGAAAGATGAAGAGTGCGTCTGGATTCCAGCGACAGCCAGTTTAGTTCTTTTAGCATGTCACAATGGTAGGTCATGTAATTACATTGTAGCACAAAGCAGCAGAACTAGTTATACAATGTATTAAGTTTATTAAGGTGGGTTTGCGGTGCGGGTGCATATACTACATCCCCATAATCAATGATTGGCATCAGCATTTTCTGTACAATCTGTTCCTTTACTGTAAGGCTTAGACAGGATTTGTTTCTGTACAGGGCACCTAGTTTTGGATAAAGTTTAGATGCACATTTTTCTATGTGGAAGCCAAAAGATAGATTGAGGTCTAACAACATACCCATATATTTGAAAGAGTGGACTGCAGTCAGTGTGCTATATGATTTTGTTTGGACTCATAGATGGGAATTTTGTAATTTGTGTCAACTGGTCTTGGAGCACAGCCACAAGCTGTGGTAGATCGGATTTGCTTGCATAAATTACTGTGTCGTCTGCATACATGTGTACATTTGAGGATTTGCAGACATTAGGCATTTATAAATGATGTGAATAGTAGGGGGCCGAGAATGGAACCTTGGGGAACACCACAGTCCACTTCTGAAAGCGACTCCCTACCTCTTCCAGTCATGAATGGGAGAGTTAGGGAGTTGCTGTCAGAAATGGACACATATTGCGATCGATCCGTTACATATGATCGAAACCAGTTTAGCGAACGATCACCAATACCTGAGTTTTTGAGTTTGTGAATGTCGTGATCTACTGTGTCAGAGGCCTTTGCAAAATCAAGGAAAATAGCTCCAGTTAGGTCTCCTTGTTCCATGCCAGTTTGGTTGTAATTGCAAACTTTTGAGAGGGCAGTTGTAGTGGAGTGATTCGGGTGAAAACCTGATTGATCAGGGGTCAGATAGTTAGATTGTTGGTAATACTCACATAGTTGTGTATGGATGCATTTCTCTAAGATTTTTGACAATACTGTGAGCAATGATATTGGGTGATTGTTAGAAACCAAAGTAGTGTCACAACTTTTATCAATAGGCACTACTCTTGCAGACTTCCAAAGTTTGGGTATATATCTAGAAACTAAGCATTTGTTAATTAGGGTTGTGACAGGTTTAGCAATTACCTATACCTTTTGGAGTCTTACTTTACATCTATCTCATTGCAAGTGCAAGTGGGAAAGGAGGAAAAAAGCCACCCAACAACATCGGGGAAGGCACCATTGAGCGCATTATACACTTCAATCTTGTGAGCGCATTCATATTGTGGCGCATGATTGTTTCAATTTAACTGGTTTATGCTATGTATTATTTTATGTTTACATTTTAGATTTTCTACAGCCGTAACCCACATGTTTTTTGTCTATCCATTACTCAGTTGGGTATGCACTTCCAGAAAAAATACTTGGAAGTAGGTCAGGAGAGGCACAGACCGGAGCTGTAGAGATGTAGAAAGCTGGGCCAGAAAGTAACAGGCAGAGGTGAGGGAGATAAAGAGTGAGTGTTAGGGATTATAGGAGTGTTAGAAATTATAGGAGTGTGCTGATTATTTGATTTGCAGCTGTTATATCTGATTATCGAGGTTCGTGGGTGAGAGTCTATGTATAAATTTAAATGATGAGCGTGGAGTGGGGTGGTGAGAGGAGGAGTGAGTGGGCGATTGTGCAGCAATCAATGTTGTCCTGAAGGCTACCTTGCTTATTGCAACTGGATCAGCTGAAGTTGGACTGGGTGCTGTTCTGATGTGAGGGAGGGAAATTTTAAATTCACATTGTGGGAGAGATAGGTAAAAACTGTGTATTTCTAATTAAATAACTGTACTGTAATTATTGCTGTTTGCATTTTTTACTATATTTGTGTATATATATATATATATTAGTAAATTAGTAAAGCACATTTACATACTGTAATTTGGTGACACTAGCTAGTAGCTATAATTAAAGATATAAATATCATGCCCTTTTTAATCCCACAACATTCACAAATGTACCCATTCTATACTTTTTGCTAAATTAAATAGGATAAAGAGTAACAATGCAGATTTTTACTTCACTCATTAAAATGTTTTTGGTTACATTTTATGTTTGCAGCTCTTTTCATTAAAGGGGCACTATAGTCACCAACACAATGTTAGCTTAATGAAGCAGTTTTAGTGTATAGATCATGCTTCTGAAATTTCACTTTAGGAAACTGACTGCGACTGACACAGACTGCATGAAAACAAAATGTTTTCATTTTCAGATGTAACATACTTTTAAAAGTTTTTTTTTTATCTCCTGCTCTGTAAATGTAACTTTAATTATATACAGGAGGCTCCTGCAGGGTCTAGCAAGCCAGTTACAGAGCAGGAGATAAGAAATTCTAAATTAAATTGAATTTGCAATAAAGGAAGTATAAAAATTAGATGAGTCTTTACAGGAAGTATGTGTAAGTCACATGCAAGGAGGTGTGCCTAGGGCTGCATAAACAAAAATTATTTAACTCTAAAATTTTAGAGAATTGAGCAATGAGGCTGCAGGGGCATGATCTTTACACCAAATTGCATAATTAATCTAAAGTTGTTTTCGTGACTATAGTGTCCCTTTAACTAACTGACAACGCTGGATTGGGAATAAAAGTAGGTCTGGGCATGTAAGTGAAAATACATTTTTTTCTTAGCTCTTGAAAATATGGCCTTCTCCTAGGGTAACCTCTTAATGTCCTGTGCCTGCATGCGGTATGCATAGGCGTGCACAGCACATTTCATAAGAGTGTGGACCATGGAATATTTTTTAGAAGGCTTTGTGTGAGAGTATACTGTATTTTCTGTAGGTTTGGGGTGTCTGTAAGTGGTGTATGGGTAGATTTTAGTGCTATTTGTGTCAGTGCATGATGTGTTGGTAGCTGTGAGTGATGTGTGTAGATACCTGTAAGTGAATAGTATTACTGTGCATGATGTGTATTGCTGTATGTGGGCAAATGAGTGTGCTGTGAGTAAATAGGAAAGCTGGGATGGGAGTGATAAGCATGGGGAAAGAAATTTAGGTGTGGGAGTGGGAATGGAAGGGATGGTTATGAGTAATGGGAGGTTACAAAGAAGGGATGAGTTAGGCTGAAAACAGGCTGAGGATGATGGGAGTATCAGAGGATGGAGATTGAGGAAAGGATGTGTCGGAAATGATAGGAGTATGGGAGAGGTGGATGAATGCAGTAGGGGGATAGGTGCTGTAGTGGGGAAAAAAGTACCATTGAGGAGGGGTGCTGCAGAGGGTGAAGAGGCTATTATGGGGGGAAACAGACAGTAGTCGAGGGGAGGATGTTAGGGGCTGCAGTGCTGGGATAGAGGCTACATGAAGAGCTTTTATTTCCCCACTCTCCCCCATCCTTGAATACCCCTCTCTGGGCTGGTGCTCAACTTACGCTGGCACAAGGGTTGCCACCTTTCTGTGAAAAAAAATTGCCAAGTGCTCCAGACACCTGGTGCTGGCAAACCCATTATAATAGTGTGAGAGATCACCTGGTCACCCTGGAATTGAACCAGCATTGTAGCCCTTCACCTCACCCCCAAGAGCATTATCACTGTGACTGTGGGCCTGGTCCCAGGGACCCCTTTTGTCTGCTGAACTTATTTTATTAAGTTATTTTACTATGTTATTGTTGAGTTATTGTTTAAATGTAAAACTGAAGGGAAGGTAATTAGGTTATACCAGCTATTGTGCAATGCCTTTTGGTGTCAGGCAGGTAATTCAATTATTGGAGACTAAAACAAATTATGTCCTAGATGAAAAAATGCTGGGAAGTGACTTGTATTGTTTTGTTTGATAATCCCTTGTTGTGATTACTCATATATATATATATATATATATATATCCCCTTCAGGACCGCTGACGGTTCAGGACCGTCAGCGGCAAAACGTGCGTTTGGACCGCTGACGGTCCTGAACCGTCATAACGGTTTTGGGCTACTTACCTGATCGCCGTCGGTCCCACGGCGGCGATCAGCTCTCCTCCCGGTCCAGGGGGACTGCCTGTCTGCCCGGGCAGTCCCCCCTCGGCAGATCAGGACCCCACGGCCATGTGATCACTCGATCACATGACCGCAATAGGGGTCTTTGTATCTGCCTGCAGGGGGACTGTCTGTGCTGACAGGCAGTCTCCCTGCAAGTGTAAAATAAAAAAATAAAGTGAAAAAAAAAACAATCAGTGTAAAAAAAATAATAATATGTGTATATATATATGATATATATACATGTATTATATCTATATATATAATATATGTATATATATCATATATATAATGTCACACTAAGTGTATTTTTATATTTATATATACGTATATTAATATAAAAATACACTTATATTTAAATTACACACGAATATATACAATATATATAATAACTATATATATGGTATATATATATATTATTATAAAATACAAATAATATGTTAATAAAAATAAATAACAAAAAATAAAAATAATTTTTAATAATTAAAAAAAAATTATATATATATATTCAATTTTATTCTAACAGTATTTTGATATTGATATATATATATTTATATCAAAATACACTTAGAATGTAATGATATATATATCTATGTATAAATAAATAAATAAAAATAATACAAAATATACATATGTCCACATACAAAATTACATTAATAATTTCATAAATATACACGTAGACGTCAAATATATAAATATGTATATATATTAAAATTCTACGTGCATATTTATGTAATATTTGTACCTAATTAAGTAATTTTAATGATTGCAATTTGAGGGACCTGCCTGCCAACCCAGGCCAAAAGTCCAGATAATTTAATTTGCTAGCACTGTGCTTAACCCTGTAACTTTCTATGACACCCTAAATCCTGTACATGGGGGTACTGTTTTACTCGGGAGACTTCGCTGAACACAAATATTAGTGTTTCAAAACAGTAAAACATATCACAGCGATGATATTGTCAGTGAAAGTGAAGTTTTTTGCATTTTTCACACACAAACAGCTCTTTCACTGAGGATATTATTGCTGTGATATATTTTACTGTTCTGATACACTAATATTTGTGTTCAGCGAAGTCTCCTGAGTATAACAGTACCCCACATGTAGAGGTTTTATAGTGTTTGTGAAAGTTACAGGGTCAAATATAAGGCTTGATTTTACTTTTTTTTTTTTTATTGAAATTTGTCAGATTGGTTAGGTTGCCTTTGACAGCGTATGGTAGCCAAGGAATGAGAATTAGCCCCATGATGGCATACCATTTACAAAAGAAGACAACCCAAGGTATTGCAAATGGGGTATGTTCAGCCTTTTTTAGTCGCCACTTAGTCACAAACACTGGCCAAAGTTAGCGGTTTTTGCATTTTTAACACACAAACAAATATAAATGCTAACTTTGGCCAGTGTTTGTGACTAGGTGGCTACTAAAAAAGACTGGACATACCCCATTTTAAATACCCTGGGTTGTCTACTTTAAAAAATATGTACATGTTAGGTGTGTTTCGGGGATTTATGACAGATAACGGTGTAACAATGTCACTATTGATACATTTAAAATATATATATATTGAAACAGCAATTTCCTACTTGTATTTATAGGCCTATAACTTGCAAAAAAAAGCAATAAAGCATGTAAACACTGGGTGTTTTTAAACTCGGGACAAAATTTTGAATCTATTTAGCAGTTTTTTTCATTAGCTTTTGTAGATAAGTAAAAGATTTTTCAAGTAAAAGTCCAAAAACATGTTTTTTTTTTTATTTTTCACCATATTTCATTATTTTTTTTAAATACAATATATGACATAATATAAATACTGGTATGTAAAGAAAGCCCTTCTTGTCGTGAAAAAAACAATATATAACTTGTATGGGAACCGTAAATGAGAGAGCGGAAAATTACAGCTAAACACAAACACCACAAAAGTGTTAAAACTGCTCTGGTCCTTAACGTACAAACATCGCAAAAACAGGCCGGTCCTGAAGGGGATATATATATATATATATATATGTGCTGTGGTTCAATAAATAGTTCTACTCCCAGCATTAAGACTCGTTTAATGTATGGGAGGAAAAGGCTATAGCTAATACAGCTATAAAAACTTCTGTATTAGCTTCTGTACAGCACAGTCAGTAAAAAAGGGGGACAAACCTTATTTTAGATCCATAAATGAGAAAACAAAAGTAAAACAAGGATTAGTTAGATTAAAAACAAAAGAAGGAAGGTATGTAGAAGAGGATAAAGGTCTAGCTGACTGCCTCAGTGAATATTTTTGTTCGGTATTTACAGATGAAAATGAAGGAGAGGGACCTCAGTTAAGAAAAAGTATAAATGAGTTATTTATTACACGTGAATTTACAGAGGAAGAGGTTCTATTTCAACTGTCAAAAGTAAAAACAAATAAGTCAATGGGACCTGATTGAATACACCCAAAGCTATTAAAAGAGCTTAGTGGTGTACTAGCAAAACCATTAACAGATTTATTTAACCAATCATTGATAACAGGAATAGTCCTAGAAGATTGGAAGTTGGCGAATGTTATATTGATTTTTTTGATTGGGTAACTAAAATTATAGATCAGGGTGGTGGAGTAGACATTGCTTACCTAGATTTCAGTAAGGCTTTAGACACTGTTGCACATAGAAGGCTTATCAATAAACTGCAATCTTTAAGTTTGGATTCCAATATTGTTGAATATGTGAGGCAGTGGCTGAGTGACAGGCAACAGAGGGTTGTAGTCAATGGAGTATATTCGAAGCTTGGACTTGTCACCAGTGGGGTACCTCAGGGATCTGTACTTGGACCCATTCTCTGTAATATTTTTATTAGTGATATTGCAGAAGGTCTTGATGGTAAGGTATGTCTTTTTGCTGATGATACTAAGATATGTAACAGGGTTGATGTTAAGCCAAATGGGGGGATAAGCCAAATGGCTAATGATTTAGGTAAACTAGAAAAATGGTCAGAGTTGTGGCAACTGACATTTAATGTGGATAAGTGCAAGATAATGCATCTTGGAAGTAAAAACCCAAGGGCAGAGTACAGAATATTTGATAGAGTCCTAACCTCAACATCTGAGGAAAGGGATTTAGGGGTAATTATTTCTAATGACTTAAAGGTAGGCAGACAATGTAATAGAGCAGCAGGAAATGCTAGCAGAATGCTTGGTTGTATAGGGAGAGGTATTAGCAGTAGAAAGAGGGAAGTGCTCATGCCATTGTACAGAACACTGGTGAGACCTCACTTGGAGTATTGTACGCAGTACTGGAGATCATATCTTCAGAAGGATATTGATACCTTAGAGAGAGTTCAGAGAAGGGCTACTAAACTGGTTCATGGATTGCAGGATAAAACTTACCAGGAAAGGTTAAAGGATCTTAACATGTATAGCTTGGAGGAAAGACGAGACAGGGGGGATATGATAGAAACATTTAACCCCTTAAAGACCAAACTTCTGGAATAAAAGGTAATCGTGACATGTCACACATGTTATGTGTCCTTAAGGGGTTAAATACATAAAGGGAATCAACACAGTAAAGGAAGAGACTATATTTAAAAGAAGAAAAACTACCACAACAAGAGGACATAGTCTTAAATAAGAGGGACAAAGGTTTAAAAATAATATCATATTTTTTTTTCCCCATGTGTAATGGGTTTTTAGTTACGAAATGGATATGTATCTAATATCACATTCTATTTTTGCTGCAGTTTCTTTCACTATTATATTATTAAAGGCCATCAGTCTATCCATCAAGTATTGAATTGCACCACTTGTAAATTATACTGTAAGGTGGAAAAGCTGTCATTAAAAAGAGTCGCCTATTCACTAAAGGCAAGTCAAGTGCAAAGCATTTAATTAAAACAATTGACCGGATATTTTGGTCAAATGAACTTTATGTCTTTACCAAAAATTTTGACTATTAAAAATGGGGATTTAGTCACTCCATAAGGATGTAAGATATTTATGCCCACCTGCCCTCATCTACTTTCATAGTACTCCATATCAGCGGGTCCTACGCTGACCTTAACATGGGCAGATGAACATTCTAAATACAACACCTGCTAGTTTATCTGCTTCCAGAGGATAGCAGCAAGAGCAATAAGCGTAATCTGCAGCAGCGGCTTGGGCACAAGAGAAACACAGTGATATGTAAACAAATGTTTCAATGATAAAAAATTTAAAGTGCGCAAGGCAATTAGTGGGAAAATCTATATATACCAAGCAGCACAAGACACCCATATGCTGTCCCTTAACACTGCACACATGAAAATCAGTACACCACAAATAATTCAAAAAGGGTTAAGTGCAACTAAAATCACTTAAAATTGGAGCATGGCCAGAACTGGTGCTGGAGGGAGGTGTAAAAGAGTAGCTACGCTGGAGTGGGCTCAAACAGAGACTAAAATCAGCACTATCTTGCTTATAAAAATGTCATACCTTCTTATAACAGATGGCACAGCACTGGGCAAAGAAATCTGCAGAAAGCATAGATAAAAATTGTGTTTTGTTGTGATACAACAATCTCATGGTCGACAGACCACGCAGCAGGCCCAAGATGGTGTAGAGGTAGACAGGGAAGGAAAACTAGCGCATAGCTTGATGGTGCCTGAAGACCAGCTAGAGAGATATGAGGTGAAATTATGGAGCTTGAAGATCGATCCTGGAGAAACAAGCTCAAAGTGTGCAGCATTTCCGAGGATGTGACAGACGAAAATTGTGAAGAGAGCCTGACAGGTCGCCAGCACCCCAAGGTGAAAATTATGTCAATGGCATTTTTTTATTTTAGAGCTGTCTGCCCGGGTGGGCCAGTCCCTCTCCACCCAGACTGCAACCGAGCTGCACTGCTAGCTGTCCTGGGCCGCGGGTTGGACACACCTGCTTTATGCCATCACATTCTTAGGGTATTGTTTTAAATATGCAAATTATTTTAACTATTTTGTTTGTTGATAATGACAGGTTCCCTATAGTGACAACCAATCTAATCATTTAGATAGGATATTTGCAAAGACCCTACAGTCCCAAAATCCTTACTGATTCTAGCTGTATTATTCAGGTTCATAAAATGAAACTTGAAATGCTGACCCTATGTCTACACCCGACACAAGATGGGAATCCCTAGTGTTTAGATCGCCTGTTTTGTTAAAAACAGGGAACTAACTATTTGTTTACGTACATGTATATATAAAAATAGAAACCAATCTCTATAACTGTTTCCTCTAAAGTTGATCATGTTTTAGCATTATTCAGTCTGCAGCTGAAGATTCTCTGAAAATACTTTAATGCAAAGAAGTATAAGCTGAAATGTCCAGTTCTATGTATATGCTGCCGAACGTTAGATCCCGTCACTTGCCACCAATGTAACGGAGCTCCAATACTCCAACCGAGTACCGCTGCCATGTCTGCTACCTCTTACTTATCAGGGACCTTGGAGCACTTCATATCCAGTCACCGAGGCTTGTCTGGGATCACTGAGGGCCTTTTCCACCCTGGACCAGGCTACCATCAGCAGATTATATCCCTTTCCCCAAACACCAGACGACACATGGTGAAGGTTAACACAGCAACTCCTTTACTAGACATAGCACACACATTTTAAGCCCCCAACAGCCTCATTTACAAACAATAGGGTACATGAAGCACTATAGTACAAGGAAGAGTGGGGTCAGACAATAACAAGGCCTGATGGGAGATTTAGGAGGGACAAAGCAGCTAGTTTGATCTAGTCTGGTAGTGTCTCTGGCTCTGCTGGAGAAACAATGGGACAGGAAAAAGGGGGAGGAGGAGAGGCACAGACAAACAATACATTAAACAGCCCCTGCACTAATACTGATCACAGGGTAACCAAAACACAAGAGGAAGATGGGGACCTACATATATTGTCTATATTCCATTCTCAGTGACTGTGACTACTGTCACAGCTGACATCTAGAGTACCAAAAGGAAGGGGTACATACCGTGACCTAATTTACAGAGAGCATTTTAGTTCCATGAATAATGTTTCTAGCATACCGTGACCTAATTTACAGAGAGCATTTTAGTTCCATGAATAATGTTTCTAGCATAGAAACATTATTCATGGAACTAAAATGCTCTCTGTAAATTAGATCACGGTATGTACCCCTTCCTTTTGGTACTCTAGATGTCAGCTGTGACAGTAGTCACAGTCACTGAGAATGGAATATAGACAATATATGTAGGTCCCCATCTTCCTCTTGTGTTTTGGTTACCCCGTGATCAGTATTAGTGCAGGGTATGTTTAATGTATTGTTTGTCTGTGCCTCTCCTCCTCCCCCTTTTTCCTGTCCCATTGTTTCTCCAGCAGAGCCAGAGACACTGCCAGACTAGATCAAACTAGCTGCTTTGTCCCTCCTAAATCTCCCATCAGGCCTTGTTATTGTCTGACCCCACTCTTCCTTGTACTATAGTGCTGTAACGAGTATATACCCCTACACGCAGGATCCAGCCAAACAGAAGACAGCACAGAGGAGAGATACGTCTACCGGACCTTAGAGTGGCCGGACTCGACGTAATAGGAGAAGACAGAGTCAGGAACGATCCGAGGTCAAGGGCACAAAGAGACAGCGTAAACGAGAACTAGCCGGGGACTGGTACAAAGGAATCGGCAAGCCGGCAAACAGTACAGACAAGGATAAAGCGAAAATGAAGTCAGAATACAAAGCCAAGGTCAAATACGGAGAAACACAACTGAACACAACAAGCACTAAAGGGAACTGTAGCAGAAACCACGATAGGGCAAGGAACTAAGGGAAAAGGGTGAGTATAAGTAGCCTTCAAACTAATGTGATTGGCTCCTGTCACTTCCACACCCCCAACAGGTAAGTGTATGGGGTGATTGGCATGACAGGAGCCAATGGGAGCCTTTTTGCAATTTAGGCTCCCACTGTCTCTTTAAGAGCGCGCCCGAGACTCGCGGCGCGCTCTTAGCTGCAGGCGGGACACGTGACCGCATCTCGCGGTCACTGCCCGTCTTCCTGTTAGGAGAGTCGGATGAGCCGCGCGCGGCTTGAAGAGAGGACCGCGGCCGGCCCCCGGATAAGGTAAGTACCGCTACAAGTGCTTCATGTATCCTATTGTTTGTAAACCCGGTAATGTATTTGCTGATATAAAACCCACTATCCAATAATCGAAAGAGCCATAATGATGGCAGCTCAGACTCAAACACACCTGCGACACAGCCTCCAGGCCTCTGTCACAATATCAGTTGTGGGTTAGGGGTAACCCTCAGTTTTTAGGCTTAGCTCTTACCCTTTTTAAGCCTAGTAAGTGGCCAACCTCCTTCACCACTTTTCCCAATAAACCTAATAGTATCACCACACCGACCATCTGTATAAATATTTGCATGGCATCAGGGCCGGACTGGGGATACAAAGCAGCCCTGGAAAAAAAAAAATCTATGCCAGCCCCATAAGTCATTGCCCCATATATTGCCATATGTAATATGTAAGGCAATGTCTTGCCACCCCAGATGGTTGAGTAATATATATATATATATATATATATATATATTTATTTTTCTAATATATAATATTGGTCCTTTTAATTTAATAATACATTACGCATACTCACATGCAGTGTTTACATTGCTTCCTAGTGACACCTCTAGTGACAGTCACTCAGACAGTCACTAGAGGTGCTTCCTGTGTCAGTGCTGCACAGCGTGATTGCACAGTGTGCAGCACCTTTGCAGCCAATCCTATGGCAGAGCATTGGATTGGCTCAGATCATCATGCTTGATGATCTCAGCCATAGAGGCAGGGCCAGTCGAGGGGAGACCAGCACGGCGTGGGGAGAATAAAAAGGTGAGTAAAAACACTTTTTAAATACACACAGATACACCATGACACAGACACACAATGACACAGACACACACACAATGACACCGACACACACACCATGACACAGACACACACAATGACACAGACACACACACGATACAGACAGACACACACACACGATACAGACACACACACACACAATGACAGACACACACACACACCATGACACAAACACACATACACACACACCATGACACAGACACACCATGACACACACACACACACACACACACCATGACACAGACACACACACACACACAATGACACAGACACACACATAATGACACAGACACACACATAATGACACACACACACACAATGACACAGACACACACTCAATGACACAGACACACACAATGACATAGACACACACACAATGACACAGACACACACACAATGACACAGACACACACACACACACACAATGACACAGACACAAACACACATACACTCACACTGACACTGACAGAATTACATATTTTACCTGTTGGTGACCGGCTGGGTGGGCTAGTGGACGCAGGGGGAGGTCTTCTGCTGGCCGCTGGCTGGGGGAGGTCTGCTGGCCGGCGGCCGCTGGCTGGGGAGGTCTGCTGGCCGGCGGCCGCTGGCTGGGGAGGTCTGCTGGCCGGCGGCCGCTGGCTGGGGAGGTCTGCTGGCGGCCGCAGGGGGAGCAGGCTCTTCTGTCTCTGCTCCCCCGCCCTCGCGCACTAGCAAGAGACCGGCGCCGGAATATGACGTCATATTCTGGCCCCGGTCTCATTAAGCTGCGCGCGAGGGCGGGGGAGCAGAGACAGAAGAGCCTGCTCCCCCTGCGGCCGCCAGCAGACCTCCCCAGCCAGCGGCCGCCGGCCAGCAGACCTCCCCAGCCAGCGGCCGCCGGCCAGCAGACCCAGCTGTCTGCCCGGTCCCAGGTGCCGGCGGCCCACCGGGAAATTTCCCGGTATCCCGGTGGGCCAGTCTGGCCCTGCATGGCATCAGAAACTGTTGCTGCTAACAATGCCACAAATGTAGGGGCATTGGGAAGCTCCACATATGTATCATCAGCAAAACAGTTGTTGACACCCTGAGATGGTCATGTCACTCCTAAAATATGCAAGAGGTCCGGTTATACTCAAAGCATTACATACTTTAAAACTCCTTTATGAAAAGACAGGGATACTTACTATTAAGTCAAGAGATTGCAGAAGAGGCCTGAACAGTTTTGCACCATAAAAATTTACTTTCATAATGTGAGGAAAAAAACAGCACCTTCAAAACATATGTACTGTTGAAGAAATGTAAGGCTGTACAGGCTGATATCATCTGCAAAAAAACACATTTAAAAAAAAAAATGCCCATCCCATAATAAACCAGAATAATTATTCATTTCAGTTCCATGCCACTGCTCCATCTAAAAGTAAAGGAGTTACTATTCTTAGTAGCAGATATCTGGGTTTCAAGTTAATAACCCTAATACAAGACCCCTGGGGGAGATATGTAAGACTAATATGTTCCATTAACAATGCTATATTCACTATTGCCAATGTTTATTTCCCCAATACAGAGCACAGTTCACTTTATGCATAGCTTGCCATCTCCTTTAACCCAGATCCAGAAAGCTACAGTGTTTATCTGCGGTGACTTCAACCACGTACTTAATCCCACCCTTGTTTCCTCCATCCCCACATCCACTCCCTGGTGTGGCTCACTCAAGAGACCATGTAATGTCCTGATTAAGTGGTTATCAGTACACGGTCATTATGACATTTAGTGCATACTTCATCCTCAGAAGAGGGAGTCCTCCTTACACTCCAGAGTCCACAGCTTATACTCGAGAATTGATGGATTCTTGACCTTTAATTCACATCTACCCCTGGTACAGGATTGCAAAAATGTTCCATATTGAATCACATAATGGACAGAGGGTTGTGATACGCAGGGACATTTGTAGTTTGCTAAAGATTATTCCACAATTTACAACCTGAGAGCAGAATCCAACTCCAAACACCCATCCAAAGAGGGCATCAACAAATACGTTGATGGGTTGGATTTACCAACCCTCAGTCAAAACCAAAGATATTGACTGGCAGATCCTATTACAATATTACAGAGGTGACTTCATGCATACAATCCTTTTGTCAGGGTAAAGCCCCCAGGGGCTGATGGCTTTTCTAACATTTACTACAAAAAATACAAAACTATACTAGTCCCCTACATGCCAAATTTGTTTAATGGAGAAATTACCCCTGGAATTATTCTAAGCCCACGTGATTACTCTGCCAAAGTCAAGCAAACCCCCTACTCAATGTCAGAACTTCAGGTCCATCTCCTTACTTAATACTGATGCAAACAACTTTGGAAAAACTTTCCTACCAAGCATAATCAATGACAACCAGGTGGGATTTATAAAAGAAGACAGGGAGCAGACAATACCAGAAAAATACATGACGTTCTTCACAGCAACTTGATCACCCTAATTTGCAATTTCTGGAGGAAACTTTGGCTTCCCGGATAAATTTCTCAGAGTTGTTGAGTCACTGTACTGTACAGTTCCACATCTGACACTAATTTTAATACAGACTTTGTTTCAGACCCATTCCAGATATCTAATGGAACATTATTCCAGCTACTTTATGTTTTATCATTAAAACCAGCAGCAACAGCAATCAGACAACAACATTCACAGGATCATCATAGGTGAAAGAAAATACAAATAAATTAAACCTCTTTGCTAATGATGTTCTCCTTATGTTGTCTCAACCTCTAGTATTCTTGCTAAATCTACAAGTCAATCTGAAGGAATATAGCTTAAATTCATACTATCTATTAAACATATCCAAAACCCAGGCATTAGGCCTTTGCTTAGTTAAGTTGAAATGGTCTCAGCTCCAGTCTTCCCTTAATTTTGACTTGAGGACAGAACTTATGACCTTTCTGGGAAAATGTCTTACAATAAATAGGAGTGATATGTTTAAGCAAAACTATTGTAGACTTTATCAAGAAATGTTGCAAACCATAGAGGAATTGTGGGGAACATTCTTGGAGGAGAGCAGCTATCAAGATGACACTTACCTGAGTTACTATATCTCTTTTGGACTCTACAAATATATCTCCCAATTGTATTTCTGAAACAAATGCAGTCTCTTTTCTCTAAATGTATTTGAAACAGTCAATAAAAACCATCAATGGTCCTGACAGGACCAGTTACAAAGGGGTGCCCAAGTCTTCCAGAGGTAAAAATCTACTTCTGGTCAGCCCAGCTGTCCAGCTTGGTAATGGTCCATTCTGTAAAATATTCACCTCAGTGGGTCCAAATTGAATCTGTCTGGAAGCAATGCCCAAACATTAAATATCGGTTTTGACTGCCTAAACAAGGTAGGCAAATCCACTTCCTTATACTCCCCACCACCCAGTTATTGTTGTCCATTTGGAATCAAGCATGCCAAAAATTATGGTCTCAAGCAACACCACTATACTTGATATACAGATATGTGACCTAGGCACCCGAATTACCTGTGTACTTTATCTCGAAAACTCAATAAACTCTACAAATTGAAAAAAAAATCACTTTAAATCACATATCACTTAAAACATCTAACAGAGGGATGTAAATAGCTGTTAGAAAAATGTAAATAGGAAAACATGTAAATAGGAAAACATGTATAGTGCTTAACATTCAAAGTTACAAGAAATACCTCATGGTACAGAACCTTAATTTTTTTACTGGGCTCAAAGTGGATTCAGCAGTAGAACATATATAGATCGTCCTAGACCTTCTTTATTGTTGTTTTCAAGTTCAACCACATAGAACAATTAAAACTTCCCAGAGCCCCATTTAGAAATGTAGAAATATACAATATGACAATCACAACCTTTAAACAGCGGAGCAGTGCAAATAAGAATCAAAATCAAACTTTCCTCATGCAGAAAAAACTGCATTTAGTCTGTTCAAAACTGTCAGCGCTTTATATTAAATGTAGTGAGGCCAGGTTCTCTCCTCCAATGCACAAATATGTTAGCAAGCATAAAAGCAAAAAAAAAACCCCGACCACATATGCTATCTAAGGCAGTGTTTCCCAACCCAGTCCTCAATGCACACCTACCAGTCCAGGATTTAAGGATTACCCAGTTTTGTCTAAGGTGTTTTTTCTTTTTTTTCTAAAAACACCTTAGACAAAACTGGGTAATCCTTAAATCCTGGACTGGTAGGTGTGCCTTGAGGACTGGGTTGGGAAACACTGATCTAAGGCAATCTATTGAAAATTAAAATAAAATAAAAATAAACTAACACTCCCAAAACTCGTTTGCCTACTTTGGCTTCCTTAGTCAACATTGATCTTCACTTCCTACATAAATAATCCCCTTAATGATCATAATCACAAACAGTCCTGTATAGTTTGTGTAATTAATGTCATAATGCTCAAACTCTGCTACCTAATCACATTGAGTCACTCGCAATCCATGTTACTTCCAGAGACAGTGAAATGTAACCACTACATGAATATCTAACAGAGTTATTCGCTAGAGTGAAAATTCAAAGTGAATTTCAAACTTAAGTTCGAAATAGCAGAACTGGAAAAATTTCAAGTCAGCTACTTTGATCTAAAATATAACATTCACTTTGAATTCTTACTTTAGTAAATAACTCAGTCAGTATACGCTCATAACTTTCAGGCTCCATGTTTCCAGAGATCAAGGAATTTACATGAAGCCATTTTAAACGGGCTCCATTTATTTCCTCTAACTGGTCAATTATTAAAGGACCACTCTAGGCACCCAGACCACTTCAGCTTAATGAAGTGGTCTGGGTGCCAGGTCCAGCTAGGGTTAACCCACTTTTTAATAAACGTAGCAGTTTCAGAGAAACTGCTATGTTTATTAATGGGTTAAGCCTTCCCCAAATCCTCTAGTGGCTGTCTCATTGACAGCCGCTAGAGGCGCTTGCGTGATTCTCACTGTGAAAATCACAGTGAGAGCACGCAAGCATCCATAGGAAAGCATTGTAAATGCTTTCCTATGCGACCAGCTGAATGCGCGCGCAGCTCTTGCCGCGCGTGCGCATTCAGCCGACGGGGCGGAACGGAGGAGGAGAGGAGGAGGAGAGCTCCCCGCCCAGCGCTGGAAAAGGTAAGTTTTACCCCTTTTCCCCTTTCCAGAGCCGGGCGGGAGGGGGACACTGAGGGTGGGGGCACCCTCAGTGCACTCTAGTGCCAGGAAAACGAGTATGTTTTCCTGGCACTAGAGTGGTCCTTTAATATTCAATAACAGAGACAGTTCGTAGAAACATCTTGGGGTCAATGTGTTTAACCTTTAACTAGAAAATTATATATTAAAAAATATGTAATATAAAAACCTACCAGTATATCCTTTACAAAAATATTGGCCAAGATACCAATATATTCCAAATAGAATTTATGTTTAGATAGTTCTAACGAAACTTGAAAAAAAATCTAGAGCATTGCACCAAAAGTAATAACACTTAACTATAGCCACAGAAAATAATAATATTCCTTATAAAATAGTTAAAATTTCAAATAATTCTAATTTCTTCCTATCCTTATTTGAGGATATAACCCCCTCCTCTCCAATATCTAGTGACCTGTTTGATAGCCAAACAAAACCTTTAAATGTTAAAATTATGAGGCTTTTTAAAACCTCTCCCAATATTACAAACATGTTCTACATCCTTGCCTACTGGGGACCACTGATCCTTCGACCACCGCGTAAACCACAAGAACAAGTTAGGAAATAAATACCATTAAAAAAAAAAAATCATGTTAGATGATTCATAATTTTAAAAGGCATCCATACACTATTTTTCAATAAATTTATATACATATTTGTGTATCACCTTGCACCTGTGACACATGTCTCCCTGACTCAGCGTGTCTCTTTTTAAAAAATATGTCTCTAACTGTGCATGATTCCCCCTGTGTCGTACAACATACAGGGCCAGGGGGCAATATGGAGTTAATATGACAACAAATGGAGGGAATGTATGGATAGTATGATAACACATGGGCATTACATGGCATTATGATAGCATATCTGGCAACATGCTGACATTTTGGTCCATGTATAAAGGGCAACATGTCAACATATGGGAACTGTGATGACATTTGGAGGAGATGTATATAGAGTGATATGACAACATGCATAAACTATAAGAGCAATGTACGTAGGAAATTAGGGGAGAATAGCTTCAGGGGAGTAATAGCATATGGAAGATTATTATCCCATACAGTGTGTGGAGGAAAAGTGTCACATGGAAAATATTCTAGGATTATGTTTGCCAGTTCTATTTTTTTTTTCTTCACACTGAATAACTATTACCATAAGAGTAGTGCTTTGCAATCCAAATAAATGTATTGCAACTATTTTTTTTTTTCTTAAACATCAGATAATGGTACTTGATACATATTAGATTGTTATGGTGGAATGCTTAATATCAGATACCCTATCATCATTTGTTAACCAGTTTTATCTTTTCATTCTTTTTATTATTATCAATTATATAATTGTACGTGGTGACGTAGCAGCATTTCACCTCAACTTCACGTCTTTCATCACATTCATCCATTCTTGAGCGATATCGGGGGGAGGGGGGGCCGCCTTCTAGGCCACCCCTGAGTTATCCAATACCATCTCCCAAGGATTCCATATACTATAATACTCCTGTTTTTTTCCCTAAATTAGCGTACACTGCTTTTTCCATTGTTTTTTGGAAGTTTATCTGTGCTTGTATCTCCTTCCATGATGGAATTATACTTGTTTTCCATCTCCTAGCTAGGCATATCTTTGCTGCCATTAATATATGTATCGTCAATCTATTAGAGTAGGTATTACTATCTGGTAGCTCCAAATGAAATAGGAATGAGTGAGACGTTAATCTAATATTCATTCCATAGATTCTACCCAGTACTGAGTCCAGTTTGTTTTTCACTGGTTGTAACTTTGGGCAGTCCCACCAGATATGTAAATGTGTGCCCGTGGTCCCATTACATCGCCAACATATATCACTAGCGCCATTTTGGAATTTAAAGAGTTTTGCTGGTACCATGTACCACCGGTGTAAAATCTTAATATAATTCTCATAAATAATAAGGTTGTGTATTGTTTTTTTGGTTAGAGTAAGTGCCTTTGCCCATTCTTCTACACTGAACTCTTTATTTATTTCTAGTTCCCAAGTACTGATTTTATTCCTGGGTATATATTCATATAATATTTTGTTTATTTTTGATATTAGCTTATCTTTCCCATTTATAGAAACAATTTTGTCAAAGAGATCTTCTTCAACTCGTTTATTTTTCAAAATGTTTCTTATTTTCTGGTACGTTAGAAACTCGGGTTTTAAAAGAGAGTTTACTTCATAAATTTCTTGAAATGTTATTTCTTTATGTTATTATCCATGAAAAAAATCACCTATAACTTTGTATCCTTCCTGTTTCCATTTACTCAGATCTATATCATTTATATATCCCTTCAATACTTCTATTGGGGCGGAAGCGGAGATATTATTTTCGATTTTATATCTTTTTTTTAGGTAGTTCATATAGTTATATAGTTCTGTCAGAATGTTATTTTGTACGTTTAATTTCTTAAAAGCAGTTTTATCCAGCCAGATTAGAGCAATTGGATCTAAATTTTTCAGTATTCTTCAATAATTACCCAGGGATTCTGTTCCAAGTCTTTATGCTTTGAGTTAATTAGATGCATAATCATAATTGCGTCATGTCTCATTATTAAATCTGGAAAAGATACCCCTCCCTCATTTTGTGTCCTACATAACGTCTTATATGATGTTCTTGGCTTTTTAGATCCCCAAACGAATTTCAGGAAGGTTTCGTGAAACTCACTCAATATTTTTTTTGGTATCCTCATTGGGATCGATCTCATTAAATATTCGAGTTTAGGTAGTATATAATCTTTGATAACACTTATTCTTCCCATCCATGAGATATATAAAGGTTTCCATATGGATAAAATGTTTTTTTTATCCTGAAGAAGAGGTAGATAATTTATCTCAATAATTTTATTCCATTTAAATCCCAATCTGACTCCCAAGTATTCAATATATTCAGTTGACCATTTAAATTTATACTTCTCTTTTAAAGTAATAAGATCTGATTCTGAGATGTTATTGTGCAAGACAAGAGATTTGGTCAAGTTAATTTTATAATTTGAAAAAAGGCTATATTGTTCGATACATGAAATAACTGCGGGGATAGATGTGTTAGGTGAAGATAATGTGAGGATTACATCATCCGCATAAAGAGAGATTTTATGCTCTAAAGCTGCAATATTAATTCCCTGTATCTCTTTTGTTTGTCTAATCATTGCAGCCAATGGTTCAATAGAGAGAATATATAGCATTGGGGCCAGTGGGCATCCCTGTCTCGTCCCGTTATTTATCATAAATCCTTTGGAGTTCAGTCCCCCCTACACACTTTTGCCGATGGTGATTTATATAGGCTCATTATTCGATCGTGGAAAATATCTTGTATACCTAGAGTTATTAAAACTTCCGACATAAATTCCCATCTTACTCTATCGAAAGCCTTCTCGGCGTCTAAGGCAGCAAAAACTGCAGGGACTTTGGTTCTACTTGTTTTTTGAAATAAGTTCATTATTTTACGTATGTTTTCGCTTCCGCTCCTTTTAGGCACGAAGCCTGTTTGATCTAAATGAATTAAAGTATGTATAACATATTTCAGTCTTTCCGCCAGAATCTTTGAATATATCTTAATATCGATATTTATTAACGAGATCGGACGGTGGTTACTAACATAATTCGGGTCCTTACCAGCCTTAGGAATTGGAATTATATTAGTTTGTAACATTTCTTTAGGAAAATTCGTATTATTAGAGATACCATTGAATAGTTTATTTAATATATTAAGAACCGATCCCCCAAATTTCCTAAAAAACAAAGGGGTAAACCCATCTGGGCCTGGAGTTTTCCCTGTTTTTAATTCTTTAATATTCTTCTCTATCTCTTCATTAGTTATGGGAGCGTTCAACTCTTCTAGAATTATATTATCCACCTTTGGGAGTTTAATATTCTTCAGAAAGTCTCTGATATCAGATGTAGATACCTTAGGAGTATTCAGATTATATAATGATTTATAATATTCTTCAAAGGCATCACTGATTGATTCAGGAGACAGACAAACCTTATCTCCTACCACTATTTTCTTTATTAGAGATAGGTTTTTCTTAGGTTTTAATTTATTTGAAAAAACTTTCCCAACTGTGTAATACCATGTTTGATTTAATTTCATTATAGCATTAGATGTTTTAATTTCTATTCTCTTTTTTATTTCTTCTTGGAGATCATTTATTTTTTGTGTATTATATTCTGTTACCTTCTGTTTGTTCTCCTTTTCTAGTAGTGCCAAATAAATATATAAATCTTGTAATGGTTTACCCATCTTACGCTTTTGTCTAATCCCCATTTTGATTAAGACTCCTCTTATATAACATTTGAAGGTGCACCATAGAGTACCCGTATTTACCTCCCCATTATCATTATTTCTAAAAAATTCGTCGATTTTGGATTGCAAGAATTTATTATTCTCTTCAGATTTCAATATACCTTCATCTAATCTCCATTGAGGTCTATTTACCCATTTGTTTTCCTCAGTTATCTCCAAGGTTATTGGGGCATGATCTGACCATGTAATAACTTCTATCTTAGAATTTACAAACGTTCTTAAATTATATGCATCTGTGATAAACAAATCAATTCTAAAATAAACCTTGTGAATGTATTGCAACTATTAAAACTCAGCTTTACAGTTTATTATATTGTGTTTCACATTTCAAGGTTTATTGACTGAGAACCGATATTGCGCGAATACATAAAGAAGAAAGCTGTATACATGATGCTACTGATATGTTGCTTCAGTCAGCCAAGGATAAAGGAATTTCCACTAATGAAGGCACAGAGTGTGGTTGTTTCGTGTTTGCACTTTGTCTGACAGTGACTTCACCAACAAAATATGTCTGCATAATCAGCGTGGAAGGACCAAGAATGATGGTCACCCATGAGAAAGCTGGCTAGAACTCTATTGTCTAAAGTCTGAAATAATTGCTACAATTTGTAATGTGAATAACAGTGTATGGTACCCGGGTTGAACAATTTCTCGGTGACTGGCAGGAGGGGAGCGCACTGAAATGCACTCCCGCCGGTCACTGCATGTAGCGTGACTGAGTGGATCTCAGTAGAGGATCTTCTGTATCCTCTACCTGGTCTGACAGAATGCTGCACACTGAGAGCACCATGTAGAGGAAACAGAAAATCCTCACTGCTGTCCACCAAGTCACATTACATGAAGATAAACAGGTGGGGGGGGGAAGAGACCACAAAGTTATGGGCAATTGGATAGACAACAAAGACACAGAGAGGCTGGGGGTGGGGGCATAGAGACACACAGAGATGCTGCGGGACAAATAAACACATAGGGGGACTGAGGGGACAAATACACACAGTAAGGCGGGGGGGACAAAGACACACACAGGGGGGCTGTGGGAACAATGAGAAACACAAAGAAGTTGGAGGACAAAGAGGAGCTGGGGTGACAAAGAGACACACAGAGGGGTTGTAGGGTCAGTGACACAAAATGAGGGGCTGGGAAATGGGACAATGACACACTCACACAAAGGTGATGGGGAAGGGGACAGTGACACATATACAGGGGCTTGGGAAGGGAACAATGAAACACACAGAGGGGCTGGGGAAGAGAACAATGACACATACAGAGGGGCAGAGGGGCTGGGGAAGAAGACAGTGACACACATAGAAGAGTTTGGGAAGGGGACACAGAGACACTAGGAGGGGCTTGAGAAGGTGACAATGACACTCACAGAAGGGCTGGGGAGGGGTCTTTGACACACACAAAAGAGTTGTGTAAGAGGACAATGACACAGGCGGGCTTGGAAATGTAAAACATATGACATTGGAAGCATCTGCTGCTAATGTCTTGATGCCAGATAACACAGGATACATTTGGTGGACCCCATGCCTCAACACATCAGAGGAGTTTTGGCAGCACGAGGGGGACCTACATGATATTAGACAGGTGCTTTTAATATTGTGTCTGATTACTAGTGTATAGAGCAGTGATGACGAACCTATGGCACGCGTGCCACAGGTGGCACGCCGGGCCCTTTCTGTGGGCACGCGGCCATAGGTTTGCCAATAATGCAGAGTAGGCACCTGCCTGCCCGAAATGGCAGGCACCTACTCTGCTTCCAGTTCGGGAGGCAGGGGGAGGCAGGGGAGGGATCTTTGAAGCAGCTCCCCTGTCCTCCCGCGAGCAAGCTGTGTAGAGCGTTGCCGCGTGTTACCATGGCAACGCTCCACACAGCATCGCGGGAGAGGACAGGGGAGCTGCTTCAAAGATCCCTCCCCCTGCCTCCCGAACCGGAAGCAGTACTTGCCACCACCGGACCACCAGGGATGACTGTGTCCCCCCCCTCCTTCATTAAAGGTAAGAAGGGGGGGGAAGATAATAATTTTATTTTTTTTTAACGTTTACCCCCCCACACCCCATCCCCCCACACACAGCACCCCTACCCCCCAGCAGAACCCCTACCCCACACACACAGCACCCCTACCCCCCAGCAGAACCCCTACCCCACACACACAGCACCCCTACCCCCCAGCAGAACCCCTACCCCACACACACAGCACCCCTACCCCTCAGCAGTACCCCTACCCCACACACACACAGCACCCCTACCCCCCAGCAGTACCCCTACCCCACACACACACATCACCCCTACCCCCCAGCAGTACCCCTACCCCACACACACACAGCACCCCTTCCCCCCAGCAGTACCCCTACCCCCACACACACAGCACCAATACCCCCAGCACACACAGCACCCCTACCCCCCCAGCAGTACCCCTACCCCCCCACACACACAGCACCCCTACCCCACAGCAGTACCCCTACCCCCACACACACAGCACCCCTACCCCCCCAGCAGTACCCCTACCCCCCCACACACACAGCACCCCTACCCCACAGCAGTACCCCTACCCCCACACACACAGCACCCCTACCCCCTAGCAGTACCCCTACCCCCCCCACACAGCACCCCTACCCCCCAGCAGTACCCCTACCCCCACACACACAGCACCAATACCCCCAGCACACACAGCACCCCTACCCCCCCAGCAGTACCCCTACCCCCCCACACACACAGCACCCCTACCCCACAGCAGTACCCCTACCCCCACACACACAGCACCCCTACCCCCCCAGCAGTACCCCTACCCCCCCACACACACAGCACCCCTACCCCACAGCAGTACCCCTACCCCCACACACACAGCACCCCTACCCCCTAGCAGTACCCCTACCCCCCCCACACAGCACCCCTACCCCCCAGCAGTACCCCTACCCCCCCACACAGCACCCCTACCCCCCAGCAGTACCCCTACCCCCCACAGTACCCCTACCCCCCCACACACAGCTCCCCTCCCCCACACCCAGCTCCCCTCCCCTCCCCCACTTCCAGCACCTCTTCCCCCTACATACAGCACCTCTACCCCCACACACTGCACCCCTACCCCCCCACACACAGCACCCTTACCCCCGCCCAGCACCCCTACCTCCCCACACAGCACAGCACCCCCACACAGCACAGCACCCCTCTCACACACAGCACCCCTCACACACACACACAGCACCCCACACCCACCACCCCACCCCACACACACAGCACCACTCACACTCACACAGCACCCCTCACACACCCACACACAACCCCTCACACACACACACAGCACCCCTCACACACAACAACCCTCACACACACCCCTCAATGCAGTGTGTGTGCGTGTATGCAGCAGTCTGCGTGTACGCAGCAGTCTGCGTGTCTGTATGTACGCAGCAGTCTGTCTGTCTGTGTACTCAGCAGTCTGTCTGTGTACTCAGCAGTCTGTTTGTCTGTGTACTCAGCAGTCTGTCTGTCTGTGTACTCAGCAGACTGTCTGTCTGTGTACTCAGCAGACTGTCTGTCTGTGTACTCAGCAGACTGTCTGTCTGTGTACTCAGCAGACTGTCTGTGTACTCAGCAGACTGTCTGTGTACTCAGCAGACTGTCTGTCTGTGTACTCAGCAGACTGTCTGTGTACTCAGCAGACTGTCTGTCTGTGTACTCAGCAGACTGTCTGTGTACTCAGCAGACTGTCTGTGTACTCAGCAGACTGTCTGTGTACTCAGCAGACTGTCTGTGTACTCAGCAGACTGTCTGTCTGTGTACGCAGCAGACTGTCTGTCTGTGTACGCAGCAGACTGTCTGTCTGTGTACGCAGCAGACTGTCTGTCTGTGTACGCAGCAGACTGTCTGTCTGTGTACGCAGCAGACTGTCTGCCTGTGTACTAAGCAGACTGTCTGCCTGTGTACTCAGCAGACTGTCTGTCTGTGTACGCAGCAGACTGTCTGCCTGTGTACTCAGCAGACTGTCTGCCTGTGTACTCAGCAGACTGTCTGCCTGTGTACTCAGCAGACTGTCTGCCTCTGTACTCAGCAGACTGTCTGTCTGTGTACTCAGCAGACTGTCTGTCTGTGTACTCAGCAGACTGTCTGCCTGTGTACTCAGCCGACTGTCTGCCTGTGTACTCAGCAGACTGTCTGCCTGTGTACTCAGCAGACTGTCTGCCTGTGTACTCAGCAGACTGTCTGTCTGTGTACGCAGCAGACTGTCTGCCTGTGTACTCAGCAGACTGTCTGCCTGTGTACTCAGCAGACTGTCTGTCTGTGTACTCAGCAGACTGTCTGTCTGTGTACTCAGCAGACTGTCTGTCTGTGTACTCAGCAGACTGTCTGTGTACTCAGCAGACTGTCTGTGTACTCAGCAGACTGTCTGTCTGTGTACTCAGCAGACTGTCTGTGTACTCAGCAGACTGTCTGTGTACTCAGCAGACTGTCTGTGTACTCAGCAGACTGTCTGTGTACTCAGCAGACTGTCTGTCTGTGTACGCAGCAGACTGTCTGTCTGTGTACGCAGCAGACTGTCTGCCTGTGTACTAAGCAGACTGTCTGCCTGTGTACTCAGCAGACTGTCTGTCTGTGTACGCAGCAGACTGTCTGCCTGTGTACTCAGCAGACTGTCTGCCTGTGTACTCAGCAGACTGTCTGCCTGTGTACTCAGCAGACTGTCTGCCTCTGTACTCAGCAGACTGTCTGTCTGTGTACTCAGCAGACTGTCTGTCTGTGTACTCAGCAGACTGTCTGCCTGTGTACTCAGCCGACTGTCTGCCTGTGTACTCAGCAGACTGTCTGCCTGTGTACTCAGCAGACTGTCTGCCTGTGTACTCCGCAGACTGTCTGTCTGTGTACTCCGCAGACTGTCTGTCTGTGTACGCAGCAGACTGTCTGTCTGTGTACGCAGCAGACTGTCTGTCTGTGTACGCAGCAGACTGTCTGTCTGTGTACTCAGCAGACTGTCTGTCTGTGTACGCAGCAGACTGTCTGTGTACGCAGCAGACTGTCTGCCTGTGTACGCAGCAGACTGTCTGCCTGTGTACGCAGCAGACTGTCTGCCTGTGTACGCAGCAGACTGTCTGCCTGTGTACTCAGCAGACTGTCTGCCTGTGTACTCAGCAGACTGTCTACCTGTGTACTCAGCAGACTGTCTGCCTGTGTACTCAGCAGACTGTCTGTCTGTGTACTCAGCAGACTGTCTGTCTGTGTACTCAGCAGACTGTCTGTCTGTGTACTCAGCAGACTGTTTGTCTGTGTACTCAGCAGACTGTTTGTCTGTGTACTCAGCAGACTGTTTGTCTGTGTACTCAGCAGACTGTTTGTCTGTGTACTCAGCAGACTGTTTGTCTGTGTACTCAGCAGACTGTCTGTCTGTGTACTCAGCAGACTGTCTGTCTGTGTACTCAGCAGACTGTCTGTCTGTGTACTCAGCAGACTGTCTGTGTACTCAGCAGACTGTCTGTGTACTCAGCAGACTGTCTGTCTGTGTACGCAGCAGACTGTCTGTGTACGCAGCAGACTGTCTGTGTACGCAGCAGACTGTCTGTCTGTGTACGCAGCAGACTGTCTGTCTGTGTACGCAGCAGACTGTCTGTCTGTGTACGCAGCAGACTGTCTGTCTGTGTACGCAGCAGACTGTCTGTCTGTGTACGCAGCAGACTGTCTGCCTGTGTACTCAGCAGACTGTCTGTCTGTGTACGCAGCAGACTGTCTGCCTGTGTACTCAGCAGACTGTCTGCCTGTGTACTCAGCAGACTGTCTGTCTGTGTACTCAGCAGACTGTCTGTCTGTGTACTCAGCAGACTGTCTGTCTGTGTACTCAGCAGACTGTATGTATGTGTACTCAGCAGACTGTTTGTCAGTGTACTCAGCAGACTGTTTGTCTGTGTACTCAGCAGACTGTTTGTCTGTGTACTCAGCAGACTGTTTGTCTGTGTACTCAGCAGACTGTTTGTCTGTGTACTCAGCAGACTGTTTGTCTGTGTACTCAGCAGACTGTTTGTCTGTGTACTCAGCAGACTGTTTGTCTGTGTACTCAGCAGACTGTTTGTCTGTGTACTCAGCAGACTGTGTCTGTGTACTCAGCAGACTATGTCTGTGTACTCAGCAGACTGTCTGTCTGTGTACTCAGCAGACTGTCTGTCTGTGTACTCAGCAGACTGTCTGTCTGTGTACTCAGCAGACTGTCTGTCTGTGTACTCAGCAGACTGTCTGTCTGTGTACTCAGCAGACTGTCTGTGTACTCAGCAGACTGTCTGTCTGTGTACGCAGCAGACTGTCTGTCTGTGTACGCAGCAGACTGTCTGTCTGTGTACGCAGCAGACTGTCTGCCTGTGTACTCAGCAGACTGTCTGCCTGTGTACTCAGCAGACTGTCTCCCTGTGTACTCAGCAGACTGTCTGTCTGTGTACGCAGCAGACTGTCTGTGTACGCAGCAGACTGTCTGCCTGTGTACGCAGCAGACTGTCTGCCTGTGTACGCAGCAGACTGTCTGCCTGTGTACTCAGCAGACTGTCTGCCTGTGTACTCAGCAGACTGTCTGCCTGTGTACTCAGCAGACTGTCTGCCTGTGTACTCAGCAGACTGTCTGTCTGTGTACTCAGCAGACTGTCTGTCTGTGTACTCAGCAGACTGTCTGTCTGTGTACTCAGCAGACTGTTTGTCTGTGTACTCAGCAGACTGTTTGTCTGTGTACTCAGCAGACTGTTTGTCTGTGTACTCAGCAGACTGTTTGTCTGTGTACTCAGCAGACTGTTTGTCTGTGTACTCAGCAGACTGTCTGTCTGTGTACTCAGCAGACTGTCTGTCTGTGTACTCAGCAGACTGTCTGTGTACTCAGCAGACTGTCTGTGTACTCAGCAGACTGTCTGTGTACTCAGCAGACTGTCTGTGTACTCAGCAGACTGTCTGTCTGTGTACTCAGCAGACTGTCTGTGTACTCAGCAGACTGTCTGTGTACTCAGCAGACTGTCTGTGTACTCAGCAGACTGTCTGTCTGTGTACGCAGCAGACTGTCTGTGTACGCAGCAGACTGTCTGTGTACGCAGCAGACTGTCTGTCTGTGTACGCAGCAGACTGTCTGTGTACGCAGCAGACTGTCTGTCTGTGTACGCAGCAGACTGTCTGTCTGTGTACGCAGCAGACTGTCTGTCTGTGTACGCAGCAGACTGTCTGTCTGTGTACGCAGCAGACTGTCTGCCTGTGTACTCAGCAGACTGTCTGTCTGTGTACGCAGCAGACTGTCTGCCTGTGTACTCAGCAGACTGTCTGCCTGTGTACTCAGCAGACTGTCTGTCTGTGTACTCAGCAGACTGTCTGTCTGTGTACTCAGCAGACTGTCTGTCTGTGTACTCAGCAGACTGTCTGTCTGTGTACTCAGCAGACTGTTTGTCTGTGTACTCAGCAGACTGTTTGTCTGTGTACTCAGCAGACTGTTTGTCTGTGTACTCAGCAGACTGTTTGTCTGTGTACTCAGCAGACTGTTTGTCTGTGTACTCAGCAGACTGTTTGTCTGTGTACTCAGCAGACTGTTTGTCTGTGTACTCAGCAGACTGTTTGTCTGTGTACTCAGCAGACTGTTTGTCTGTGTACTCAGCAGACTGTGTCTGTGTACTCAGCAGACTGTGTCTGTGTACTCAGCAGACTGTTTGTCTGTGTACTCAGCAGACTGTCTGTCTGTGTACTCAGCAGACTGTCTGTCTGTGTACTCAGCAGACTGTCTGTCTGTGTACTCAGCAGACTGTCTGTCTGTGTACTCAGCAGACTGTCTGTCTGTGTACTCAGCAGACTGTCTGTGTACTCAGCAGACTGTCTGTCTGTGTACGCAGCAGACTGTCTGTCTGTGTACGCAGCAGACTGTCTGCCTGTGTACTCAGCAGACTGTCTGCCTGTGTACTCAGCAGACTGTCTGGCTGTGTACTCAGCAGACTGTCTGCCTGTGTACTCAGCAGACTGTCTGGCTGTGTACTCAGCAGACTGTCTGGCTGTGTACTCAGCAGACTGTCTGGCTGTGTACTCAGCAGACTGTCTGGCTGTGTACTCAGCAGACTGTCTGTCTGTGTACTCAGCAGACTGTCTGTCTCTGTACTCAGCAGACTGTTTGTCTGTGTACTCAGCAGACTGTTTGTCTGTGTACTCAGCAGACTGTTTGTCTGTGTACTCAGCAGACTGTTTGTCTGTGTACTCAGCAGACTGTTTGTCTGTGTACTCAGCAGACTGTTTGTCTGTGTACTCAGCAGACTGTTTGTCTGTGTACTCAGCAGACTGGGTCTGTGTACTCAGCAGACTGTGTCTGTGTACTCAGCAGACTGTGTCTGTGTACTCAGCAGACTGTGTCTGTGTACTCAGCAGACTGTCTGTCTGTGTACTCAGCAGACTGTCTGTCTGTGTACTCAGCAGACTGTCTGTCTGTGTACTCAGCAGACTGTTTGTCTGTGTACTCAGCAGACTGTTTGTCTGTGTACTCAGCAGACTGTTTGTCTGTGTACTCAGCAGACTGTTTGTCTGTGTACTCAGCAGACTGTTTGTCTGTGTACTCAGCAGACTGTTTGTCTGTGTACTCAGCAGACTGTTTGTCTGTGTACTCAGCAGACTGTTTGTCTGTGTACTCAGCAGACTGTTTGTCTGTGTACTCAGCAGACTGTTTGTCTGTGTACTCAGCAGACTGTTTGTCTGTGTACTCAGCCGACTGTTTTCCTGTGAACTCAGCAGACTGTTTGTCTGTGTACTCAGCAGGCTGTTTGTCTGTGTACTCAGCAGACGGTTTGTCTGTGTACTCAGCAGACTGTTTGTCTGTGTACTCAGCAGACTGTTTGTCTGTGTACTCAGCAGACTGTTTGTCTGTGTACTCAGCAGACTGTGCCTGTGTACTCAGCAGACTGTCTGTCTGTGTACTCAGCAGACTGTCTGTCTGTGTACTCAGCAGACTGTCTGTGTACTCAGCAGACTGTCTGTCTGTGTACTCAGCAGACTGTCTGTCTGTGTACGCAGCAGACTGTCTGTCTGTGTACACAGCAGACTGTCTGTCTGTGTACGCAGCAGACTGTCTGCCTGTGTACTCAGCAGACTGTCTGCCTGTGTACTCAGCAGACTGTCTGCCTGTGTACTCAGCAGACTGTCTGCCTGTGTACTCAGCAGACTGTCTGCCTGTGTACTCAGCAGACTGTTTGTCTGTGTACTCAGCAGACTGTTTGTCTGTGTATTCAGCAGACTGTTTGTCTGTGTACTCAGCAGACTGTTTGTCTGTGTACGCAGCAGACTGTCTGTGTATGCAGCAGACTGTCTGTGTACGCAGCAGACTGTCTGTCTGTGTACGCAGCAGACTGTCTGTCTGTGTACGCAGCAGACTGTCTGTCTGTGTACGCAGCAGACTGTCTGTCTGTGTACGCAGCAGACTGTCTGCCTGTGTACTCAGCAGACTGTCTGTCTGTGTACGCAGCAGACTGTCTGCCTGTGTACTCAGCAGACTGTCTGCCTGTGTACTCAGCAGACTGTCTGTCTGTGTACTCAGCAGACTGTCTGTCTGTGTACTCAGCAGACTGTCTGTCTGTGTACTCAGCAGACTGTTTGTCTGTGTACTCAGCAGACTGTTTGTCTGTGTACTCAGCAGACTGTTTGTCTGTGTACTCAGCAGACTGTTTGTCTGTGTACTCACCAGACTGTTTGTCTGTGTACTCAGCAGACTGTTTGTCTGTGTACTCAGCAGACTGTTTGTCTGTGTACTCAGCAGACTGTTTGTCTGTGTACTCAGCAGACTGTGTCTGTGTACTCAGCAGACTGTGTCTGTGTACTCAGCAGACTGTTTGTCTGTGTACTCAGCAGACTGTCTGTCTGTGTACTCAGCAGACTGTCTGTCTGTGTACTCAGCAGACTGTCTGTCTGTGTACTCAGCAGACTGTCTGTCTGTGTACTCAGCAGACTGTCTGTCTGTGTACTCAGCAGACTGTCTGTCTGTGTACTCAGCAGACTGTCTGTGTACTCAGCAGACTGTCTGTCTGTGTACGCAGCAGACTGTCTGTCTGTGTACGCAGCAGACTGTCTGCCTGTGTACGCAGCAGACTGTCTGCCTGTGTACTCAGCAGACTGTCTGCCTGTGTACGCAGCAGACTGTCTGTCTGTGTACACAGCAGACTGTCTGTCTGTGTACGCAGCAGACTGTCTGCCTGTGTACTCAGCAGACTGTCTGCCTGTGTACTCAGCAGACTGTCTGCCTGTGTACTCAGCAGACTGTCTGCCTGTGTACTCAGCAGACTGTCTGCCTGTGTACTCAGCAGACTGTTTGTCTGTGTACTCAGCAGACTGTTTGTCTGTGTATTCAGCAGACTGTTTGTCTGTGTACTCAGCAGACTGTTTGTCTGTGTACGCAGCAGACTGTCTGTGTACGCAGCAGACTGTCTGTGTACGCAGCAGACTGTCTGTCTGTGTACGCAGCAGACTGTCTGTCTGTGTACGCAGCAGACTGTCTGCCTGTGTACTCAGCAGACTGTCTGTCTGTGTACGCAGCAGACTGTCTGCCTGTGTACTCAGCAGACTGTCTGCCTGTGTACTCAGCAGACTGTCTGTCTGTGTACTCAGCAGACTGTCTGTCTGTGTACTCAGCAGACTGTCTGTCTGTGTACTCAGCAGACTGTTTGTCTGTGTACTCAGCAGACTGTTTGTCTGTGTACTCAGCAGACTGTTTGTCTGTGTACTCAGCAGACTGTTTGTCTGTGTACTCAGCAGACTGTTTGTCTGTGTACTCACCAGACTGTTTGTCTGTGTACTCAGCAGACTGTTTGTCTGTGTACTCAGCAGACTGTTTGTCTGTGTACTCAGCAGACTGTTTGTCTGTGTACTCAGCAGACTGTGTCTGTGTACTCAGCAGACTGTGTCTGTGTACTCAGCAGACTGTTTGTCTGTGTACTCAGCAGACTGTCTGTCTGTGTACTCAGCAGACTGTCTGTCTGTGTACTCAGCAGACTGTCTGTCTGTGTACTCAGCAGACTGTCTGTCTGTGTACTCAGCAGACTGTCTGTCTGTGTACTCAGCAGACTGTCTGTCTGTGTACTCAGCAGACTGTCTGTGTACTCAGCAGACTGTCTGTCTGTGTACGCAGCAGACTGTCTGTCTGTGTACGCAGCAGACTGTCTGCCTGTGTACGCAGCAGACTGTCTGTCTGTGTACACAGCAGACTGTCTGTCTGTGTACGCAGCAGACTGTCTGCCTGTGTACTCAGCAGACTGTCTGCCTGTGTACTCAGCAGACTGTCTGCCTGTGTACTCAGCAGACTGTCTGCCTGTGTACTCAGCAGACTGTCTGCCTGTGTACTCAGCAGACTGTTTGTCTGTGTACTCAGCAGACTGTTTGTCTGTGTATTCAGCAGACTGTTTGTCTGTGTACTCAGCAGACTGTTTGTCTGTGTACGCAGCAGACTGTCTGTGTACGCAGCAGACTGTCTGTGTACGCAGCAGACTGTCTGTCTGTGTACGCAGCAGACTGTCTGTCTGTGTACGCAGCAGACTGTCTGTCTGTGTACGCAGCAGACTGTCTGCCTGTGTACTCAGCAGACTGTCTGCCTGTGTACGCAGCAGACTGTCTGCCTGTGTACTCAGCAGACTGTCTGCCTGTGTACTCAGCAGACTGTCTGTCTGTGTACTCAGCAGACTGTCTGTCTGTGTACTCAGCAGACTGTCTGTCTGTGTACTCAGCAGACTGTTTGTCTGTGTACTCAGCAGACTGTTTGTCTGTGTACTCAGCAGACTGTTTGTCTGTGTACTCAGCAGACTGTTTGTCTGTGTACTCAGCAGACTGTTTGTCTGTGTACTCAGCAGACTGTTTGTCTGTGTACTCACCAGACTGTTTGTCTGTGTACTCAGCAGACTGTTTGTCTGTGTACTCAGCAGACTGTTTGTCTGTGTACTCAGCAGACTGTTTGTCTGTGTACTCAGCAGACTGTGTCTGTGTACTCAGCAGACTGTGTCTGTGTACTCAGCAGACTGTTTGTCTGTGTACTCAGCAGACTGTCTGTCTGTGTACTCAGCAGACTGTCTGTCTGTGTACTCAGCAGACTGTCTGTCTGTGTACTCAGCAGACTGTCTGTCTGTGTACTCAGCAGACTGTCTGTCTGTGTACTCAGCAGACTGTCTGTCTGTGTACTCAGCAGACTGTCTGTGTACTCAGCAGACTGTCTGTCTGTGTACGCAGCAGACTGTCTGTCTGTGTACGCAGCAGACTGTCTGCCTGTGTACGCAGCAGACTGTCTGCCTGTGTACTCAGCAGACTGTCTGCCTGTGTACTCAGCAGACTGTCTGCCTGTGTACTCAGCAGACTGTCTGCCTGTGTACTCAGCAGACTGTCTGGCTGTGTACTCAGCAGACTGTCTGGCTGTGTACTCAGCAGACTGTCTGGCTGTGTACTCAGCAGACTGTCTGTCTGTGTACTCAGCAGACTGTCTGTCTGTGTACTCAGCAGACTGTTTGTCTGTGTACTCAGCAGACTGTTTGTCTGTGTACTCAGCAGACTGTTTGTCTGTGTACTCAGCAGACTGTTTGTCTGTGTACTCAGCAGACTGTTTGTCTGTGTACTCAGCAGACTGTTTGTCTGTGTACTCAGCAGACTGTTTGTCTGTGTACTCAGCAGACTGTGTCTGTGTACTCAGCAGACTGTGTCTGTGTACTCAGCAGACTGTGTCTGTGTACTCAGCAGACTGTCTGTCTGTGTACTCAGCAGACTGTCTGTCTGTGTACTCAGCAGACTGTCTGTCTGTGTACTCAGCAGACTGTTTGTCTGTGTACTCAGCAGACTGTTTGTCTGTGTACTCAGCAGACTGTTTGTCTGTGTACTCAGCAGACTGTTTGTCTGTGTACTCAGCAGACTGTTTGTCTGTGTACTCAGCAGACTGTTTGTCTGTGTACTCAGCAGACTGTTTGTCTGTGTACTCAGCAGACTGTTTGTCTGTGTACTCAGCAGACTGTTTGTCTGTGTACTCAGCAGACTGTTTGTCTGTGTACTCAGCCGACTGTTTTCCTGTGAACTCAGCAGACTGTTTGTCTGTGTACTCAGCAGGCTGTTTGTCTGTGTACTCAGCAGACGGTTTGTCTGTGTACTCAGCAGACTGTTTGTCTGTGTACTCAGCAGACTGTTTGTCTGTGTACTCAGCAGACTGTTTGTCTGTGTACTCAGCAGACTGTTTGTCTGTGTACTCAGCAGACTGTGCCTGTGTACTTAGCAGACTGTCTGTCTGTGTACTCAGCAGACTGTCTGTCTGTGTACTCAGCAGACTGTCTGTGTACTCAGCAGACTGTCTGTCTGTGTACTCAGCAGACTGTCTGTCTGTGTACGCAGCAGACTGTCTGTCTGTGTACACAGCAGACTGTCTGTCTGTGTACGCAGCAGACTGTCTGCCTGTGTACTCAGCAGACTGTCTGCCTGTGTACTCAGCAGACTGTCTGCCTGTGTACTCAGCAGACTGTCTGCCTGTGTACTCAGCAGACTGTCTGCCTGTGTACTCAGCAGACTGTCTGTCTGTGTACTCAGCAGACTGTCTGTCTGTGTACTCAGCAGACTGTTTGTCTGTGTACTCAGCAGACTGTTTGTCTGTGTACTCAGCAGACTGTTTGTCTGTGTATTCAGCAGACTGTTTGTCTGTGTACTCAGCAGACTGTTTGTCTGTGTACTCAGCAGACTGTTTGTCTGTGTACTCAGCAGACTGTTTGTCTGTGTACTCAGCAGACTGTGTCTGTGTACTCAGCAGACTGTGTCTGTGTACTCAGCAGACTGTTTGTCTGTGTACTCAGCAGACTGTTTGTCTGTGTACTCAGCAGACTGTTTGTCTGTGTACTCAGCAGACTGTGTCTGTGTACTCAGCAGACTGTGTCTGTGTACTCAGCAGACTGTCTGTCTGTGTACTCAGCAGACTGTCTGTCTGTGTACTCAGCAGACTGTCTGTCTGTGTACTCAGCAGACTGTCTGTCTGTGTACTCAGCAGACTGTCTGTCTGTGTACTCAGCAGACTGTCTGTCTGTGTACTCAGCAGACTGTCTGTCTGTGTACTCAGCAGACTGTCTGTCTGTGTACTCAGCAGACTGTCTGTGTACTCAGCAGACTGTCTGTGTACTCAGCAGACTGTCTGTCTGTGTACTCAGCAGACTGTCTGTCTGTGTACGCAGCAGACTGTCTGTCTGTGTACGCAGCAGACTGTCTGTCTGTGTACGCAGCAGACTGTCTGCCTGTGTACTCAGCAGACTGTCTGCCTGTGTACTCAGCAGACTGTCTGCCTGTGTACTCAGCAGACTGTCTGCCTGTGTACTCAGCAGACTGTCTGCCTGTGTACTCAGCAGACTGTCTGCCTGTGTACTCAGCAGACTGTTTGTCTGTGTACTCAGCAGACTGTTTGTCTGTGTACTCAGCAGATTGTTTGTGTACTCAGCAGACTGTTTGTCTGTGTACTTAGCAGACTGTTTGTCTGTGTACTCAGCAGACTGTTTGTCTGTGTACTCAGCAGACTGTTTGTCTGTGTACTCAGCAGGCTGTTTGTCTGTGTACTCAGCAGACTGTCTGTCTGTGTACTCAGCAGACTGACTGTCTGTGTACTCAGCAGACTGACTGTCTGTGTTCTCAGCAGACTGTCTGTCTGTGTACTCAGCAGACTGTCTGTATGTGTATTCATCAGTCTCTATATTCAGCAGACTGTGTGTGTATTCAGCAGTCTGTGTGTGTATGTATTGCATTTGTTGGAGATACTAATAAATCTAAGCTTAATTTTATCTATTTATATCATTATTTAAATCATTTGTATCATTGAACTCTCTGTTGTTGTGTTTTTAATACAAAAGTTGTTAATTAGTTCGGACAACAGTCCGAGTTGTTTTTTCTAAACTTAAACCTCAATATTCAGGTTTAATTGCCGTGTTGGCACTTTAAGGAAAAAAAAATTGGCATGTATTGCGGTTTGGGCACTCGGGCTCAAAAAGGTTCGCCATCACTGGTATAGAGGGTTATTTGTTATTATTTTAGCTGCACCTCATCTTTTGTACGGCATACATCAGGACAGAGCAGAACAATGTTAGTCTTTTCTCATTTTAAATGGACAATGTATGACCTATAAAAAAACCTGCATATCTCTTCTCTGTATCCTTCTTTCCCTGCCCAGACTTCCTGGGACTGTCCAATCACAAATTTCCCAATGCAATTCAATGAGAAGTCTCTGTAATGCAGTCGCTCTTGGCAATTGCTGCCTCAAGTTTAGCTTCAGTGAGGTAAACACACAGAGAGTAACAGGACCATTTGTTTTATTACAGTCGGGGGGAAGAGGGGGGTAACATTGTTAATTTATAAATGTGACAATATTTATAGACATCTGGTACAATCTGACATTGGAAGTGGTAAAAAACAAAACGATTCTTTTCTGAGCCTAAGAAAGGCACTTTTCCTTGCCTTGGTTGTATACACTGTAATAGCATAATCTGGGGTGCACATTTCACACATCCACACTCAGGTAAATTATACAAGATACATAATTACTATATGTGCAATTCGGATTATGTGGTCTATATTTTGAAATATCCTTGTGGGTTCCTGTATGTGGGAGAGACGATCAGGCCGGTTAAAGAGCAGACGATCAGGCCGGTTAAAGAGACATTAGAGCAGCAGTTCCTAGACATTTTAAGCAACAAGGGCACAATGTGAACCAATTACGATTCCAAGTAATTGACAGTGTCAAACCCCTACGGAGAGGAGGTGACAGACAAAAACTACTATTACAGAAAGAAACAAAATGGATAAGTACTTTGGAAACATTGCACCCTTTCAGTTTGAATGAGGATTATAACCTCAAGCACTTCCTATAGGGAGTGGGTCTAAGTAAATCCTCATCAATTACAATTATTCAGTTGGAACTCCTGCATGGTCTTATTTGATTTTTCTAACTAATATGTAATTCCATTTTCAGTATATGATTTCGACCATGGTTGGTCTGTCTGGCTCTTGAACTCCCCATATACCTCTAACGATGATGACCTTACACGGTCCGATACCCGACTGGAAACGGGGTCCACATTAAGGGACACCACACACATTTTCACACGCAACACTACTGGCGAGTATGCCTTTATTGAATATCCACATAAATGGACTGACTGTGGTGGGAAGTGTACCCCTTATTGTCCTTGCACTCTACAGTATATAGTATCTATGTCCCACAATACAACACCATATAGTGCATTCAGCATTTTTTGGGGCTAGTCCTAGAAACATACGTAATATATGCATATGGTCCCAACAATACGAACTTTCACTAACTTCTAAGAACCAAGACAACTACTGTGTTCTATTAATATGACATCATTATATTTAATTTAGAAGTAGTCCAATACATTTCAATACAATACATATGTGGTTATCCACCACACAATTATTCCTTTTAATTTCCTTCCATAGATCTATATGATTATACTCTATTCTTCCTTCAATATTCTCTATTTTCTAATAAGACCTTTTATCTCACAGATGGTGGTATATCAATTTCCTTCCCTAGATTATATAGTAGTAATGTAGTATTTTAGTGTAAAAATCAATAATTCTAAGAGATACTGAATTTAAACTAGATTTTTACATGCAGGGAAGCATTATTCTTTAAAGGATTTCTGAAACACAATGACTGAGGCATACTAGAAACAATATTTTACCATACACGCAGGAATGCTCATCTAAACAACTTGGACAAACTATACCAACATTCTGCAATTTTACTACACTCATGACTTTCTACGGCATCAGTAGTGGTGAGATCTATCCAAGAGCATCCGCTTATGGATGCATGTTTTTGTAATTTTTAGTGTGTACACACTGGGACTGTATATACATTTTTTCCAATTTGTTTCATTTTTTCAAATTTTTCCTTGTATCTTTTTTTGCATTTTTTTAATACAGACAACAATTGTTGGTGGCAGACAAGGCTCTTATTCACATAGTGTCTGTTTTTTTGTTTTAAATTCTTTATTTTATTTATGCCCGGCATAACAGCGAACATGCAGGGCCACAACAGCCGTTGCAAGCATAGTAATAGCATTTCGATTGGGGCAGATTAGACAGCACTTTTTTACATATATAAGATAGGGTTAACAAGCTATAGGACATTCGTAGTAAGTATTAAGCATGCTAGGACTTGAGGTTAATAATCTATTAGACTTCAGTGAGATTATAATCAGGGCCGTCTTTAATTTTGATTGGACCCTGGGCAAGCATTTACTTGGGCCCCCCTGACTACATATAGATACACACAAATACACTACCTGACACACATTCAGATACACACTGATCGCATATAGATACACACAAGGACATACAGATACACACAGACCCTGACACACACGCAGATACAAACACTGAAATACATGCAGATACAAAAGGTACACACACTGACTACATATAGATACACCGACACACACACTGACACACATACAGACACACAGATACACAACCAGACACACATGCAAATATACAGATACAAACACTGACACATACAAAACACAAATGGACAACATACAGGTACAGAGACACATTCTGACAGACGTACTGACACAGACAGCCATACTGAAACACACATACACAAAGACATACTGAACCACACAGACATACATACTGGCACATATACACATAGACAGACATACTGAAACACACATACACACAGACAGACATACTGAAACACACATACACACAGACACTGACAGACACACACACATACAGACATTTTGACACTCACAGACAGCCATACTGAAACACACATACACACATACATACTGAACCACACAGGCACTGACAGACTCACACACACACACATACATACTGACACACTGACAGACATTCTGGCACACATACACACAGATAGACATACTGAAACACACATACACACACAGACACTGAAAGACAAACACACATACAGACATTTTGACACTCACAGACAGCCATACTGAAACACACACACACACAGACATACTGACACATTGACAGACCTACTGGCACACATACACACAGACACTGACAGACATACACACAAACAGACAGCCATACTGAAACACACATACATACTGAACCACACAGACACTGACAGACTCACACACACATACATACTGACACACTGACAGACATTCTTGCACACATACACACAGACAGACATACTGAAACACACACACACAGACAGACATACTGGCATGGCTGTCACTTCCTCCCAGTGCTGCCGAAAAGCAAGGGCCCGGTCGCGCCTGACCGGGCCCCTGCTGACACAGGCCCACCGGGTGGCCCTAAGAGCATGGGCCACCCGATGGGCCTCCATAGTTTGCGGGCAGAGGGCAAACGGAGCAGCTGTCTTGGGCCCCCCAGAAGGGACAGGGCCCGGGGCGGCTGCCCCGTTTGCCCCGCGTTAAAGACGGCCCTGATTATAATAAGTAGTTAAATAGGTGAATATATAGGCTAATCAGTCAAGTCCAGCTCCTATCGATTGGTACTTATGCTGGTATAAAATGTTTAACTAGCGAGATACATCTGCAGTATTGTTGCTTGCCTGAACAAACATAGATAAACATTCTGCAGAGGGACAGAAAATGTAAAATAAAGGTTACTAGCAAGGGCTTCTGAGCATGTTAAAGATCAGGGTAAACCATAGGTTAAAGTACATAACTGTTTGCAAGACTCTGGCATGAACGGGTAAGTCCAGTTCAAGTTCAGCCGACTCCTGACACCGGGAAACGCTGGTGCTCTGTTAGGCAGTCCCTCAGGGTCCTGAGCACACGTGGGGGTCCAAACTTGGCTCCAGGGTCGCCAGGTGAGTAGCGTGGGCTCCCGGCTGGGGCTTGTGTGGGTAGTTTTAATCGCAGGCTGCTGCCGGTGCGGGGGGTTGGTCCATCGTGTTCAGCTGGGTTATGCTTTATCCTCTTCCGCCATTTTGGCCTGTCTGGGTGGGCTTTGCCCCTCGTGGATCCATGCTGGGTCGCTGCTTTCCGGCGGGGCCGTTTGTGAGGCTGTGTCCCCGGAGTCTTGTTAGCTAGGTGGGCATTGTGCGGGCTATGTCTGTTCGCAGTGCAGCTTCGTGTTGCCTGACCCGTTCCGATGGGTGTTTGGTTTAGGAGTGAAGTTTGGCCCATCTATCTTATTTCTTTTGCGCGCCGGGTCCAGTAGCTTCCCGTCGGCTGAGGGTTCAGTGCATGGGGGCTGCAGTAGGGCCTCCAGCCTCTCCCAGACTGCCCTGAACATGCGCTCATACCTGAACTCCGTGTCCCTTCTGGTCTCGCACCTGATAGTGGTGCATGAGCCAGCCGCCATTTTGGTTTCTCCGCATGTGACCGCTGGACTTCGTGCTCCTGACTCTTGGGTATGGCTTGTCTGGCTGATCTTGTGAGGGAGGCCTGGGATATCCCCCGCCGCTCCATGGGGGTGGGGGGGATGAGCTCTCTGAGCCTGCATTACTGTCGTTCTGTGTGTCACTAGAGCGGACACTCCTCCTGGGCCCGCCATGCCAGTGGGTCTCATCGGTGCTTCGGGAGTCGATTGGGTCGGGTGTCGCTTGTGAGGTATCAATCTGTTTGCCCCGACTTCCCCCTTCGTTTGGTGGTTGTAGCTTGGCGTTTTGGTGCCGTTACAGTAGTTTAACGTCGCTTTTGCAGAAGCTGGACGCCAGAGCTGGTAAGAGTTGCTGCCGCTCAGCTCTACGGTCCGGCTCCGCCCCCCCCCCTCCTCACACAGAGCAGAATAGGGACTGTTCACTTGGCAGATATGGATTGACACCTGTCCTCAAAGCCCCTGATACACACTGACACAGAGCAGAATAGGGACTGTTCCCCCTACATAGGGTCACTTGGCAGATATGGATTGACACCTGTCCTCAAAGCCCATGATACACACTGACACAGAGCAGAATAGGGACTGTTCCCCCTACATAGGGTCACTTGGCAGATATGGATTGACACCTGTCCTCAGAGCCCCTGATACACACTGACAGAGCAGAATAGGGACTGTTCCCCCTACATAGGGTCACTTGGCAGATATGGATTAACACCTGTCCTCAAAGCCCCTGATACACACTGACACAGAGCAGAATAGGGACTGTTCCCCCTACATAGGGTCACTTGGTAGATATGGATTGACACCTGTCCTAAGGATCCCTGATACACACTGACACAGAGCAGAATAGAGACTGTTCCCCCTACATAGGGTCACTTGGCAGATATGGATTGACACCTATCCTAAGGATCCCTGATACACACTGACACAGAGCAGAATAGGGACTGTTGCCCCTACATAGGGTCACTTGGCAGATATGGATTGACACCTGTCCTCAGAGACCGTGATGCACACTGACACAGAGCAGAATAGGGACTGTTCCCCCTACATAGGGTCACTTGGCAGATATGGATTGACACCTGTCATCAAAGCCCCTGATGCACACTGACAAAGAGCAGCATAGAGACTGTTCCCTCTACATAGGGTCACTTGGCAGGTATGGATTGACACCTGTCCTCAGAGACCATGATACACACTGACAAAGAGCAGAATAGAGACTGTTCCCCCTACATAGGGTCACTTGGCAGATATGGATTGACACCTGTCCTCAAAGCCCCTGATACACACTGACACAGAGCAGAATAGAGACTGTTCCCCCGACATAGGGTCACTTGGCAGATATGGATTGACACCTGTCCTCAGGGACCCTGATGCACACTGACACAGAGCAGAATAGGGACTGTTCCCCCTACATAGGGTCACTTGGAAGATATGGATTGACACCTATCCTAAGGATCCCTGATACACACTGACACAGAGCAGAATAGAGACTGTTCCCCCTACATAGGGTCACTTGGCAGATATGGATTAACACCTGTCCTCAGAGACCATGATACACACTGACACAGAGCAGAATAGGGATGTGGAATAGCACCTGGGGAGCTGGGGGGGTGCCGTTGATGTGGAGCAAGACGCAGCAGCAGAAGAGGACTCAGCCGAGGAGGTTATGGGAGCGGATGGAGTAGGAGGAGAAGAGGAGGTGGCAGCAGGCCTGCCTGCAAGTCGTGGCGGTGTCACCAACTTCTCTGCGGAGCCACGCATTCCATGCTTGGCAGCCGTCAGCAGGTTTACCCAATGCGCAGTGTAAGTGATATACCTGCCCTGACCATGCTTTGCAGACCAGGTATCAGTGGTCAGATGGACCCTTGCCCTAACACTGTGTGCCAGACATGCCATTACTTCCTTTTGCACAATCGAGTACAGGTTGGGGATTGCCTTTTGTGCAATTAAATTTCGGCCGGGTACCTTCCACTGCGGTGTCCCAATAGCTACAAATTTTTGGAACGCCTCAGACTCCAACAGCTTGTATGGTAAAAGCTGGCGGGCTAAGAGTTCAGACAAGCCAGCTGTCAGATGCCGGGCAAGGGGGTGACTTTGTGACATTGGCTTCTTACGCTCAAACATGTCCTTGACAGACACCTGACTGTGGGCAGATGAGCAGGAACTGCTCAAGGCGAGAGACGGAGTGGCGGATGTTTGAGAGGGGGCAAGGAGGACAGCAGTGGTTGACGTGGCTGAAGATGCTGGACCAAGAGGAGGATGGCGGCTTTGAGTTTGTGTGCTGCTTGTACTCATGTGTTGATCCCGTAGGTGTTTGTGATGTGCGATCATGTGCCTTCGCAAAGCAGTTGTACCTAGGTGGGTGTTGGACTCCCACGACTCAGTTTCTTTTGGCACAGGTTGCAAATGGCATCACTGTTGTCAGAGGCAGACATACCAAAAAAATGCCACACTGCTGATCTCTGCAATGACGGCATTCTGGTGGTGGCAACAGCATGCGTTGATTGGCGTGCTGTCTGGCTGACCCTGGGTGCCGATGCATGCTGTCTGACTGTGCCACTAGCTCCTTGCGACGACCTCCCCCTGCTTCCAACTCGTCTCCTCCTCCTCTCTGTCTCCACATCTGAACTTTCCCCCTGTTCTTCTTCTCTTCTTGCGGGCACCCATGTGACATCCACGGACGCATCGTCATCATCAACCGCTTCACTTGTATCTGACAACTCAGCAAAGGAAGCAGCAGTGGGTACAACATCATCATCATCACACCGTACGTCCATGTGTGTAATGCTGCCTGACTGAGACATATCCCTGTTATCTACATCCTCTGGCAGTAATGGTTGTGCATCACTCATTTCTTCAAACGGATGTGTAAATAACTCCTCTGACATACCAAGTGAAGCGGCTGTGGTGCTAGTGTTGGTGGTGGCGGCAGGCGGGTGAGTGGTATCTTGAGAGGTGCCCGAAGCTAAGCTGGAGGAGGATGGTGCGTCAAGGTTCCGAGCGGAAGCTGTAGAAGATTGGGTGTCCTGTGTTAGCCAGTCAACTATGTCCTCAGAACTTTTCGAGTTCAGGGTACGTGGCCTCTGAACACTGGGCATTATTCTAGGGCCAAAGGGAATCACAGCGCCACGACCACGACAGCCCCTGCGGGTTGGCCTGCCTCTGCCTGTCATTTTTTTTTTGATTAGTGGTACTATGCGTGCAAGCTACAGTGACAACAGATATGACTGGCACTGTGCACTGGCAGAAGTTGGCAGTGTAGACGCTGTAGGCCTGACACACACGCTTGCAGACAACTAACTGCTATTCAATCTATTACAGTCAAAATTTCTAGTTTTTTTTAATGTACACTACTGTTACACCAGATATGAGTTGCACTGGTGTGACACTGTGCCCTGGCAGGCCCTGAAACGCACACGTGTGAAGGAAACTGACTGCTATTATATTACAGTCAAAAATGTTTTTTTTTTTTTTAAATGCAAGCTATTGTGACACCAGATATGAGTGGTGGCACTGGGCAAGTTGGCACAGTATACGCTGTGAGCCTGACACACACGCTGGCAGGCAGGCAACTGCAATTAGATTACACAGGAAAAAAAAAAGCAGACTGATGTTCTAGCCCTAAAAAGGGCTTTTTAGGGTGCTGTCCTTACAGCAGAGATCAGATGAGTCCTTCAGGACTGTAGTGGACACTGAATACACTAGCCTAGCTATCGATGTCCCTATTAAATCAGCAGAAGCTACACTGTCCCTCCTCTCACTAAGAATGCAGCTTCTGGGGGCCGGGGCCTAGCTGTCATGGAGCAGCTTCCGAATGAATCTAAAATGGATGCTGGGAGGGAGGTGGGAGGGTCTGGAAGGGAGGGTCTGCTGCTAATTTGCTGGAATGTGTCTGCTGACCGTGAGGCACAGGGTCAAAGTTTGCTCAATGATGACGAATAGGGGGCGGATCGAACCGTGCATGTGTTTGCCCGCGGCGACGAACGCGAACACGCTATGTTCGCCAGCGAACAGTTCGGTACATCACTAATGTGGAGTACCCATGTTCATGCGGGATGCTCCACAGATATTTATGTTGTACTCTTGCACATGCGCAAGATGTGGGCTCCTGGTGGATGAAGCTCCAGGAGCTGAAAATTAAAGATGGCGGTGCATGTGGGGTATACCTGCACTGCAACCCAAGACCCAGGCACACCAATGTCACAATCGAGGGTCGTTGCAAAATACGCAAAGTACCCAGAGTATGGCTAAGCCACCTTAAATGGACTGTTAAAACAAATCTTTACAAAGCAAAATAGTAAATTGTACTAGTGTAATATCATCTAAACTCTAAACAAAAATTAAAATTTTCAAAACAGTTTTAGAGGTACTTTATGGCTGTGGTAGGGGTAAAAACTTGGTAAGAAGCCTCCATGGTTTTTATTTTTCAATTTCACCTAGAGAATATATATGAGTGGACTATACGTCACAAATCTATATTTTGGCATATGGACATCAAAGATCAATTCTCGATCTTGGATCATTCACTTTTTCTTTCATGCACAGATCTAAACAATTTCACCTTACCTACCCAAACATGAAAAGGAATCCCATGCACTAATTCTATTAAATTCTATTTATGAAAATGAAGATAATGCGGCAAAATAAACATGTAGCAGGACATTTAAAACTGATTTACTAAGTAAGTAGACAATTTAGGTCAAAATAGTTTTGCCAGAATAACTATTTTTTCCAGCTCTTCTTTTACATATACATATCAATATGGGTCAGTTATCAATTCAGCACACCCCACTGCTTAGTGAATACACCCCTACTAATTCCAACACTACAGGTGGATTCTAATCTTTTTAATTCTGTGGTACGCAGCCAGGTTTTTAGCTAATGTTTGTTTTCAACCACAAAGATACGTGATAACTGCGCACTGTATATAAATTGATGTGACAAAAATACACATGGGAAGAACTTTATGAAATATTAGGGAACATTCTTGATATCCCAGATGCATCTTTTTTTTTTTAAATGTGAGGGCAAAATCTTTTCAGAATTGGTTACATGTATTTTATATTTATGCTGTGGTGGTTCTCCTATGATGAATTATTTAGACCAGGGTTTCCCAATTAATTTTTCCCGTGGAACCCTTTGACATGCTATAGCAACAGTGTGGAACTCCCCCCAAAAATGTGTGCTGTGGCGCAAACCTTTCAATGAGCAGAGTGTAATGTTTTCTTTTGCTGGCAAAATTCTTTTTTTTTTTTTTTTTTATTCTTTATTTTTGTAGTGCTTAGAATGACATATACGCTTATATCGCCACAACAACAGACATAAGCCAATAGAGTATCACAATATATTCAGTAACATGGCAAGCATTTACAGCACATTTTTAAAAGGTCAAATTTGGTCGGACTGTCTGTCATGAGTGGCCTCCACGCTGGGAACTACAGGAAGGAAAAATAGACAGTTTGAGTTATCTTATGAGCTTTCAGAGATTAAACGTGGGTGAGGTCTACGTGGTGCCTCTAGGGCTGAGTAAGTATGTGGGCATCGTTTTAACAATAAAATTGCCAGGTGCCTTAATCCGAACACATATTTTGTTAATGGTCAAGAGAAAACTATAAAACTGAGTAAAACTTAGCGTGGGGAGAAGGCAGATTGGGTACTACAGCGCATGGGAGTGTCTAGTTATCACTTCTGGTTAGTTACGGTCCCTGCGGTGCTGGTTTTTCACGTTGTTTACAGTTGTTGTACTGGACGTGTCAGTAGAAAGTGGTTGTGTGAGGAAGGCTAGCAGTGCAAGTAATGTGCATATAGTGAGTGATTTACATTTAGCCTTTCACAGCCTAAGTACGTTGCTTTCTTTATGTGTTTTAAGGTCCGGCCGGTGTAGGCTCTACTGACCTGGCTACAGTGGCAGAGGTCTCGCCGGTGGAGGGGGGGATAGAGACTTGGGCCTGTGGTCCGCGTCAAAACAAGCTTTGTTAAAGGCGTTATATTTTGCCCTCCATGTCTATTTTTATCTGCCGGTTGAGGTTGGTAGACTTGGTTTCTGTGTGTGCCCCTTACCACTGTGGATTGGGGGGAGGAGGGGTGGTGTGTGTCGGGATCGCGCCCTTCTGTGTCTCATCTGGGGGGGGTTGGTGGGTGGTCGGTGGAACCCAATTGAGCTCTTATAGTGGTGAACAATAGAGATAGACATAACAGTAACATAATAAAAGCATAAAAAAAACATAAGAATGAGAACTTGAGTTCTTGCGGAGGCTCGAGGTGTACTTTGAAGGCAGGTGGAACAGCTAGAGGCCCGTTTGCAGCTCGCCTGTCTCCGGTTGTTTTCAGGTGTCTGGGCTAGCTTCCCTGCCAAATCTTGGGAAATCTTGTGCAGCGTCCGCTGGGCCAGTCTGTGCCTCTGCCAGCCCCAATGTGGAAAAGAATTTGGGTGGTTCCGCTAGAGAGGTGAGTGATTTTGTTGTCCCATTGTGAGTCACTTGTAGGGTCCCAGGTGGTCCCCATCGGTATGTAATGTCTGCCGCCCGCAGTCGTTGGGTTACTGGTGCAAGCGTCTTGCGCCATTGCAGGGTCGTTTTCGTCAGGTCCTGGTAAAAGGTGAGGTGGGCTTCCTCGAATATCAGCGGTGTTTTGCCCCTCAGTGCAGCCATAATCAGTCCCTTGTCTTGTAGCGTCGTGCACCGGAGAATAACATCTCTGGCGGGGTGCGGTGCTGGCCTGGTTGGCCCAGGGAGTCTGTACACTCCATCAATGACAATTCTTCTCAGCGTAGTCTGGGGCATAATCGAGGCTAGCATTCTGCGGACAAAGTGTGGCAGCTCTTCCATGGAGGTGGCTGCTGGTACTCCACGGATTTTAATATTGTGCCGCCTGTGCCGGTCTTCCATAGCTGTCATTTGTAATGACAGTGTTTGATGTGCTTGTGTAAGCTCTTGAACTGTGGCTTGCACATTAGTTAGCCCCACTTGTAAGTCAGATATGTCTTCTTCGTTAGCTCTCACTCTGTCGGTGGTGTTCTGTATGTCTGAGCGGAGAACAGCTAACTCAGCCGCGAGTATTTTATGGAAGTCATGCAACAGGAGTTTAAGGTCATGTTTGGTTGCTGGGGTCGAGGTTTCTGAGGTCTCTGTGGGAATGGGTGTCCCTGAGTGGAGGTCGGCCAGCTCACCTTGTTGGTTGTGTTCGCCTGTGGCCTCTGGAGCCTCGGTACGAGTTTTCCCTGTGGGCGCCATCTTGGGCCGTGTTTGTTGTTGGATCATTGCTTGGATGTCGTGGTGCTCCGTCTGGGTGTTGTTTTTCTGGGAGCGCCGTCCCCTTGCTGGCATTTGTGCTGGGGTTTCTGTTTGCGTTAGTGGGTAGAAGTCTGAGTCGTCCGCTCCGTAGGCCCCGTATAGCAGCGATTCCAAGTCTGGCTGTGTGCGTGTGGTGTAGGCCCCAGGCCTGCGCCTCCGCTTAGGTGTTTTAGGCGGCGCGAAGAAGGACATCAGTCGATGCAGCAGGAGCCCCTTGTTCTTTTGAGGGGTTCGTGATCCCTGGATCGTGCAGGATTGTCGTGATTTGGAGGAGATTAGTTTAGATTATCGGGAGCCGGTGGAAATGGCGTCCGAACGGCTCTGCTGTTGGCTCCGCCCCCCGGCAAAATTATTTTTATATCTGGATTAATTGTTGACAATTGTATTCGCATGTCGGAAGTTGTGTTAAGTAGATTTCGGTACTTTGTTTTTGTTGCAAAGTAAAGCGAGAATCATGTTTCACATAAGTACGTGCTGGCGAATGGCAACAGAACTTTGCCCGCTTGGACAATTCTGGGTACTCTTTATGTAAATGACCCCAAAAAGCAATAATAGAAACTTCTTTACATTTTTGGGTTAGTTGACTGTCAGAAGTTATAGCGATCAGATTCTCAAAATCTATATCAGAAAAATTGTCTGGCTTGTCTTTTATGAATGGATTTCGAACCCAGTCATTATGGTTTTCATTCAAGAATGGAAAATACTGATTAATAGATATGATTAAATGGTGACGATGATCTACAATTTCATTGCGAATTTCATCTTCAAATTCAGTTTCTGATTCTTCAAGAAAATATAATCCAACTCTATGATCTTGGAAATATGCATACAACTCTTGACAATTCAAACATTCTAACAAAGGCTTTACCTCGTGAGCCAATGGACTTCTGAATGCAAAAGCAGAGCAGAGTGGTGACTACCCATTACTTCACATATAATTTTAAATAGTCGTGACTGTAATAGTTTACATTTATAAAATTAATAATCTAGCACAGTTTAAGTGAGTTTGAAATATTTTTAGTGTACGTCTGTGAAGAACACAGTGAGAACTGGTGCTGTTTTTTTGCTACATTTCTTATTCATGTCACAGCACCTGCCACTTTCCCAACCATTGCTTTGGTACCATCACTGCACACATCTACACATTTGTCCCAATTTATACTGTGTGTGTTCATGAACTTCTGGATACAGTTAAAGATATTCTCACCAGTGGTAGGGGTTTTCAAAGTTTCAGAAGCAAGTCTTCTTCAATCTGTTTGTAAAAATTCTATCTAACAACAAACAACAAAATTGAAAGTCCTGCAACATATGTAGACTCGTCTAATTGCAGTGAGTACCCATCACATTGATGCAGTTGAGAAATTAGTTCAGTATGGATGTCATCAGCAAGATCATGAATATGGCGCAAAATTGTGTTGTTGGAAAGTGGCACATTTTTCTACTCAACTTCTCACTTAAAATACATGACACTATTCTTTTGCACATGGTTTTATTAGTGATTCCCCAATTGTGTGTGCTTCTCAGGCAAGTGCTATGCGGTAACTCACTCTGTAAGAAGCCTCTGTGGCTTTTTCATTAGTATTTTGACATTTTTTGCTCATAAATGGTTTACTCTTCTGATACTCCTTTAGCTTTCGCTTAAAAAAGTAAATGTCGAGGGAAGAGCCAGCGCCTGAACGGGAAAGTCGCAACTCACCGCAGCTCTGAGCGCCGACCCGATAAAACGGCTATAACTGAGGCAAAATCATCTCCGTAATTCAGAGGAAAAGACCCCTGCATGCCCCAGACCATGGGGAAAAAGCTAAAAAGTACAGAACAGACCCAGGCTCCGGATCCAAAGATATAGCATGCGCCCGGCCCAGCGACAGGAGGGCACCGGCTGAAGCCTACACGTCGCAGTCATCGGACGAAGACAGCCTACCAGACCCCCCGTCTGCACATCCTAAGGTACAGTGTAAGCCCATGCACCCAGCAGACTTGGGCGACCTGGCACCATCCACGAAAGCTGTGGCATTAAAGCAATGATGTAGGAAATCAGGGCAATGTTTGACGCCGATATGGCGCTTGCAGGGCCGGCGCGTCCATAAGGCGGCACAGGCGGCCGCCTTAGGGCGCACCGGCTCTGGGGGCGCAAAATTCCAGTGACCGGCAGGAGGGAAGTGCTCCCTCCTGCCTTGTCATCTCCTGGATCCCCGGCGCGGCGTGCGGCTGAAGTGGATTAGGAGGCGGCGAGGGAGCTCTGATCTCTCTGACCGGCTCCCTCGCGCGCCTTTTGCTGATGCCGCGGGACGTCATATTCCGGCTACCGCGGCATCAGAAAACAGCCTGCGAGGGAGGCGGTCAGAGAGATCAGAGCTCCCTCGCCGCCTCCTAATCCACTTCAGCCACACGCCTCCCAGCAGCCCCACTGGACCACCAATGAGAGACCCACGCCAGCTCTCCAGGTAGGGAGGCTGGGTGGGACATTTAATTTAGATTATTAATTACTGTGTGTGTATGTGTGTGTGCATGTGAGTGTGAGTGTGTATGTCAGTGTGTATGTGTGTCTGTGAGTTTATGTGTGTCTGTGAGTTTGTGTGTGTCTGTCAGTGTGTGTGTGAGTGAGTGTGTGTGTGCATGTGAGTATGTGTGTAAGTGTGTCTATGAGTTTGTGTGTGAGTGAGTGTGTCTGTCGGTGTGTGTGAGTGTGTATGTCAGTGTGTGTGCGCATGTGAGTATGTGTGTCTGTCAGTGTGTGTGTGTTCGAGTATGTGTCTGTGAGTTTGTGTGTGTGTGTGTGTGTGTGTATGTATTTTTCTGTATGCCTGTCTGTATGTACGTATCTGTATGACGGTATGCCTCTGTATGTATGTATGTGTCCGTATGCCTGTATGTCTTGTACGTATGTTTCTGTATGTCTCTGTATGCATGTATGTAACTGGATGTATGTGTGGCGGAACCAACCTCGCCACTGAGAACTGGAGAAGCCTGGTTGCTTGCCTCCTGCCCAGTGATTATGGTCCCTGGGAGGTATTGCCCTTTAAGGGACTGAATTGGGGATAATGGACTACCATAATGTACTGACCCTTTAAGAACTACTTTTGGACATGTGGATTGATATAATACTGTCCCTAGCCCTTTAAATACTTTGGGGACAGATTGGTACTTTTGTATATGGCACTTCAGACACAGTCGAAGCAGTCGAAGCTGTCGAAGCGGTCGAAGCGGTCGAAGCGGTCGAAGCTGTCGAAGCGGTCGAAGCTGTCGAAGTTACCGAAGTTGTCGAAGTCGTCGAAGCGGCCGGTATCGGACAAAGGACCACGTGGCGGCGGCCATTTTAACTTCGAACACTGTCGACCCTTAACATCAACTCCACTTCGACACTTCGACTAAAGTCGAAGTACAGGCACACTTCGAATGGGACTTAGCCGTTTTTATGCCAGGAATTGACCGACCGCACAGCCCAAATCTATGGAACTGTTTTGGGCAAGAAAATGTGCTTGTGGTCGGTCATAAAAGGACTTCCGTGTAACTTTTGATCCACTGGAGGGATTTGCCTGATTTTTGGAAGTGTTTATGTTTAAAGTATGCTGAGTCTGAATATGTGAATGTGATGTATGGTTTTGAAGTTATAGATATTGTGTAAAAGTTATGTTTTTAACTGTATATTAAGTGGATTATCTCTCAGGCTAAGGGGAGGGGATGTGTGGGTTGTACCATATCTCGGATTGGTTATTTTATGCCTCCCCCTGGGTGTGGCCTGTATGTGTGAGATGGAAATAAAAGCCAGGCTGGATGAGCCAGTCCAGAGTTCCTGTTTTACCCTCAAAGTGATGTGTCGTCTCATTATTGGGGTGAAGGATTTATTGCATGCTGTTCCAGTTGACTGCTAGGAGTGTAAGCCTATTCGTATGGTTCCTATTCAAGGGTCTACAGCATTCATATGCTTGGGAGAATTTAAAGGTTTCTCGGATTCGGTGATTGTGGTGTCTGCCAGAGTGCTTGGAGTCCTCAGGAAGCACTAGGAGCATCCATTAACGGAGGTACTCAGTCGGGGTGCCAGGTGATCCGTTACAGTATGTTTGTCTCTGAATGTCTGTATATATGTCTCTGTATACATGTATGTAACTGTATGCCTTTATGTCTCTGTATGTACGTATGTGTGTGTCTGTGTGTCTCTGTATGCCTGTATGTCTTTGTATGCATGTTTCTGTATGTATGTATGTATGTGTCTGTATGACGGTATGCCTCTGTATGTATGTATGTATGTGTCTGTATGACGGTATGCCTCTGTATGTATGTATGTGTCTGTATGCCTGTCTATATGTATGTGTCAGTATGACGTTATGTCTCTGTATGCATGCATGTATCTGTATGTGTGTATGTCTTTGTATGCCTGTATGTATGTATGTATGTGTCTGCATGCCTGTATGTCTCTGTATGTATGTTTCTTTATGCCTGTATGTCTGTATGTATGTGCCTGAATGTCTTTGTATGTATGTTTATGTATGCCTGTCTGTATGTATGTGTCTGTATGACGGTATGCCTCTGTATGCATGTATGTCTTTATATGCTTGCATGTCTCTGTATGCATGTATATCTCTGCTTGTATGTCTCTGACTGTATGTGTCTGTATGTCTCTGTATGATTATTGCGGTCTTTGTATGACAGTGTACCTGTATGACTTTGACTGTGTGACTGAAAAATCATGCCTGTGTGCCTGTGGCTTGGGAGGAAAGACACACAGGTGAAGATGCATTGTTTTTTTTTAATGAGGGTTGGGGGCGCCAAAATGCATCTTCGCCTGTGTAACTAAAAATCCTAGCACCGGCCCTGGGCGCTTGTTCGTGGGGACATTAACACGTTTACAGGCCGGGTAGCCTCAGCAGAGAAGGCTCTCAGGAGCACCAAGGTGGCACAAACTGCTACAGATGCAACCTTAGGATCTCTACAGAAACAGTGCACTACAATCACAGCACAATTAGCATGCATGGAAGACAAAGCTAAGGCACGGAATGTGCGTATACGGGGGGTACTCGAAACGATCAACGCAGGGGAATTACCACATTACTGCAGACGGCTCATAGCTACGTTGCTGATCCCAAAACAAGCGAAACAGGTCGGAATTGACTCCTGCTTCCGTCTCCCTAAGGCCACCAAGGCACCAAAAGATACCCTACGGGATGTGCTACTAGTTCGGGACTCTGACTGGGGGGCCCTTATGGGAGCAGCACGGGGCTCCCCCACGATTACCTTTGAAGGAGCAAGTTTGACACTGTACAGGGACTTATCACGACACACTATCACATGGCGCAGAACATTCTGCCAAATAACGCAGCACCTCCGAGAGAATTCCATCCCATATAAATGGGGCCCCCACAGGCTGATGGTAGACCAAGCTGGCAAGACGCACCTCCTGACAAACGCTTCGGAGGCACCAACCGTCTTCCGATCACTGGGTCTCTCAGCGACCATGGAACGTCGCAGACATCACACCCTTTGCGCCCCGAGGAACGATGACGAGAGCTGCTATACCGCGAGTAGGGGCATGTCTATTAAACAGTGAGCAGCCTGTGCTGCTCACTGTTAAAAAAAAAAAAAGGTCCCCGTTCCTGAGCCCCCACCTGCGCTTTTTTTTTTTTGTCCCTGTCCACCTTTGCTTGGGAGTAGGGTTTGGGACAAGCTCTAGGGACGTGTGTGCTATAGCGGTTAGAAGCAATATTGGTTTGTGGCATGGTCTTATGGCTCCATGACCCCGGAGTCTGGGGGGGGGGGGGGGAAAGAGTATACCTTCCCCAAGGTAGGTGTGTGGAGTGTGTGACCTTAGCGTCACGGACTTAGTGACATCACAAGTATTGTGGCATGGTAACGTTACTACTATCACGATAAGACAGTAATTATAAAAACAGTAAATAAACCAAGGCAAACAAGGAAAAAAAGAAAGAAACAATGCGTAGATGCAGGAGCCAAGCCCCACATGTATCAGCGTCAGGTTGGTGGATTCGGCTGCGGTATCTCACCATCCGACGGCTGCTCTGTCGGTTCAAGTGTCCTGGGGCTGCGCTGGCCCCCTTCCCTCTGATATGGCCTGTCTTGCAGGGGTAAAAGCTGGGATGTTAGCTACATCCCACTTGTGTGGGGGTCTTGTCTCGGCTCCTGCTTTCTGTCGGATGCCCAGTGCCTGGAGAAACTGTGGAGCCTCCTCCGTTGATGTCAATCTGTGGTTGTGCTCATCACGCGTGGCGATGAAAGCCGTGGGTAGCCCCATTTATAACATATATCCGCTGCTCTCAGTTGCGCCGTGGTGTCCTTCAGGAATGCACGCCATTATAACGTCTGGCGGCTGAGGTCTTGATAAAAGTTCAAGGTAATGTCCTCAAATGCAAACGGGGTCCGGCCCCTGACGGCTCCGAGAAAGCTGTCCTTGTCTGAGTGGGATTTGAAGTTTAGTATAACATCTCTTGCTAAATCAGGTGTGTTTCTTGGATGTCCCGGAATGCGAAAAAGGCCGTCTAGGGTTATGCTTTTGGCCTGTTTAGGTGGTAGGGCAGCCTGAAGCAGTCTCTTAATGAGGTGCGGTAGTTCCTCCACTGTTACGGAGTTTGGGATCCCCCTCACCTTGAGGTTTCTTTGCCGTGCTGTATCCTCCAGCTGCCCCATTCGGATATTCAGCTGTGTACACATGGCTGTTAGTTTCAGCGTTTGCGTGGCCGTAGCTTCTTGCTGGGCTTTCAGGTCTTGGACCCCGTCCTCCGCCATTTGTATGCAGCCTGTGAGCATATTCAGCTCAGATTTGAGGCCCGCTAGTTCTGTCATGAAAAAGGCCTTCAGGTCTGTCACCATACCGGACAAGTCGACTTTAGTGGCTAGTTGGTGTTCTGGTTGCCGCGAAGGTGCATTCTGCTGCCTCCGTTGGGGTATCTGGGTTGGTATGTCTCCCAGGTATTCGTCGTCTGATGCTGAGAGTGACTCCAGGCCCATGTCGGGGTATGCACCCGCCATTTTGGGCCTGCAAGCTTGGGACAAGAGCTGCCCGATATCGTGGGTGTGACCCGTGGTTTGCCCTCGGGGTTTTCGGGAGTGCTTCCCCATTGCTCTCTGTGTCCACCGTGAGTGTTTCCCCGGTCTGTGGAGGCTTTTTGGTGAGCCTTGAGGTGTTATTAGAGCAGCTATGTCGGAGCTCGGGAGCCATGCGTCTTGTCCGCTCAGCCGTTAGCTCCGCCCCCGCCCCCACCTGCGCTTTTAAACTAAAGGGGGGAACAATTGCCCCCCCGCCCCCACCCCTGAGAGGCGGGTTGGGGGCCCTAATGTAAAATAATGGGGGGGACCTATTGTCCTCCCCCCAGGCCCCCACCACTGAGCAGTGGCCCTAAATCAGAATAGGGGGGACCTAATAGGGGGGACCTAATGTCCTCCCCCTGGCCCCCACTCCTGAGCGGTGGGTGGGGGCACCTAATGTCCTCCCCCTGGCCCCCACCCGTGAGCGGTGGGTGGGGGCCCTAAATGCTAATAAGGGGGGACCTAATGTCCTCTCCCTGGCCCCCACCCCTGAGCGGTGGGTGGTGGCCCTAAATACTAATAAGGGGGGACCTAATGTCCTCCCCCTGGCCCCCACCCCTGAGCGGTGGGTGGTGGCCCTAAATACTAATAAGGGGGGACCTAATGTCCTCCCCCTGGCCCCCACCCCTGAGCGGCGGGTGGGGGCCCTAAATACCAATGGGGGGACCTATTGTCCTCCCCCCAGGCCCCCACCCCTAAGCAGCGGGTGGGGGCCCTAAAAAAATGTTACCCCCCTCCCAGGTGACATGGGGTCCCCAAACCCCTAGTCACCCCATCTCTCCCCCCAAAAAATTAACCCCCTACCTAAAAATAATGAGAGGGGGGGACCTTTAACTAAGTACCTGTAAAAAAAAAACAAAAAAAAAAACTTACCATACGATGTTTTCTTTCTTCTAGAATATTATTTTTGCAGCCCCCAAAAAGGCAAAATAAAAAAACATAATAACCAAAAAATAATAATCCTTCTTCACCCATGAAGGGCTCCACGCAGACTTAGCTCTGCAGGGCGGGGGAAGGTTTATAAAATGATTGGTGGGTTTAAGCCATCCAATCAGAGTGCTCTGACAGGTAAATGAAGAGACTGACAGGTTGGTTTGAAATCCAGAGTACTCTGTGTCATTTTACACAGCGTGGGAAAGTTCTTTGGAATTTTCCCACGCTGTGTAATTTGACTCATAATTCTCAGATTTTTACTTATTAGTAAATTTGTCTAAAAGACCAATTTAGGTCTTTCAGCCTTTTGGTAGATAACTCCCTAATACCGTGGGAATTAGGCAGTTATCTACTAAGCGGCTGCAATAGAAGTTCCGAAGTGCCCAAGTCCCGAAATTCCAAAGTTCCGAAATTCCGAAGTTTCGTAGTGTCAAAGTTCCGAAGTGTCGAAGTTCCGAAGTGTCGAAGTTCCGAAGTGTCGAAGTTGCCGAAGTGCCGAAGTTGCCGAATTTCCGAAGTGTCGAACTGCCGAAGTGCCGAAGTTCCAAAGTTGCCGAAGTTCCGAAGTCCCGAAGTCCCGAATTGCGAAAATCCAGAATTTCTGAATGCCGAACTGAACAAAACATTTTCCCCATGCACATGCCTATTATATACTATATATAGTAGCAGGCTGGCCGGGTCTTGGGTCATAAACAGTTCTTTCTTCCAATATGAGGAAAGCTTTATTTAGCAATCTGGCCCCAATTGAGCCCCAGCAAAACATTAAACCAAAATAAACTCCTTCCCCACCCTGGAGGCTAACTAACAGAGTACCCTTTCTATGCTACTGGGCAGCTAAGCTGACCCCGGTAGTTTAACAAATAAAAATAAAGGCTTGCAAAATACTCCCCTCCCCCCCCCGCCCACACACACACAGTTTCAGCAGTCTCTCTGTCTCCACCCTAGCTCTTCACAGGAGAGACTTGTAACGGACCATTTCGCTCACAAGAGGATAAAAACCGTTTAGGCGATAATCCCCTTTCAGACAGACCAGCAGCTACTGCAATCACCAATCTCCCGAACTCCAAACTGTACGAATCTTCCAACTCCCGAACTGGAAACACCCGAAACCTGGGATCAGCCGAACAGGAAAAGCATACAATCCGCTTACACTCCTGGCAGTCAGCATACAATCCAATTCCCCCAATAACGAGACGACACTTCATTTTGAGGGTCAAGCAGAATCTGGTTTACTGAGGACTACCTGCCCAGTATTTATGCAGGTCTCCCACCTGGTGGACACTCCCCTAAGTGACCAAATGGGAGACTGAAACAGCAGACAGACATGTATCATTTTAGTACATACAGCTACAATACTTTCCCACAATGCATCCTGGCTTCCTCCCCTCTGTCCTGGAGATAATTAGAGAAGTAATTCAATTATCTCCCAGGACAGAGGCAAGACTCCATTATGCACATGGTGATACAAATACAGTATATCACTTTAAAATATACAATAGGACAAATGGTACAGAAAATATACACATTTAACATATCCCCAGATAGCTCAGGTCTGAGTGCACATTATTAGGTGAATGGCACTCAGACCACACGAATACAGTTTAATTGCCATGGAGCTCAAGTCTTTAATTACACGAACAGGCTCCATGGCATGGCTATCTGGGTTAAAACATTCACATAAAATAAACTACCGAATTAACATGCATTCGCTCAATCCGTACGAATAGAACCAGGGGTTGGAGGTTCAGCGGTGCCTGCACGTAAAAGTTTGGTGCATGAAAGCCGGGCAGAAAAGCGCTGGCTGCCCGGGGAGCTCCAGAACACTGCCATCGTGTGGCGGTCAAGTGTAACCACGACCACCCAGTAACAATCAATTAGGCTGCGGTTAACCGCAGCTACTGGGTGGTCAATTGCCGGCACACGCTTGTTAAGCCGCGGCTAACCGCGGCTTCAGGGAGGTAGATGGGAGGCACACACCAGTCTCTGGGTGGCCCATTAACAGCGCCGGCCGGCTTCCCACGGCTCTGGGGAGGTTGATAAACAGCTGTTTGTTCGGTAGATAGAATCTACCGAACGGCTGTGCAGAAAGGGAGAAATAAATCCTTCTGCACAGTAAAATTAACCCTTTAGCTGCCGGTCCATAATCCAAAGGCAGCAGGCGAGCAACCAGGCTTCTCCAGTTCACAGTGGCGAAGTTGGTTTCGCCACACTTCTCCCCTTTACCAATTAGACTAACAGGGTACCTGACCTCCTGCCGGTCAGTGCCCTTGTTAGTCCAGCAGCCCACCCACAAGACAGAGACAGCAGTACAGCCCACCCACAATAAATGGTTACTACACCTGGGTAAGGGAGAATCTTGTCCATGTCCAGGTGCCTCACCACGGCTGTGTGGGGGACTGGTAGGCTGCCTGGGTGGGTTGTTCAGTGGGAAGAGACCAGCAGTACTCTGTCCTGGTGCCAGCACTACCACGGGAGTAGTCTGGTTGGAGCCTGGTTGCTGGAGACTGACTGTCTCCCCTTTAGGTGCATAGCTCGGCTGCCGGAGGGGGAGACCGACTGTCTCCCCTTTGGATACACCGCTCTGTGGCTGGGGGACAGGACCGACCGTCTATACTCCTTGTGCTGTAAGTGTAGAGACTACGGTCCCATCTGCACAGTTGTGGGGCTTAACATCTCCCCTTGGTGGGTTAGGCTGCCGCTGGAGAGAGGGTGTAACAAGCTCCTCTCTCTGGACGGTAAACTGCCGCTGGGGAGAGGGGTTAGCAGGCTCCTCTCCCTGACACACTCTCTCTGCTGGTGGAGATGGGAACCAGCTGTCTCCCCTTTAATTATCTTGTCCTGCTGCTGGGGTACGAGACTGACAGTCTCTGCTCCCTGCAGGACACTCTGCTGCTGGGGAGGAAGGACGGCACCTTCAGCTCCCTGTAACACACTCTGCCGCTGGGGAGGAAGGACGGCACCTTCAGCTCCCTGGGCTACACACTGCCGCTGGGGAGGAAGGACGACACCTTCAGCTCCCTGGGGTACACACTGCTGCTGGGGAGGAAGGACAACACCTTCCGCTCCCTGGGACACACACTGCCGCTGAGGATGAAGGGCGGCACCTTCAGCTCCCTGGGACACACACTGCCGGTGGGGAGGAAGGACAGCACCTTCAGCTCCCTGGGGTACACACTGCCGCTGGGGAGGAAGGACGACACCTTCAGCTCCCTGGGGTACACACTGTCGCTGGGGAGGAGGGACGGCACCTTCTGCTCCCTGGGACACACACTGCTGCTGGGGAGGACGGACGACACCATCAGCTCCCTGGGGTACACACTGCCGCTGGGGAGGACGGACGACACCATCAGCTCCCTGGGGTACACACTGCCGCTGGGGAGGAAGGACGGCACCTTCAGCTCCCTGTAATACACACTGCCGCTGGGGAGGAAGGACGGCACCTTCAGCTCCGTGGGATACACACTGCCGCTGGGGAGGAAGGACGACACCTTCAGCACCCTGGGCTTCCTTTTTGGACAAATCTACTAAGGATTGCAGGTACTCTCCTACAAGTTTCCTGGCGAGCTGCACGGCTCTCTTCGGGGGGGTTGGGTCCATAGGCAGACAGCACTTCATTAACCTCTCTGTCCAACTCCTCCTGAGTGTAGTCATATGCCATGCTTGCTCTGCTGAAGTTGGTTCTTTTGTAGATAGGATCGCTGTACGGGTACTAACGTTGCCCTCAGTTTGTAAATCCAGGGGATGGTGTTACCTGTAGCTGTCCTTCTGGTTGTAGGAATGATCCCGCCACTTGCCACCAATTGTAACAGACCGTTTCGCACACAAGAGGATACAAACCATTTAGGCGATAATCCCCTTTCAGACAGACCAGCAGCTACTGCAATCACCAATCTCCTGAACTCCAAACTGTACGAATCTTCCAACTCCCGAACTGGAAAAACCCGAACCCTGGAATCAGCCGAACAGGAAAAGCATACAATCCGTTTACACTCCTGGCAGTCAGCATACAATCCAATTCCCCCAATAACGAGACGACACTTCGTTTTGAGGGTCAAGCAGAATCTGGTTTACTGAGGGCTACCTGCCCAGTATTTATGCAGGTCTCCCACCTGGTGGACACTCCCCTAAGGGACCAAATGGGAGACTGAAACAGCAGACAGACATGTATCATTTTAGTACATACAGCCACAATACTTTCCCACAATGCATCCTGGCTTCCTCCCCTCTGTCCTGGAGATAATTAGAGAAGTAATTCAATTATCTCCCAGGACAGAGGCAAGACTCCATTATGCACGTGGTGATACAAATACAGTATATCACTTTAAAATATACATTAGGACAAATGGTACAGAAAATATACACATTTAACATATCCCCTGATAGCTCAGGTCTGAGTGCACATTATTAGGTGAATGGCACTCAGACCACACGAATACAGTTTAATTGCCATGGAGCTCAAGTCTTTAATTACACGAACAGGCTCCATGGCATGGCTATCTGGGTTAAAACATTCACATAAAATAAACTACCGAATTAACATGCATTCGCTCAATCCGTACGAATAGAACCAGGGGTTGGAGGTTCAGCGGTGCCAGCACGTAAAAGTGTCCGGGTTTGGTGCATGAAAGCCGGGCAGAAAAGCGCTGGCTGCCCGGGGAGCTCCAGAACACCGCCATCGTGTGGCGGCCAAGTGTAACCACGACCATCCAGTAACAATCAATTAGGCTGCAGTTAACCGCAGCTACTGGGTGGTCAATTGCCGGCACACGCTTGTTAAGCCGCGGCTAACCGCGGCTTCAGGGAGGTAGATGGGAGGCACACGCCTGCCTCTGGGTGGCCCATTAACAGCGCCGGCCGGCTTCCCACGGCTCTGGGGAACAGGAAAGCATACAATCCGTTTACACTCCTGGCAGTCAGCATACAATCCAATTCCCCCAATAACGAGACGACACTTCGTTTTGAGGGTCAAGCAGAATCTGGTTTACTGAGGGCTACCTGCCCAGTATTTATGCAGGTCTCCCACCTGGTGGACACTCCCCTAAGGGACCAAATGGGAGACTGAAACAGCAGACAGACATGTATCATTTTAGTACATACAGCCACAATACTTTCCCACAATGCATCCTGGCTTCCTCCCCTCTGTCCTGGAGATAATTAGAGAAGTAATTCAATTATCTCCCAGGACAGAGGCAAGACTCCATTATGCACGTGGTGATACAAATACAGTATATCACTTTAAAATATACATTAGGACAAATGGTACAGAAAATATACACATTTAACATATCCCCTGATAGCTCAGGTCTGAGTGCACATTATTAGGTGAATGGCACTCAGACCACACGAATACAGTTTAATTGCCATGGAGCTAAAGTCTTTAATTACACGAACAGGCTCCATGGCATGGCTATCTGGGTTAAAACATTCACATAAAATAAACTACCGAATTAACATGCATTCGCTCAATCCGTACGAATAGAACCAGGGGTTGGAGGTTCAGCGGTGCCAGCACGTAAAAGTGTCCGGGTTTGGTGCATGAAAGCCGGGCAGAAAAGCGCTGGCTGCCCGGGGAGCTCCAGAACACCGCCATCGTGTGGCGGCCAAGTGTAACCACGACCACCCAGTAACAATCAATTAGGCTGCAGTTAACCACAGCTACTGGGTGGTCAATTGCCGGCACACGCTTGTTAAGCCGCGGCTAACCGCGGCTTCAGGGAGGTAGATGGGAGGCACACGCCTGCCTCTGGGTGGCCCATTAACAGCGCCGGCCGGCTTCCCACGGCTCTGGGGAGGTTGATAAACGGCTGTTTGTTCGGTAGATAGAATCTACCGAACGGCTGTGCAGAAAGGGAGAAATAAATCCTTCTGCACAGTAAAATTAACCCTTTAGCTGCCGGTCCATAATCCAAAGGCAGCAGGCGAGCAACCAGGCTTCTCCAGTTCACAGTGGCGAAGTTGGTTTCGCCACAAAACTGATTTTCCTCTGAATGGGATTTATGTAGCTCCCTAATTGATGTACTAGAGCAACCTGATTTTTAACCCCCTCTAGTCAGGGAACACTGAAAGTGCCATTCTGGGGGCTAATTTGGCAGTGTTCCCTCACTGCCACATATCCTTCCCCACAGCGGAACACAACATGGTGGAGCGGCCATGACAGAGACTATGCACTGTAGACAATGCATCTGCATTAGCATGCAGGAGGCCAGGTCTATGCTTCACTACAAATTTATAGGGCTGAAGGGAAAGGAACCATCGGGTGACCCTTGCATTTCATTCCTTATTCCTCTGCATCCATTGTAAAGGAGCATGGTCCATCTGTAGAAAGATTTGCTCATTGAGGTTTGGGAAAATCAAGACTGGATGACAGCATAGGGCCGTCCTCAAATACGTAAATGCCATTTCGGCTTCCTGACTCCACTGAATGATTTCTGGTCCCCTTGCTCTTGTCAACTCAGTTAAGGGGGAAGCTAGGGTGGCAAAATGGGGTATAAGTCTCCTGTAGTATCCGACAATACCAAGAAAAGCCCTAACCTGTTTTTTTTCTCAAGGGATGGGGCTATTTTTCAGTGGCAGCTATTTTATTGATTTGATGTTTGACCATGCCTCGTCCTATAGTATACCCCAAGTACTCAACTTCCGGACATGCTAGTATACATTTGGAAGGGTTAACAGTGAGACCTGCAACCCTCAATGTATGCAGTACGGCTTCAACTTTGTCTAAGTGGGTTTCCCAATCCTATGACTAGATCATCTAAATAAGCAAAGGCATAAGCGGAATGCGGTCTCAGCTTGTTCATCAACCTTTGGAAGGTTGCAGGGGCCTCATGTAAGCCAAATGGCAACACCGTATATTGATAAAGACCCTCAGGGGTCACATACATATTTTTCTTTGCAGATTCTGATGGGGGAATCTGCCAATAAACTTTTGTAAGGTCAAGACAACTCAGATACCTAGCCGGTGCCAATTTCTCGACAAGCTCGTCTACCCTAGGTAAAGGGTATGCATCAAATTAAGAACACTCATTGAGTTTCCTGAAGTCATTACAAAAGCGTAGCGAGCCATCTGGTTTTGGTACCAGGACAATGGGGCTCGACCATTGACTATTAGACTCTTAAATAACCCCTAATTTCAACATTTTTGCAACGTCAGCTGCTATTGCCTCCCTTTTTGCTTCTGGGACTCTATACGGTTTTGACTTTGCAATTATTCCAGGGCCTGTTACAATCTCATGGACTATTGATTTGGTCCTACCTGGGATGGTAGAGAATATGTCTACGTTCCTTAATAGCAGCTCTCTGACCTTACTCTGCTGCTCAGGAGTAAGGTCATGTCACCCTGGTGAGTAGTGATGTACCGAACTGTCCGCCGGCGAACAGTTCCCTATAGAGACATTTTAAGTATTAATTTTATTTGTTTTTTACTATTAATTTAATAAAGTGTATATTTTATACAATTTTACTTATTTTGGGCTGTTGGTTCCTGCTTATGGGCGTGTAGTCCCTATACTACACTCAGTGCTGTGACAGAGCCGAACGGAGAGGCTCTACGTTTGTGAGTACATTTTTTTTTTTTTTTTTTTTAATTCTTTATTTTGGTTGTGCATTTATGAAAATCACACATAAGCATTCAGTATGTCACAGCATCGTAAACAAGCTTCAGTACAATATATTTAGAGCTGGGAGTGACATTTGAGGAACATGCACATTTTTATATTAATATTCAAACAAGCTTTAACCATTTAGTTGCGTAAAGTCCCATTAGGTATACATTAATGATGGGTAACACAAAATGTTAACGTAGAGCTTCTTTAAATGATAAGAATAATACGGTAGCTTAAACTCTGCGGTTAGGTACAGGGGGCACATTACAGATTGCTATGTGCATAGGGAGAGAGATTATCTGGTGAGACAGTGTTATCGAGGCATATTAGGTAGGCAGACATGGACACCGTCAGAGTGGGCGACTAAACATCAAGTTGTTAACTGAACAGGCTCGTATTGGTAGTATCTTTACTTGCCATGAGATATCTATGTGCATGAAAAAGATAGCATTAACTTAACCGGCATACAACCGAGAAAAAAAAATAACAATTGGCATAGGTAATTTTTTAACACAGGAACACAAGTGATGGCATATTAGTGATGCACAAGGTTTAACTAGTCAAGTGTCATTCTAGCCTGGTTTATCAAGGTTTAGCTGTACTAAGCAAAAATAAATCATGTACCAGCAAAAATAAATCATGCTTAGACTAAAGAACTGACATTGACGCCTGAATGGTTAGTGTTATGCCCTAATAATGTATGAGAAGTTGAGTAGGTAATCAGAGCTGCTTGTTAACTATACATAGATTAACTGTGGTAGTTTAAAGTGTGAGTGCATTATGTGTAGAGCAAGTTTAGGTACTCATCTATAGTCTCATCTATGTCTGCGATCTATAAGCAGGTTGTGTTGCCCTAGAAAATAGTACAAGCTAGCAATCCGTAACAAGCATGTTAGGGATGTCAGATGTGTTGTGCAAGAGATTATGTAGTAAGGCATAAACATACTGTGCGTTCTGGGTATAAGGCATAGTTAACAGGTTAAGCGGGCTGTCGGTTTAGGCAACTTAAGAATCATTTTTTAAAATTAAGTAATGCAAAAAGTTGAATCAACGCTGCTATTACTAAATGCTAATTCAGCTATACATTTCCAGCTTTGCTGTAATTTTTTGTTTTTCGAAGCGTAAATGTATGCAGGCTATGCTTGCATGTCTATGTGAGGATAACACTAATGTTGGAACAAACTCAGAGCATGTGTGGCATGGCGTGTAGCATGTTAAGTAAGATAACTGAATGTCTTAGGAGTATCACACAGGCTAGGGGTAGTAATGAACTTTGCATTAACAATGTAGTGTCAACAGCTGAGTAGTAAGAAGCAGCGTCAGGGAGGTCGGAGACAGGTGTTTAGTAGTGGTAGTCGGTGTTGGTCTGCAACGGGCAGACCGGCATATATGTAAGGGACACAGCCTAAATATATGAGGTGCCTTATGGTGTCCTAACAATTGTTGCATGTGCATAGTGGCTGGGTAATGTTAAGGTGAGGGGAGGTGTGCATGCCCTGGAGGTACATATGAGTCCAGGATTACATCGCTTGGAGAAAAATATTTAACGGTATAAAAAAAAATAATAAAAAAAAAAAAAAAGTCAGGATAGCGTCTCTTTAGTATGCAGCCAGTATGCCGTATCCTATATCTCCCCACAGGGTTAGGTTATGGCCTTTGAGTCCCTCCGGCCCTGCTTAACCTATGCCGTCCAGGGTATAAGCATAGTCCCGTACCCAGGGGGAATGCTGCCAGCTTTCCCAGCATACAGGGGCTTGGTAGGGTGGGCTTCTCAGTATACTTGCGTTTTCCCCTGGTACCTCAGTGAAAGTCCGTGTCCTGGTGTGTTCCCGCCATCGGTGTTGCTGGTCGGCAGGTAGGGGCTGGAGCAGCACGGTGCTTGGGTCGGAGCTCGTGGGGCACTCCTTCTGGTGCCGTCTGCTCGGTTGCAGACTCCCTTTGCCGTTTGGTCTGTTGCAGAGGGATCTTGCTGTAGCATTGCATGCTTTCAGCCGGTATCTGGGAGCTCCAGGGTGGCGGGTGAGTAGGCTGATTCGCCTCGGTATGGAGTCCTTCGGGTTCCAGGGAGCTGTCCTCTTGCTCCTTTTGCTGCCTGGCGGGTCTCTGGTCCCCTGCCTCGTGGTGGGTTCCCGCCGGCTCCGTTTTTCCATGCGGCCCGATGTTAGAGGTTTATGCGTGGTCTTCCGTTTGGGTATGCTTGTGGGGTTGCGCGGCAGGATGTCAGGCCCTTTCTCTGGGGTTTTTGGGGATAGAAGAGCTACCATCTTCTCCCAGAACGTTTGGAAGGCTTTGTCCAGTCGATTCTCTGCCTCTGTTTGCTCGCCTCGAGTACTGGTCGAACACATTGTCTCCGCCATTTTGTGTGCAGTGCTGTTGCTTAAATCAGGTCCCGTGGTCGTCATAGCACTTTCGCCAGGTTGTGCCCGGGTCTCCTGATGTTGGACCGGGATGACCCCCACCGGTCCAGAGGGGGGGGAACGTGGGCCTCGTTTCAGTCTGTCCGCCATGTATGTCAGTGGGGGAGCGGCCGTCTCCCTCACACTGGTCTCGCGTGTAGGCCCTGCAGGAGGAGCGGGTGAGTCGCACTGAAGAAGTCGCTTGTGTGGCACCATCCTGTGCCTCTCCCTGTCACCTTTCGCCTGGTGGTCTTTTTTCACCGATTAGGTCCCTTTTTGATGTCTGGAAACCGTTTAAATTGCGTTTTAGTACAGGAGCTGCACAGATCAGCGTCCTCTCGCCTCAGCGGCCAGGCCCCGCCCCCCCTTGTGAGTACATATTAATTTAAGTGTGTACAAATATTTTGTAATCCGCAATATTGCACCATGTATACATTTTGTTCAAGGTATAGAAGAGACGGTAGAAGACTGCATAATCCAAAGAAGGGGAAGGTCGCCTCTACGGACCTACTAGCGTTTATCCCTGAGCTTAGGTGTTAAGCTCAGGAGAATGTGAGTGTATTGACTATTTAGTAACATAAAATCATAAAGTACATACATTATCACACTATCAGAGATTTCTATAATTATAGGTACACTCTGGGATTCTTTGTGGAATTGTCACCTATACGAATACTCTCTGGTACAACTCCTATACATGTATGTAGCGCTACACCTTCATTTATGTTTTGTTGGTATATATCACTATATATATACCTATATATAAATAAAAATATTTAAAAACAATTATATATATATATATATATATATATATATATATACGTAGAAAGTAGAATTGACAGCACTCCAAGGACTTCTTCTTAAAAAGTAACTTTTATTCTTCCAAGTAAAATATCAACGTTTCAGTCTAGCGATTCTAGACTTTCATCAGGACATATTCCACATTCACATAACTCTCTCTTATATACCCACTCTAAACAATCAATACACTCACCCCTCCTGTGTCTGGACCTCCCCTCCAAGCTTCTCGGTTCATTTTCGCGCCGAAAATGCCGGTCGCTTCCTGATGACGTCATCGTGCGTCATTACGCATGCGTCATGACGTCCGCGTTACTGCGCGTGTGTCATAGCTGGGGCCCTTCGTTTACACTTGGTTACCATGGGGACCAATCGCCAAAACGGCTGGAACTGTACTTTCCAACCCAAATTCAAAATACTGCTTTACTTTTAACACACCAAATTTACAGTACTAACTGCATGCATATTAAAAACAACAATGCTACATTGCACTCATGACCGGAGGTTAAACAGTCCAAGACTACCGAGCTGATAACGGATTTACTTAAAGGGACAGTAACAACCTATGTCTATTCACCAGAATCTCTTGAACAGCATATATTGAACAGCATTTGAGCGTAGCATAAGCAAACAGCACATATGAACAGAGCTGTCATAGTCAGTTGCTCCAGGCCAACCTACTCCTTTGTGGGGTCCATCAAAACAACCTATCTATGTTGCAAGTCCTGTTCCCCTTTCCAGCCAAAGAATAACATATATTTACATATTTACAGGTGTCACACTCAGAATTACCCCCAATTACCCAGCTAGTGTTGCTTCTTATATTAATCTACAGGGATCTCCCTTCCATATCCTGAACATCAATCCTCGTGGATATGTCAGACGGAGCCTATGGACCAGCCTCTATGAGGCTACTCATTTGGTAAGGATCCGGACCCCAGAGTAATACTCAATAGATAAAATTTGCTTAGAATCGTCCTATGACCAGAAACCATAGGCCCAACGCGCCTTTCTGTCTAGACGGGGATTCCTAGAACCTCTCTCTCTAACCCAGTATCAATCCTTGTGTTCCAAATTCAATTTCGTTACACGGACATATACCTACTACATGTCATATCCCCGTGAGGGAAACTATTCATATTTGAGAGTACATACTTATGTGGGTCCCCTGTGTGTCATTCTCAGATCCCCCAACCAGACCATCAACCTTTACCATGCATGGTCCATGGGTCCTTCATCGATAGCTAGTGGGACACTCCACATTAATTACCCGGCAAATGTTTTACTCATCCATCATTAGGGTATTCAGTCCGTCGGCCTGTCCCCAAGGGTGGGCCTACGGGTGTGATAACCCCCTATCAGGAGTCAATGCAAAACCATCAAAATCCAGAGGCGTATGGACACCGCTAAGGTAGTTAGAGAAAGACCGCTAGTGAGTATTTCTCATTAAGACCTTTAGGTGCGGTTGTTTCCAATGTCCTGATCCAATAAATTTCTCTTTGCAGGAGCATTTTCTTCCTGTCGCCTCCTCGTATTGGTGGTGGTATTTGGTCAATTGCCATCAGTTTCAATGTCGTGAGGGCATGTCCAGCTTCCAAGAAATGTTTAGCCACGGGCAGTTCGGAACCATTGTCCCGATAAGCTACCCTGATACTTGAGCGGTGGTTTCTGATACGTTCCCTCAAAGGCAGATCCGTCTTGCCCACATAGGCCAATCCACATGGGCATGTCAATTTGTAGATAACGTAGTCGCTGGTACATGTAAGGCGATGTCTGATGGTGTATTGTCTCCCCGTTAAAGGGTGTGAAAACGATCGACCGGGGACCATGTGTCCGCAAGTGACACATCCCAAGCAGCGATAACAACCCGCATTGCTGGTCATTGTTTTAGTCTCATAGCAGTGGCGGGGATCCGTTCTAACCAGTAGATCCCTAAGGCTCTTATTCCTCCTATAGCTCATCATCGGTGGGGCTGAGAAGATATTCGGAAGTGTGGTATCATTTCTAACTGCCCGCCAGTTGGCATTCACTGATCTCCTCAGTGCCGGGGATGCTGTATTGTAAACAGTTGGAAAAACCAAGCGTTGGCTTTTAGTATCAGGTATGGTCTCCGTCTGGTTGCATCTCTGCAGAGCACTGTTTAAGGTCGTCACTTTATAACCACGTTCCAGGAACTTATTCCACATCGTCTTAATCTGCTCTTGAGCTCTATTTGTATCAGAGTTATTTCTATATACCCTCAGAAATTGCGAATATGGCAATGATGCCTTTAGCGGGTTAGGGTGAAAACTCCTGGCATGGAGGAGTGTATTCCGATCTGTAGATTTGGTGAATAAGGTGTATGCTATTTTGTTGTTCTCTCCAATACTCACTCTTACATCAAGGAAGTCCACAGACGTGGGACTAGCTGTCATAGTCAGCTCAATGTTAGGACTCGCCCTGTTAATCGTTGCCACCATCTCTGTAGCTGTCTCTAGGTCACCCTTGATGATGAAAAACAGGTCATCGATGTATCTCCCATACATCAGTATCTTGGACTTGAATGGTGTCATTATATGTTCCATTTCGAACCTATACATGTAACAATTTGCGTACATGGGGGCCATCGCCGCCCCCATCGATGTCCCTGCAAGCTGGCGGTACCAATTTTGCTCGAAGCGGAAGTAGTTACAAGTTAACACTGCTTCAAGAAGTTCTATTGTAAACTCAATAGGAGGTCCTTGATAGTATGTTGATTCTGCCAGTACCAGTCTTGTTGCCGTTATACCTTCCTGATGTGGAATAACGGTATATAGACTTTTAACGTCACAAGTAAGTAACATGATGGGTTCAAGAGGAAGCTCAATGCTCGAGATACGTTTTAAGAATGTAGGCGTGTCCTTCAGGCATGTAGGTAAATTGACAACTGTCTCTTTCATCTGGAAATCCAGCCATTGAGCGATCGGTTCAAGTATTCCTTTTTTCGCCGACACTATGGGTCTTCCCGGTGGTTTCTCGATGTTTTTATGTACCTTGGGTAAGGTGTATAAAACGGGGGTTCTCGGATTCCGTTGTATCATAAACTCATAGAGTTCGTTGGACAAAAAGTTGGCTTCCAAGCCTCTTTTCAGTATTTTTTCAAGATGGTTCTGCAGTTGTGCCGTCGGGTCTTTAGGAATTTGTACATAAGTATGCTGATCTGATAGTTGGTGCAATATCTCCTCTCTGTATTGTACATAGTCCATCACCACTATGCCTCCACCCTTATCAGCAGGCCTTATCACTATTTTGTCATCATTAGATAGTGATCTGATTATCTCTCTGTCTCTCGTCGTGCAGTTGGAGTGTGTCTTCCGTTGTGTCTTGAAGATCATCTTAGTTTCCTTTTCTACTGATCGGAGGAATGTTTTAATTGTGGCCTGATTCGGTAGTGGATCAAACGAACTAGGAGGTTTAAATTTCATATTTTTGTCTGCTTCTATCGCCGGATGGTTTTTGAAAAAGTCCTTCAGCCGCATTGTGCGTCCAAATTTAAAAAGTTCAGTTTCCCACTGTAGCTGATTAGGACCCGAAGTTGGAACAAAAGACAATCCCATACTCAGCAACTTAAATTCATCCGGGAAAAGTTGTCTAGATGATATGTTAAATACTGGTCTTATTGTTGGGACCGTGGAGGTTTCCCTCTTGCCCCAAAAGGTTCTCCCCTTCTGGCCCCGTCTCGTGGTAAACCTCTTTCTGACGCCTGGTTCCTGTGTTGGTTCCTTGTTTGTATCCCAGGGTACTCCGTCTGTGTCCCCTCTAAAAAAGGCCCAGTTCTTGAATTTCTAGCTGAGTTTGTGTCAGATTCTGAGTTTGACTCCCCTGACGTTTTGTCAATCGTAAACTGCCTTGGTTTCCGGATGAATCTCCGTTTCCTGGCAAATCTTGGGCGGTCTTCGTGGCCACTGAGCCACCTATATACAGTGTGTTCCTTGTAGTCTGAATCTACTTTCTGTTGTTTCTCCCTTTTAAACCTTACCAGGTCACCCTTGTACTGTTTCACGTTCTCCTCTAGCTTAAGGAGAGTAGGTGCTGCTTCCACTGAAGACAATAGTATCGTCTGTCGCGTCTCCAATTCTGTGATTCTCCTACGTATTTGGATTAAGTCTTCCCTCACGTCTTCAATAATAACCAACATTAGGTCCAGAGAGCATTTGTTAAGTACGGCTATCCATTTCCTGCAGGTTTTCGGCTTCAGTCTCCCAATAGTGGGGATATTTTTAACCCTAAAGCCCCTGGGTATCTGCAGCTTTTTGTGGTATTCGGAAAGAAATAAGCCGTGTAGGTCTAAATCTGTTTCTCGTTTTTTAAGTCGAAGTAATTCGAAGTAGATCTCCCTTAAGGAAACCGTACTAGGTAGATCTGTGGTAGTTTCTGCCCATCTAATCCTGTCTGCGTCGGTGTCATTGTATTGCCATAGCTCCGCTTGTTCCGTTAAACCTCCAGCCAAGGTAAAAAAATCCTCCATGTAAACAGTGTAAAAACTAAAAATATTGATAAATGTAACTTACTCTTGGACGACCAGCTTTCCGCTAAGTTTTAAGAGTAGGTACAAAAAGCAAAAGTCAAATTATTTACAATTAACTCCAGGGTCTTGAGCCCCAAGCACAGGGTGCATGCACAACCGGCTTAGCCAAAGGCCGTATCAAAATACAAAAAAATTCGAAAGGTGCTGCACTCACTGTTTGCTCCAATAGAATGCCCGGTGCTTGATCGGCAAAAATTATAGAAAGTAGAATTGACAGCACTCCAAGGACTTCTTCTTAAAAAGTAACTTTTATTCTTCCAAGTAAAATATCAACGTTTCAGTCTAGCGATTCTAGACTTTCATCAGGACATATTCCACATTCACATAACTCTCTCTTATATACCCACTCTAAACAATCAATACACTCACCCCTCCTGTGTCTGGACCTCCCCTCCAAGCTTCTCGGTTCATTTTCGCGCCGAAAATGCCGGTCGCTTCCTGATGACGTCATCATGCGTCATTATATATATACGTATATATACACATATGTATATATATACACATATATTAATTTTACACATATATTTATGTAATAATTTGGTATCCTAATTAATTACAATTAGCGGGACCTGCCTGACAACCCATGCCGAAAGTATAGGGAATTTAATTTGCTAGCACTATATTTAACCCTATAACTTTCCAAGATGCCATAAAACCTGTACATGGGGGGTAATTTTTTACTCGGGAGACTTCGCTGAACACAAATATTAGTGTTTCAAAACAGTAAAATGTATTACAACGATGATATCGCCAGTAAAAGTAAAGTTTTTTGCATTTTTCACGCACAAACAGCACTTACACGGACGATATTATTGCTGCAATACTTTTTACTGTTTTGAAACACAAATATTTGTGTTCAGCGAAGTCTCCCGAGTACAACAGTACCCCTCATGTACAGGTTTTATGGTGTTTTCAAAAATTACAGCATCAAATATAAGGCTTGTGTTTCATTTTTTTCACATTAAAATTCGCCAGATTGCTTACGTTGCCTTTATGTCCCTATGGTAGCCCAAGAATGAAAATTACCCCTATGATGGCATACTATTTGCAATAGTAGACAACCCAAGGTATTGCAAATGGGGTATGTCCAGTCTTTTTTAGTAGCCACTTACAGGGGTCAAGTCCTGGGGAATAAAGTGTGGGAACTCACTCGAGTTCCACCCTCACCCCACCACCAGAAAAAAACAAAACTTGCATGCATATATAAACACGTACACACACACTCAGGTGCATACACACACTCCCAGACACACACGTACACACACACACACACACACTCCCAGACACACACTCACACACACACACTCCCAGACACATGCACTCACAGACACACACGCACTCACAGACACACACGCACTCACACTCCCAGACACATACACACACACTCCCAGACACATACAAACACACTCCCAGACACATACACACACACTCCCAGACACATACACACACACACTCCCAGACACATACACACACACACTCCCAGACACATACACACACACTCCCAGACACACACACACACACACACACCCAGACACATACACTCGCAGACACACACACATACACTCACAGACACATACACACTCCCAGACATACACACACACTCCCAGACACTCACAGACACACACACACTCCCAGACACATACACACACACACTCCCAGACACACACACACACTCCCAGACACACACACACACTCCCAGACACACACACACTCCCAGACACATACACTCCCAGACACACACACATACACTCACAGACACACACACACACTCACAGACACATACACTCCCAGACACACACACATACACTCACAGACACATACACACACCCACAGACACATACACACACCCACAGACACATACACTCCCAGACACACACACATACACTCACAGACACATACACACACCCACAGACACACACACACTCCCAGACACACACACATACACTCACAGACACACACACACTCCCAGACACATACACTCACACACATCCACTCACAGACACACACACACACACATCCACTCACAGACACACACACACACAGACACACACACACAAACATGCACACATACACTCACAGACACATACACATAAACATACACACATACACTCACAGACACACACACATACACACTCCCAGACACATACACAGACACACACACATACACTCACAGACACATACACACTCCCAGACACTCAGAGACACACACACACTCCCAGACACATACACACTCCCAGACACATACACAGAGTGAGTGAGGGGATGACAGATGGCAGAGTGAGGGGATGACAGGTCGGATAGTGAGGGGGTGGTTAGTGACAGAGTGACTGAGGGAGGGGGTGACAGGGTGACTGAGTGACTGAGGGAGGGGGTGACTGACAGATTGACACACACATAGGGAACACACACACTCACAGACACACACATACACACATACTCACAGACACACACACATACACACTCCCAGACACACACACACACATACACACACACTCCCAGACACATACACACTCCCAGACACATACACACTCCCAGACACACACATACACACATACTCACAGACACACACACATACACATATACTCACAGACACACACACACATACACTCACAGACACACATACTCACAGACACACACACTCCCAGACACACACACACACACACTCCCAGACACATAAACACTCCCAGACAAATACACACTCCCAGACACACACACACACACATACTCACAGACACACACACATACACACATACTCACAGACACACACACACACACACACACATACACTCACAGACACAAACAGACACTCACACAAACACTCCCAGACACACACACACATACACTCACAGACACACACACACTCACACATACACTCACAGACACACACTCACACATACACTCACAGACACATACACACACAAAAATTATTTGTATTTATTTTTTTTTAATTTTAAAATGTCCACCCAGCCTCCCTACCTGGAGAGCTGGCGTGGACCTGTCCCTGGGGTCCAGTGGGGCTTCAGTGCGGCCGGCTCTTGTCTCTCTCTGTCAGACGCGGCGAGGGAGCTGTGTCTTCTCTGCTCCCTCTCGCCGCGCGGGCTGTCTTCTGATGCCGGGAGCCGGAAATGACGTCATATTCCGGCTCCCAGCATCAGCAAACGGCGCGGCGAGAGGGAGCAGAGAGAACACAGCTCCCTCGCCGCGTCTGACACAGAGAGACAAGAGCCGGCCAGGGAGGTCCATCAGGTGGCCATTAGGCCACCTCTTGGGCCCCCCATGACAGGGGGAACACGGGGACATTTGGGGGCGGCATTTTTTGCCGCCCCCTGAGTGCCTGCAGGACCATAAACGGGAACGGCGTTCCTGCACTAAAAAAAGTGCAGGAACGCCGTTCCCACGCGTTCCTGCAGGACTCGAGCCCTGGCCACTTAGTCACAAACACTGGCCAAAATTGGCGTTTTTTGCATTTTTCACACACAAACAAATACTAACGCTAACTTTGGCCAGTGTTTGTGACCAAATGGCTACTAAAAAAGACTGGACATGGGCATACCATTTGCAATACCTTGGGTCGTCTACTATTGCAAATGGTATGCCATTATGAACGTAAATTTATTTCCTGGGCTACTATAAAGTCCCAAAGGCAACGTAACCAATCTGGCGAATTTCAATTTCAAATGTAACACGCAATATTTGACCCTGTAACTTCCCAAAACACCATAAAACCTGTACATAGGGGGTACTGTTTTACACGTGAGACTTTGCTGAATACAAATATGTGTATTTTATTGCAGTAAAAGCAAACAGTATTATGACATTGACAGTTAAAATGTCATGTAGAACTAAAAAAAATAAAGAAAATCTTATTATGTTTCATAGCTAAATATTTGATATTAAATGAATGCCCTGTTTCCCCTGAATAAAATGATATATAATAAGGGGGGGTGCATTTAATATGAAAGAGGTGAATTACGGTTGGACAGACATATAGCGCAAATGCCAGGTTTTGTTTACATTTTGTTTCGTTCACAACTTGTACATTTGGCTGCGGTCTTAAGGGGTTAACCCTTCAGATGTAAACATAGCAGTTTCAGAGAAACTGCTATGTTTACATAGCAGGGTTAATCCAACCTCTAGAGGCTGTCTTCCTGATAGCCGCTAGAGGCGCATCTGCGACGCTGGATGCGAAATTCGCATCCAGCATGCAAAACATCCATAGGAAAGCTTTGAGAAATGCTTTCCTATGGACTGTTTGAATGTGCGAGCGGCACTTGCTCCACTCGGGAGCTGACGTCGGCGGGGGAAGGAGAGGTCACCAGCGCCGACGTCAGCATCGTTAACAGGAGTAGTCCCAGAAGACTGGAAGTTAGCGAATGTTGTGCCCATTCACAAGAAAGGTAATAGGGAGGAGTCGGGCAACTATAGGCCAGTAAGTCTTACTTCAGTAATGGGGAAAGTGACGGAGACCATGTTAAAGGATAGGATTGTTGAACATCTAAAAACACATGGATTTCAAGATCAGAGACAACATTTACTTCAGGGAGATCATGCCAAACTAATCTTATTGGTTATTTTGATTGGATAACTAAAATTATAGATTAGGGTGGTGCAGTAGACATTGCTTTCAGTCAGGCTTTTGACCCTGTTGCACATAGAAGGCTTATCAATAAACTGCAATCTTTAAGTTTGGATTCCAATATTGTTGAATGGGTAAGGCCGTGGCTGAGTGACAGGCAACAGAGGGTTGTAGTTAATGGAGTATATTCGAAGCTTGGGCTTGTCACCAGTGGGGTACCTCATGGATCTGTACTTGGACCCATTCTCTTTAATATTTTTATTTTGTAAATATATTTTTATTGAGATTTTCTCAAATTTGTTTGCAAGAAGGGATGAAATGCGGAGAAACGCGCAGGTTTCAGGTGAACAATATAACAATTTGTCAATCGAGATTCACAGATCTCCTGAGTAACAATTGAAAGAGAGACATGCAGGTCTCAAGGCAAACTGAGTGTTCAACGTACATCATGAATATGTATTGCATTGATTCATATTAACAATTGAATTGCCCTCCCAACATGACCTGGCTATGTGCTGCTATTGTTAGTACGATTGTTATTGTTGGAAAAGCATGTATACTGTAATGAACTGATCTAGCAGAAAGACGCGCAGGTCTCAGGTATGTTTTCAGACATCAATGCCAATGGTATAACAACATGTTACAGGCTCGCAGGCACCAATAGTAGTGGGTTCCCTTTCGGGTCTCTTGCCCCCTCCGAACCCTTCCCTTGGTTATTATCCTATCCAGTCCCGCTGACTCTTGTGAATACCCATGACTCTCTAGCTACGAGTCGTCTAGCTAGGGTAGGTTGTTTCGTCGGTTGGCAAGCTAGGGATCTCTATATAAGGAACCGTAGGGGATTTGCGGTCGTAGTATTGTTCCCATGTGTGATTCATGATCCCTATGCCGGGTCCTGGGCTAGTGTCATATTATGGGACGTCACTGGCTCTTCTCTTTAATATTTTTATTAGTGATATTGCAGAAGGTCTTGATGGTAAGGTATGTCTTTTTGCTGATGATACTAAGATATGTAACAGGGTTGATGTTCCAGGAGGTATACGCTAAATGGCAAATGATTTAGGTAAACTAGAAAAATGGTCAGAGTTGTGGCAACTGACATTTAATGTGGATAAGTGCAAGATATTGTTTTTGCATTTTTCACATAAAAACAGTTTTTTTCACTGATAATATTATTGTCATTATATATTTTACTGCCCTGAGTAAAATTTCATTCATTGATATCTCACGAGCACCACGGTACCCCCCATGTATAGGTTTTATGGGGTTTTGAAAGTTACAGGGTCAAATATATGGCTTGTCCATTTCTGTGTTTACATATTTAAATTTGGCATAGGAATTTTCTGGGCCTATCTCGAGTTTTTCAGTTCACCAAATAGGGCTGTATGCATTGGTCAGCCAAGTCTACTCCCCCCATAAACTTGCTGTAGTCTACAATGCACTTGGGCTTTTTCAGATTCTCAGAGTTACCTTTCACAGACACTGGCACTGGATTCGCGTAATTTATAAAATTTAACACCATATCAGGACCGCTTAGACGGTATGTATTGTTTAAATAGCAGTCGACCTTTGAATTTCATTAGGGATTCGTCAATTGAAATATTTTTTTCGGGGACATAATTTTCGGAAAATTTGTCTGACAGGAGTTGGATAAAGGGCCGAATTTTATAGAGCCTGTCAAACAGTGGGTCGTTTCTAGGGGGACACAGTGAGTTATCATTAAAATGAAGGAATTGCAGCAGTTGCAGGTAACGATCCCTCTGCATAACCTCAGGGAAAAGAGGGGTAGCCAGGATGCGTTGCTTGCTCCAGTAGGACCTGATACTGGGCTTTTTAACTTTACCCATCACTGGGGTTAAAGCCCAAAACCGCTTTATCTCAGCATAACCGATCCCTCTGCATAACCTCAGGGAATAGAGGGGTAGTCAGAATGCGTTGCTTGCTCCAGTAGGACCTGATACTTGGCTTGTTAACTATACCCATCACTAGGGTTAAAGCCCAAAACCGCTTCATCTCTGCAACATCCGTGGGTCGCCCCATATTCCTGCGACTATAATGGGACCCCGGATGTGCAGAGAGATACTGCATGGCAAACAAATTTGTTTGCTGAGGCATGAGCTCAAATACGTCATCCAACATAAAGAGCTCAAAAAAACGAATTGGCTCACAGTCGTACACTGTTACAGTGATGCCAGGTGTAACAGTAAACGGCTGTATTTCTGGGGCCATCATGTTTGGGGTCAGCCAGTCTCCATCTGGCATTGGGCATTCCTGTGTATATATAATTGAGCGTCCTCTTGTGGGTGGTGGTGGGGCACCATCACTTGAGGTCTCACTCAGAGGCTCAATGTCAGAGGCAGTGATAGTGTCACTGTCTTGCAAAGTGTCACTATCACAGCCTGCCAGAATGGCATACGCCTCCTCTGCTGAGTAGCGACGTGCCATTCTAGGGGGACAAATCAATTATCTAATAAAACTAAGGGGGTAATTACCTATCTACCTGCCTAACACCCACTACCCACCCTCACAAAACGCACGGGAAAAATAAAATAAATGTACTTATCACAGTTTAGTCAGCTGCGATCAGTACTGAAAGGGTTATTTTTTATTTTTTTTTATAAAAATAACCCTAAAAAAGGTCAGCCTGATCAGAGAGCCCTCTGATCACAGTGATCACTGATACAGTACTGTACAGCAGATATACTGTACAGTACAGTGATCACGGCAGCAGGGAAGGGGTTAAGGGAGATTTGGGTTGCTGCAACTGACACAACTGACACAAAAAAAAAATTAAAAAAATAACAATAATAATATAGTACAAGAGTACTAAAAGCCCTAATCAGGCTGATCACAGTGTTAATGATGTGATCAGCACTGAAAGGGTTAAAAAAGTAACTTTTTAAAAACATTTTAAAAGTTTTAAAACGTTTCTCAACAGAATCAGCTCTACAACAATGTCTCTGCCTCTCTCTCTCAGAGGGGCAGAGACAAAGTGTCAGCCAGTGATTTGAAATCATTGGCTGACACATTGTAACAGTGATCGCAGTGACTGACTGTCACTGTGATCACATGCTGCAGATCGCGGTCATTGGCCACAGGGGGGCTGCTTGGGTTTCCAGGCATGCCCCCAGATTGCAATCTGTAGGGGGACGAGGGTCTGCACGGGGGGAGGGGGAGAAATCTGCATTGTGAATGGCGGCGGCCACGTGTGTCAGCCAATTCATGAATTAGCTGACACACAGTAACACTGATCGAAGTGACCGACTGTCACTGCGATCGGATGTTGCAGCTCGCGGTCATTTGCCGCAGGGGAACTGCTTGGGTTGCCAGGCATGTCCCCCGACCGCGATCTGCATAGGGGGAATGGCGGCGGCAACATGTGTCAGCCAATTCATGAATTGGCTGACACACAGTAACACTGATCATAGTGACTAGCTGTCACTGCGATCAGATGTTGCAGAAAGTGGTCAATAGCTGCAGGAGGGACTGCATGGGTTGCCAGGCATGTCCCTCGACCTTGATCTGCAACGGCAGAATGGCAGCAGCCACGTGGGCGGCAAGAACGGCGAGGACGTTCTATGCCGCCCACCTGCGTTTAGAGCCAACCCCTTAAGGAGGCATTGAACGCCCGTCTTCCTTAAGGGGTTAAGGGGTTGAGGAAGCCTTTGTTTTGGCTTTTTTTTTTTTGCAGCCTTGAGAATCAGTGAACTGGTGGCAAACAGCAAATTCTGTTTGTTAGGCCTTTGGGAAAAGCACATCATTTTAGAAACAGATTATTTTATTAAGATTCTCAAAAACAGATCAACTGGGCAAAGGAAAATTAATAATGTTTTTAATGTTCCTGGTAATGAGGTGTGCCCTGTAATGACAACTAAGGGATATCTGTCGATAAGACCAACAATTTTAGGCCCCATACTCATTCATGAATCCAAACTCTGCTTACAATTTTTTAATTACAGTGGGTTTTGTACGTTTGTATGGGTAAATTGGGTTTAAATGAGGCTAAATACACCAGCCATTTATTAGGTATAGGTTTATACTCGAGTCACTGTCTGTATTATGGCAACTTACATTGTAATGAGCCCGGCGGTCCTGTTGTGGGCTGGCAGGAAGCGTTTACTTACCTTTACAGCAGCTCCTGTCAGCTCCATGCAGCTCCCCTGTCAGCTCACAGTGTAAGTCTCGCGAGACCCGCGCCCGTCAGAGCGTTGCCACGGGTTACCGTGGCAACGCTCTGCGCGGCATGCAGACCGCGAGACTTACACTGTGAGCTGACAGGGGAGCTGCACGGAGCTGACAGGAGCTGATGTAAAGGTAAGTAAACGCTTCCTGCCAGCCCCCCCACTGCACAGCCCATCCACTGGACCACCAGGGATTAAGATAGCCCCCCTCCCTGACCAGTTAACAAGCAGGGAGGGGGGACAAAAAAAAATTAAATAATATATAAAATATATAATAATATATAATATATATATATATATATATAAAAAAAATATTAAAATATATATATTTTTAAAAATAATAAAAATGACCTACCCCCGCCCAGTTCACACACACACTACACACACACACACTCTGCATTATATACACACAGTGTGTGTATATAATGCAGAGTGTGTGTTTATATGAGTGTGTGTATAAAATGCAGTGTGTGTTTGTATGAGTGTGTGTATATATAATGCAGTGTGTATATAATGCAGTGTGTGTATATATAATGCAGTTTGTGTATATATAATGCAGTGTGTGTGTATATAATGCAGAGTGTGTGTATATAATGCAGAGTGTGTGTGTGTATATAATTATAAAAATCATAGAATTTCATAGCCCCAAGTTTTACCCTCGACTTATCCACAAGGCATAGCATATATTTTACAATTCTTGGTCACAAAACTGCACACGACTTATACACGAGTATATACGGTAGTTTTAAATTTGTTTATAGGCATCTAATATAATGTTGATAAGCAAAGTGTTTTGTGATTACAGATTATAAAAAAATATTTTGGTTGTTGGGTTGTTCTTTTATTAACCCCTTAAGGACGGAGCCAAATGTACACGTTGTGAACCAAACAAAATGTAAACAAAACCTGGCATTTGCGCTATATGTCTGTCCAACCGTAATTCACCGCTTTCATATTAAATGCACCCCCCTTATTATATATCATTTTATTCAGGGGAAACAGGGCTTTCATTTAATATCAAATATTTAGCTATGAAACATAATTTAATATGAAAAAAATGGGAGAAAATAAGACATTTTATTTTTTTAGTTCTACATGACATTTTAACTGTCAACGTAATAATACTGTTTGCTTTTACTGCAATAAAATACACATATTTGTATTCAGCAAAGTCTCACGTGTAAAACAGTACCCCCTATGTACAGGTTTTATGGAGTTTTGGGAAGTTACGGGGTCAAATATAGCACGTTACATTTGAAATTGAAATTCGCCAGATTAGTTACGTTGCCTTTGGGACTTTATAGTAGCCCAGGAATGAAATTTACACCCATAATGGCATACCATTTGCAATAGTAGACAACCCAAGGTATTGCAAATGGGGTATGTCCAGTCTTTTTTAGTAGCCATTTGGTCACAAACACTGGCCAAAGTTAGCGTTAGTATTTGTTTGTGTGTGAAAAATGCAAAAAACGCCAATTTTGGCTAGTGTTTGTGACTAAGTGGCTACTATAAAGACTGGACATACCCCGTTTGCAATACCTTGGGTTGTCTACTATTGCAAATGGTATGCCATCATAGGGGTAATTTTTATTCTTGGGCTACCATAGGGTCTCAAAGGCAACGTACCCAATCTGGCAAATTTTAATGTGAAAAAAATGAAACACAAGCCTTATATTTGACGCTGTAACTTTTGAAAACACCATAAAACCTGTACATGAGGGGTACTGTTGTACTCGGGAGACTTCGCTGAACACAAATATTTGTGTTTCAAAACAGTAAAAAGTATCGCAGCAATAATATCGTCCGTGTAAGTGCTGTTTGTGCGTGAAAAATGCAAAAAAACATCACTTTTTCTGGCGATATCATCGTTGCAATACATTTTACTGTTTTGAAACACTAATATTTGTGTTCAGCGAAGTTCTCTGAGTAGAACAGTACCCCCCATGTACAGGTTTTATGGTGTCTTGGAAAGTTATAGGGTTAAATATTGTGCTAGCAAATTAAATTCCCTTTACTTTCGGGATGGGTTGTCAGGAAGGTCCCGCTAATTGTAATTAATTAAGATACCCAATTATGTAAAAATATTACATAAATATATATGTAGAATTAATATATGTATGTATATGTATATACGTATGTGAATATATATATATATATATATATATAATTTTTTTATTTACATATAGGTATATAATAGTGATATATACGTATATATTTATGTATATAGATATATATATTATTTCATTCTACGTGTTTTTTATATAAATATATATATTAATATCACAATACAGTTAGAATGAAATAACACACATCTATATATTTTTTAATTTTTTTAAATTATTTTATTTATTTTATTTTTTAACGTATTTACATATTTCATTTTTTTTATATTATATATAAATATATTGTAGCGGAGAGCTGATTTTCCCACAGCTATTCTCCACTTGAGGTCCCAGTGAGGCTCAGGAACAAGTCAATAGTAAATCCACAAGCAGAGTTTCCAGCAGGTAAAAAGGTACATCAATATCCCAACAGCAATCCCAATAACTGGACGATACACAGTTTCAGGAGCAGAACTCCCAATCTTTTATTCCAGGGTTCCTTATAAAGCATGCTCCCATGCAAGGGAGGGATTTACATCAATTAGGACAGTAGCCAATACAGTACTTGTTCCCTCCCACACATCTCCTCCCCTCAGAGTGACTCATAATCCCCTTAACTTATACAGTAATTTACCCCAAACATGGATATACCCCTAAACCAACACATAAGCTAAATATTGGGGTACCGCTAGGTAGCCCTGATCTGGGTGACTATCATATCTAAAATTCACCCAGATCGGACCAGTGGTTCGGTAGTTAGGTGGAGGGTGAAGTTTGACCGACCGCACACGAGGTGGTATCCGAAAAGGGTTCCATGTGTTTGGGCCCTGCGGTCGGTCTCCGTTCGGCAGTAAAACATACAATTATATTTGCCATCCGCATTTCAATTCACCTGGATATTGGTTCCCTCATTCGGTACTTTGTTTCTACCGAATGGGGATTCGTTAGGACTCTCTGTTCGGCAGTTATGGAGCTCTGGAGGTCTCAGCGGTGTTCGGTTGTTTGAGTGTCCGATTTGAGTTCCAGACACTCGACGACCAAACACCGCTGAGATTTTCATGCGTAAGATGGCCGCCGCCACGTGTACGCATACCGAATGGCGGCCACCCAGATACAATCCTAACGAGCTTGTTAACCTGCGGTTAGAAAGAATGCGAACCTTAATTGTCTACACACTTCTCCCTGGGGTGGTCCCTTAGTTCGGTAGTTTCCATATGCATATTGTACGGATGGAAACTACCGAATAACATACGATTACTACATAGAATATAACAAATAGGAAAATTAACATAGGCAGGATATATGGAATACAATTACATAGGCATTTTACAGGACAGGCTTACTGCATTCCGCTACATATATATATAACAATAATTATATATATATATATTTAATCAATATCAGTCTACATGTAATTTGATATTAATATATATATATATATATATATATATATATATATATATATATATAATTATATAAAAGAAACCAAGAGGGCTGCACTCACCTAAACATGCATACATTATAGGGTGCTGCTGGGGCCAAAATATACAAAATACAGAATCCAGCGCACTCGCTTATTAACTAAACAGTGATTTCAAATCTTAGAGATTGTAATAGTTTTATTTAAAAACACCTCACCTAGGCAAAAAAAATGATGGGGGTTTAGTTACATTATATGATCATACATTGCATAAGCCTGCCAACTACGTCAAAGTACCCCATATTCGGCAGGTCCTATCCTAATAGCAGCCTAATGCTTGCTCTATATAATTATATATATATATATATATTAATAGTAAAATACACCTATACAGTGCACGTGTGTGTATGTATATGTGTATATATATACTTAGATCATATAGATATATATATATATATATGATCTAAGTATATATTATTATTTTTACACATGCACTCACTAATACCCGGTACCCAGCTCTTATGTACCCAGAGGCATAACCAAAAACCACTGGGCCCTAGTGCAAAAATTGCACTAATGCCCCCCCAATGTGTCTCACACACCTCCATATGTATTATTCCCTTCCCACCCCAGCAGCTTGATGTGTCTCATTCCCTTCCACCCATGCCCCTTCATGTCTCTCCCCCCCTCATCTACCTGTTCATTGTGGTACCAGGCCAGGTCTGACAGGAAGTTCTCTCTGAACACTTCCTGTCAGACCTGATCCATTCACACACAGCGGCACTCTCCTCCTGCCAGTTACCAATCTGTACACCGGCCCTAAAGTTATGGTGACCTCTACGATCGTGGTAGTTAAGCCACTAGTACCTCATCCCATGTAGCCACGCACATGAACACCGTGTCACCAACACACTAGCCTACACTACTTATTTTCTAACACTTTGCTATGGTCTGTTTATTGCAGCAGTAAGATCAATATTGGAAGATTGGCCAGTGGTGTAGGAACTATTCAAGTTATATTCTGCTACATCATTTATTCAAACTACATTAAAAAAAGTAACAAAACAAAAAAAGAACAAGCTTACTTGGATGGCTGCGAGAGTTTGTACGGAGTGAGACACAGACATACCTGGCTAGCTAAAGGTACCTCATCCACGTCTGTCTTCATGGAAGCATTTGGACCAATAATGCTGCTCTTGTTGAAAGCAGAACAGGAGGAACAGAGAAAGATTAAACAACCAAAACGTAGGAAGGAGCTGAAGGTAGTACTTCCCCAAAAACCTAAACCCAAACCCCCACCAGCACCTACACGAAAACAGCAAGTGCTTGGGGTCAGAAGACCTCGAATATTTCGAGAACGGACAGGTCTAGAAGGCATGACTGATGAGGAAGTAGTTGAAAGATATCATCTGGACTTGAGCTAATCAGGGTTGATATTGACCCACTGACCCAACGCAGCCACGCTATTCCAGGGATGGTTAAACTATTAAACTGTTTGCACTTTTTTACATCTGGGTCATTTCAGACCAAGGCATCCGCAGTGGGTGGAGTTTCCCAGTCCACTTTCTCCAGGTTTTTGGTGCCTGTCATACAGGCCTTGAAGAAACACGTCCATCTCTTTATTGGGTTCCCTACTGACAAATCTGGGTGGCAGTCATTAAAAAGGGGATTCTACCAGATTGCGGGACTGCCACATGTCATATGGGCAGTGGTCTGTACCCACGTGGCTCTTTCAGCACCCCATGAAAGGGAGGAGATCTACTGAAATAAAAAGGGATACCATTCTGTAAATGTCCAAATTATTGCGGACAGTCACTGCTAAATTTTACGTTTATTTTCAGCTTTTCCCGGAAGCTCAAATTAAAGCTTTATATTACGACAGTCGTCCGTGTATGAAGGCTTTGAGAGTGGCAAGATTGGCGGTGGCTGGCTCGTTGGTGGTTCTTTTTATACATCTCTCCCATGGCTGCTGACCCCAGTGACGGAACCAAGTACAGATGCAGACAAGTCGTACAATGAAGCCCAATCTCGCACCTGTTCTGTAATTGAAAAAACATTTAAACTGCTGAAAACTCGATTCAAGTGTTTGAACAAATCTGGTGGTGGTCTGCAGTACGATCCTACCAAAGTGTCTGATATAATCGTGGCTTGCTGTATCGTACACAACATCGCTGTGCAGCACAATGTTCCAGCTGACTTCATTGTCGAAAAAAGTTGATACCGGAGAAACTGACGGAAGCCAAGCACAGAGAGATGGACACAGGTTTCTTCAGGAAGGAAGAGATTCTTTATTCGGTTCACCGATCAGGACTCAAAGGGACTAATGTCACCAAAATACAACAAGTTCTGAGCCCCGGACAATAGTGCAGGCTCCTTATATAGGCACATAACTCCTCCCATAATAAGCTCCACCCGCACATTCTCTTAACCAATCAAAACGAACAAGAACTAACTTCCTGCTTGACCGCATGGCTTGTCCAGCACAATGGAGGAGGGGAATATTATATCCGGTATTCTCGCACATGCTCCGTACACTACTGATCGTATCTTTGCCACGTGCAACCAACCGACCGATACGCCAGTATATGCATGTACACATGCCACGTGGTAATCTCGGCCTACTAAATTTATTTTTACCAAGATTCCACCACATTCCCCCCTTTCATGCCTCTGATATTTCACAATCACTTGAGGCATCACTTAACCTTGGTTTGCATATACCTCAGGTTGCTATGAACTAGACCAGACTTTCCGATGATGTGAATCCCTCAACATTCCTCTTCCTGCATTGGTTCTCCCAGATCTAGAGCCTCATATTTATACATGGCCATTATCTGTGCAGCAGCCTTTCTCTCTGCTATATTTTCTATAACGTTCTGCACAGACCTAACTACTAAAGGAATAAGACATGGCAGGAGTAGACACAACATTAAAATCAGCATGACTCCGCCTACCAATGCCTTAAGCCCTCCAAACTGCTCATACCAGTTACCAAACCAACTACTTGGATTATACCCTTTCCATACCTGAGTAGGCACATGCGCTAGTTTAACCATATGGCTAGTAAGCTCAGCTATTGCTTGCCCTTCGTCATCTATTTGAAGACAGCAATTGCTCAGGTTAAACTTCCCACATACACCTCCCTCTACTGCCAATAGGTAATCCAAAGCTAATCTATTTTGGTAAACTGCTGTCCTCATCCTGGTATTATGCTTCGCTAGAAGATTGAGCGCTTGTGAGGTCTCATTAGTAATTATCTCAACCACCGCCTGTAACCTTATGATGCGGTTGGGCATGTATATTGGGGTTCTATATCCGAAAGTACCATCCTCTGCCCAAGTGGCTGGCCCATAATAGTCTATAATACGCTGGGGAGGCCATTCATCATCTTCCCAGGCGCCTATCTCTATGGGTCCTCTTTTCTTCCTATGATTCACATCATTCACTTTAACTATCAAAGTCTCACCTGTTTCAATAGGCAACAAGAAGAAGGATGGTTTGAGCATATCTAACACACATGCCCCTTCCCAGTCCTGTGGTAACTCCGAATAGGCCTCCTTACCACAGATCCAGTACAAATTTGCTGGCACTCTCCAACTAGATGTAATGGATAAGTCAAACCATACGTCCTTTAAATTGGCATATCTTGCAAACGGGTTGGGTGGTTCTGAGACATTTGAAGCCGACCACTAGGTTTTATTTTTTGTATTATCATCATAAGCTTTTTGCCCTAGACAAGTTAACTCTCCTACAGAAGTATTAAACATCATTCCTTTCCTTGCTATGCAAATATAACCTATGATGGAGGTTTTTAATCTCCACTCTGATTTACCTCTAACACTCATCTGATAATCGGCTTGTGAAGATATTATTTGTTCAACTGCCTCAGAACCGGACATTACCTCCTTTGCTTCCCAAGGCCATTGGTCTCCCATGTTAGTACCTCCACACACATAGCAGTTGGTTACATTAAGACTACCAGCAATACTCTCAGCTAAATCTATAAACAGGTTTTTAGCGTTATGGGGGATCTTATTATCTACACTCATCTCTTCATAAAAAGAATGGAATACCTGATGAGTTTGGGATGCTACGGTATCGGTCTCTATCCCTATAAACAATATTGTCCCAGGATCTAAACCCGTCCCATATTTCTGAAACCCAAATAAGTTACCGAACCTGTCTAAGAATTGATCAGGATTATTTATAAGTATATGGACTGGGTTGCATTCCATAGACTTACAATATGGTTTGGTAGGCAACTTAGTAACAATCATATCCTTGTCTGCTGTCTGTCCCCAAGTTGCCCACCCCACACAAGACCAATATGGGCAATAATTATATTCCTTATCTGGGCATCTTGGGCTTACGTACTTGTTTTTGCTACTGGGACAAATATATTTATCGTTAGACCCATACGTTCTCTCCCACTTAAGATCCCCACATACATTCCACGGCTTTCTACCACTTGATATCGCTTTACATGCATCAAATAGCAGAACACCCAAAGAATGTACGGTTTCTAACACAGTTTTATTTATTAGGGTCCCCTGTGGATCTCCATTCCTAAGGGTCAACCAAATTGTACGGGGTTGATACTCCGGATTGAAGCACTTAGGTTCTCCTACTCCTAAATGGCATACACTATATTCTATACCTAGGTATCTACACCTAGACACATATCCCTTACACTCATATTGTGAATGCCAAATTAGGGTCTGGGAAATATGATTACCTGTTATAGTAGTCTTAATGCAAACCTCACAGCTAGGAGTGTCGGTACCTCTACCTTCCTGAATGTAAAAAGACATATAAATAAACATTATCAATAACACTTCTTTCGTCGGCTGCATCCTCAGTCTTCGTCCGTGCGATGGCACCTCAGCTTCCAGGATGTAAGGGCTGCAGGGAATGGAGTTCTGCTCGTCTTCACAGGGGTCCCTTTGAGACACCCTGGCTTTTAATACGTTGGTGAGTGGTCAGGCGTTATTATGGGCGTCAAAACACTCACTTACCAATCTCTGTAAAAACAATAATTGTAATCCAAAATGGTTCCTCGTCAATCCGACTGAGTCGTGCGCTTTAACCGGATCTTGCAGGGATTCTCTGGATCTGTTGTTGCTTGCCAAGAATCTACTGCTGCTGGTTTAACCCTGGAGTGATGAATCCACGGAGTCACTTCGGCCACCTTTATTGCTGTAGGGGTAGACAAAAGAACAACATAAGGACCCCTCCATTTAGGCCCTAACGGTATATTATTCCACTCTTTAATCCACACTTGGTCTCCTGGATGGTAACTATGAACAGGGGGATAAATATTCACAGGTAATCTATCTTGTACCAATTTCTGTACCTCCTCCATAGTTTTACCCAACTCTACAACCTGCTGCCGAGTAATTCCTTCTCCCAACTGACTCAAATCCCCCCTTAAGTTACCAAGTACGGGAGGTGGACGCCCATATATGATTTCAAAAGGAGAGAGACCCATCCTTCTGGTAGGTGTACTTCGAATACGCAACAGAGCTATATGCAAATGCACATTCCACTTGAGTTGGGTTTCCTGACACATTTTTGCCAACTGATTCTTAATAGTTCTATTCATTCTTTCTACTTTACCAGAACTCTGAGGTCTATATGCCCTATGAAGTCTCCACTTAATACCAAGCATATGAGTCAGTTGTTGTAGGCACTGGTGAACAAAGGCTGGACCATTATCCGATCCTATAGAGCATGGTAGTCCATATCGGGGTATTATTTCTCGTAGCAGGAATCACACAACTTCTCCTGCTATCTCTGTACGAGTAGGACATGGTTCTACCCAGCTTGAATAGGTGCACACAACTACTAGTAGGTAGCGATGTCCACCGGATTTAGGCATAACTGTATAGTCAATTTGTAGATCGGACATAGGGAGTCCCCCCATATACTGAACTCCTGGTGGCTTTACTGGTCCTTGCCTTGCATTATTTTTAGCACATGTTACACATCTTCGTACAATGGCTTGAGTTAAGTTGGACAATCTTGGTATGTAGAAATGTTTTCTGAGAGATTCTTCCATACTATCTCTTCCAGAATGTGTCCCGTTGTGATAGTTTTGGACAATTTCTACCGCTAGTGATGCTGGAATAACTATTCTCCCATCTTCTAACTGATACCATTTGTTCTCCAGGTACTTTCCAGGTTCAGTCTTTAACCACTCTTCTTCTTGAGCTGTATAAACTGGAGTCCATTGAGACAGTGGAGTCGGTATAAGAGCAGCTATATGTTCCACATATTCCTGTCTTCCTGATTCAGCGGCACGCTTAGCTGCATTATCTGCCATCCGATTTCCTTTGGTTACATCACCATCTCCTCTCAGATGCGCTCGACAATGTATAATCCCAACTTCTTTCGGTTCCCATACTGCTTCCAATAATTGTAGTATTTCAGCTGCGTACTTGATTTCTTTACCCTCTGAATTCAATAGTCCTCTTTCTTTATACAAAGCTCCGTGGGCATGAGTGGTTAAAAACGCATACTTGGAGTCCGTGTAGATGTTCACTCTTAAACCTTCAGCCAATTGTAACTCTCGTGTTAGTGCTATCAATTCTGCCTTCTGTGCCGATGTTCCTTTTGACAGTGGCCGAGCTTCTATCACCTTGTCTATCGTTGTTACTGCATATCCTGCATAGCGAATCCCTTCTTTCACATAACTACTACCGTCTGTATAATATTGAACATCAGGGTTCTGGATGGGGAAATCACGAAGATCTGGTCGACTTGAAAATACTTCATCCATTACCTCCAAACAATCGTGTTGACTTTCAGTAGGTTGTGGCAAAAGGGTAGCTGGATTTAAGGTATTGACAGTCTCTAAATGCACTCTTGGGTTTTCACACAACATTGCTTGATACTTAGTCATGCGGCTGTTACTGAACCAATGATTGCCTTTGTAATCTAGCAACATCTGTACTGCGTGCGGGACTCGCACATAAAGTTCTTGACCCAGAGTGAGTTTATCGGCTTCAGCTACCAGCAGGGCGGCTGCAGCTACGGCTCTTAGACAAGGTGGAAGACCACTGGCCACTGCATCCAGTTGCTTAGACATATAGGCAACAGGTCTTTGCCATGATCCCAAGTACTGTGTTAATACTCCCACAGCCATTCTTCTTTGCTCGTGTACATATAAGTAGAATGGTCGTGTGTGATCAGGTAGACCTAATGCTGGGGCACTCATCAAAGCCTTCTTCACATCTTCAAATTCCTTTTGCTGTTCTGGGGTCCATAGGAAGGGATCGTGTTCTGTACCCTTGATAGCTGCATACAGAGGTTTTGCCAATATCGCATAACTGGGAATCCATAGCCTGCTGCCCCCAAGAACTCTCGCACTTGTCTTCTATTCTTGGGTATTGGTATTTGGCATACAGCTTCTTTTCTCTCTGGCCCCATTATTCTTTGACCTTCAGAGATATGGAATCCCAGATATTTGACAGTTGGCAGACACAACTGAGCCTTCTTCCTAGACACCTTGTATCCTGCCTTCCAGAGAATGTGTAGTAGATCATGTGTTGCTTGCTGACATATTTCTCTTGTAACTGCGGCTATCAACAAATCATCTACATATTGTAATAGTACACACTCTCCTGGGATGGACTTGAAATCCAGTAAGTCTTAACTTAAAGCTGAACCAAATAGGGTAGGTGAATTTTTAAACCCTTGGGGCAGTCTGGTCCAAGTCATCTGGCGTTTCGAGCCCGTTACAGCATTTTCCCATTGGAATGCAAAGATACATTGGCTTTCTGTAGCAATTCGGAGGCAAAAGAAGGCGTCTTTGAGATCTTAGACTGTGAAGTAGTTAGCCCCGCCCGGAATTAAAGCAAGCAGGTTATACGGATTGGGCACAACTGGGTGTATACTTACGACCGCATCATTGACTGCTCTCAAGTCCTGCACAGGGCGATACTCATCTGTACCGGGCTTTTGAACAGGCAGCAATGGGGTGTTCCAGGGGGAAGTACAGAATTTTAGGATACCATACCGTATGAACTTATCCAGATACGATTGGATATTCTTCTTAGCCTTCTGCGGGATATGATATTGCCGTAGGCTCACTGGATAAACCCCAAGTTTTAGTTCAATTCGAATGGGTGGAATATTGCGGGCAAGTCCTGGTGGGTTGTTCTCTGCCCAAACTCCTGGTATATTGAATAAGGATTCATCACTCTTAGGGTTTTGGCTAGTCAACGCTGTATAAAGTCGCCACTCTTCTTCCTTTGGTACTGATAATGTCATAATACCTGAAGGTCCATTAAACTTTAAAGATGTTGTTCCATTTGGTAGGAACGTTATCTGAGCTTGTAGTTTTGATAGCAAATCACGTCCTAGCAATTGGACTGGACATTCAGGCATGTAAAGGAATTGATGTTTTACTATGTGGCCTCCCAATGTACATAGTCGACTTTTAAGAACCGGTTTTGCAGCACTCCTTCCAGTTGCTCCTATTACGGTGATAGTTCTTCCAGATGGAGGAGCAACTAGGTCAGTCACCACCGAATGTTCAGCACCAGTATCAATCATGAATGCACTCCTTTTTCCCCCTATTGATACTTCGACCATAGGCTCCGCTCGGCCAAGGGGGATGGAGCCCGGTCGGTATCAATAGTCATCCATGACCGTGTCAGCCAATCCTACAAAGTCCCTATCTTCTCTATCGCGGGATCTCTGCGCTGCGGGATAATATCTATCTTCCCTAACACTTCCTCTATTACCATTACTCCTCCGGGACCTCCTCTACCTCTCGCTCTGCCTCTATAAATTTCCATATCCTGCCCTGGGTCGGTCTCTCTCATACTGTTCCCTTTGTGGACACTCACTTCTCCAATGCCCTTCTTCTCTACAGTATGCGCACTGATTCCTACTCAGGGGTTCCCTATTCCACTTACTATCGCCTCTATCCGGTCCCCGTCTGTCTACGCCTGCGATCGCTACCGCTAGCATATCCGCCTTTTTACGCATCTTGCGCTCTTCCTCTTTCTTAGTCTCCGATTCCCTTTTCATGTACACTTTATTAGCTACCTCCATTAGTTGGGTGATGGACATTCCTACAAACCCTTCTAACTTTTGTAGCTTGCACTTAATATCTCCGTAGGCTTGGCTGACAAAGGCAGAGTTAACCATTCGGGAATTCTCAGGGGCCTCCGGATTAAAGGGGGTATACAAGCGGTATGCCTCCAGTAATCGGTCATAAAAGACACTGGGCGATTCATCACTTTTCTGTAACACCTCAGCCGTCTTAGACATATTTATAGCTTTCTTTCCTCCGGCTTTCATACCAGCAATTATAGCGTCTCTATAGGCTTTTAAATGAATCATATCTGCGCCATTAATATTCCATTCAGGATCAGTGTTCGGATAATGGGCTGCGGCCCATGCTGCTGGATTAGCTTGATTTCATGTACGGGCTTCTTCTTCCAGCGCTTTAATGGCCGCTTGGTTTATCCTAGTCCTCTCCTCATTGTTAAATAATGTCATTAATAATTGCTGGCAATCAGCCCAAGTAGGATTATGTGTCTGGACTATTGAGGTGAACAGGTCGGTCATGGCTTGAGGTTTGTCGGTGTACGAGGAATTATGGGTTTTCCAATTTAAGAGATCGGTAGTCGTAAACGGGACGTATACAAAGACTGGGTCAGCATATATTAATTGGCCTTCATCATTGAGGTGTGCTGAGCCGGGAGCTAAGCGAAGTGGCATTTGATAATGTCGGGGCTTGAGAGTACCGGTCAGTTGTCGGGTTAGTATGGGGCTTCGTTGAGGTGCGTCGGTTAGGGGTACCAGTCGAGGGGTAGTAAGGCATGGGGATGGGGAAGCTTTATTATGGGGAAGATCGGTGAATAAAATATTCCGGGCCGGGCTAGAGGAAGCCTGACCGGAAGCTTGATATGGCGCCAAATCAGGATATGTGGGTTTAACGGGGGTTGGTACCGGAAGGGGAGGTTTAGGATTAAGGGGGATGGACTCTGAACTAGAGGAGGAAGTAGATGGGGACAACGGGGAAAGGGGTGTAGTGCTTCCTGTATCACTTCCCCTTCCTCTTCCTGTGGAGGAGGAGTAAGGGGGAGGCATAGGGATCTCGGACTCAGGGGGCGTGTCCAAAATGGGCGTAATCATGGCCCTAGTGGACAAACGAGTCCTGGCCACCATGAGGCGACATTGCTCCTCATGGCATACTCGGATCCATCTTGGCGAGTCGTTTATGGCCTGCCTCCAACAATCAATGTATGGAAACTGTCCGTAAAGTTCAGGCCTACCTGATACAGCCACGTGTACACGCTGTACCAGATTAGGATCTAAACTGCCACGTGGCGGCCATGCGGCAACCAAAGTAGGCCATTCCATAGTGCATAAAGTAATCAAGCGTGCAGGAGACATTTTAACCCCCAAATCACATTTTGTAAATCCCTTTTTAAAATTCTTTAGCATACATCCTAAGGGATCCAAAATCGTCGACTCCGACGCGCCCATACTTAACACACATCATCCAGCACACACACACATCATCCAGCACACACACACATCATAGCCCACACACACACACATACATCATCCAGCACACACGCACATAATCCAGTACACACACACACATCATCCAGCACACACACACACATAATCCAGCACACACACGCATCATCCAGCACACACACACATAATCCAGTACACACACACACATCATCCAGCACGCACACACACATAATCCAGTACACACACATAATCTTGCACACACACACATCATCCAGCACACACACACACATAATCCAGCACACACACACATCATCCAGCACATACACACACATCATCCAGCGCACACACACACATCTTTCAGCACACACACACACACATCATCCAGCACACACACACACATCATCCAGCACACACACACATAATCCAGCACACACACACACACATAATCCAGCACACACACACATCATCCAGCACACACACACACATCATCCAGCGCACACACACACATCTTTCAGCACACACACACACACACATCATCCAGCACACACACACACACATCATCCAGCACACACACACATAATCCAGCACACACACACACATAATCCAGCACACACACACATAATCCAGCACACACACGCATCATCCAGCACACACACACACATAATCCAGTACACACACGCACACATCATCCAGCACACACACACACACATAATCCAGTACACACACATAATCCTGCACACACACACACATAATCCAGCACACACACACACATCATCCAGCACACACACACACATAATCCAGCACACACACACATCATCCAGCACACACACACACACACACATCATCCAGCGCACACACACACATCATTCAGCACACACACACACATCATCCAGCACACACACACATCATCCAGCACACACACACATACATCATCCAGCACACACACACTTCATCCAGCACACACACACACTTCATCCAGCACACACACACTTCATCCAGCACACACACACTTCATCCAGCACACACACACACATCATCCAGTGCACACACACACATCATCCAGCACACACACACACACACACACTTCATCCAGCTCACACACACACACACACACTTCATTAAGCACACACACACCCACACACACTTCATCCAGCACACACACACAATCATCCAGCACACACACACACACACATAATCCAGCACACACACACTGCATTCATTATACACAATCTGCACTTACTACAAACACACTACCTTCATTATACACACTCTGCACTCATTACAAACACACTAAATTCACTGTACACACTGCACTCACTACACACACTACATTCACTATACACACTCTGCATTCATTATACACACTCTGCATTCACTACACACACACTACATACACTGCATTCATTATACACACTGCATTCATTATACACACTCTGCACTCACTACAAACACACTACATTCACTATACACACTCTGCATTCATTATACACACTCTGCACTCACTGCACACTACATTCACTATACACACTCTGCATTCACTACAAACAAACTACATACACTGCATTCATTATACACACTCTGCATGCACTACACACTACATTCACTATACACACTCTGCATTCACTATACACACTCTGCATTCACTACAAACACACTACATACACTGCATTCATTATACACACTCTGCACTCACTACAAACACACTGCATTCATTATACACACTTTGCACTCACTACAAATACACTGCATTCATTATACACACTCTGCACTCACTACAAACACACTACATTTATTATTCACACTGCACTCACTAAAAAAACACTCTACACTCACTACAAACACACTGCATTCATTATACACACTCTGTACTCACTAGAAACACACTGCATTCATTAAACACACTATGCACTCACTACAAACACACTACATTCATTATACACACTCTGCACTCACTACAAACACACTACATTCATTATACACACTCTGCACTCACTACAAACACACTACATTCATTATACACACTCTGCACTCACTACAAACACACTACATTCACTATACACACTTTGCACTCACTACAAACACACTACATTCACTATACACACTTTGCACTCACTACACACTACATTCATTATACACACTGCATTCACTACACACACTACATTCATTATACACACTCTGCACTCACTACAAACACACTGCATTCATTATACACACTTTGCACTCACTACAAATACACTGCATTCATTATACACACTCTGCACTCACTACAAACACACTGCATTTATTATTCACACTGCACTCACTAAAAAAACACTCTACACTCACTACAAACACACTGCATTCATTATACACACTCTGTACTCACTAGAAACACACTGCATTCATTAAACACACTATGCACTCACTACAAACACACTACATTCATTATACACACTCTGCACTCACTACAAACACACTACATTCATTATACACACTCTGCACTCACTACAAACACACTACATTCATTATACACACTCTGCACTCACTACAAACACACTACATTCATTATACACACTCTGCACTCACTACAAACACACTACATTCATTATACACACTCTGCACTCACTACAAACACACTACATTCACTATACACACTTTGCACTCACTACACACACACTACATTCACTATACACACTTTGCACTCACTACACACTATATTCATTATACACACTGCACTCACTACACACACACTACATTCATTATACACATTCTGCACTCACTACAAACACACTACATTTATTATACACACTGCACTCACTACAAACACTTCATTATACACACTCTGCTCTCACCACAAACACACTACATTTATTATACCCAATCCGCACTCACTACAAACACACTGCATTCATTATACACACTCTACACTTACTACAAACACACTACTTTCATTATACACACTCTACACTTACTACAAACACACTACATTCATTATACACACACTACATTCATTATACACACTCTGCACTCACTACAAACACACTAAATTTATTATACACACTGCACTCACTACAAACACACTACATTCATTATACACACTGCACTCACTACAAACACACTACATTCATTATACACATCCTGCACTGCACTATATGCATAGGAGTGTAATTTTTTTTTTTTAAGTTGTGGGGGGAGGGGGAATCTTGGGTGAGTTCCCACACTTTTTTCCCCAGGACTTGACCCCTGCTATAAGGGTATACACAGCAATATAGAAACACTACCTTAATGCTTTATCACCATTTGGTTTTCCAGGAGTGTTTCCCCTCTCTGACTTTCGAACGTCTGTACTAAGTGTAGCATTAGGAACATTGGGGTGTAAGTGGTAAAAGGGGAGCAATCAGCTGGTTTCCATGGTTACTGCTCCATCTATGCGTCTGTACAGAATTCCTATTATGTATGTTTTTGGAATACACAATCCCTGCCCAGACATTCTTTAATCATGGGGGATCAATGTTAACATGGGATGGATTTATTGTAGAATGTAGTACAGGATAGAAACAGGTTGAAAGAATTGTTGCTATAGCAACATTTTAAAAAGTGGAGATTTGAATCGAAATTGGTATTTTATAAATTAGTTGTGTTATGCCCCCTGGCTGTCAATCAGACAGTGGAGTGCTCCTTTGAATATGTTTGATGTTGCTGAGGAAATAGTGACAGATCAAATGATTATTTTCGTGACGGCAGAGACTGGTCCGCCCATTGTTTAATGCATATTAAAAGCAATCCACTAATAACATTTTAAAATAAACACAAAGTATACAGTAAAAAAATAAAAATATATATTATTATTTTTTTACACTTTTAACATTTATTTTATTTTATTTTCAGACAGCAGGGGGACCACCTGTCATTACAGGCAGTCCCCCTGCTGACAATACAGAAGCCAGCTATCCCTGCCATGTGATTGTGAGGTCCTCGCAAGGACCTCACTCTCACATTGCCGGGGGGGACCGGAGGAGGAAGATCTGCCGCGGGGGGGTGGCTCCCTGGGAGTCTCCCCAACCCCGATCGCCGGCGTGGGACCGCCGGCGACCGGGTAAGTAAGGAAAGACCGGAGGGCATACTATTACGCCCAGCGGCGTTTAGAGCTGCCTATAATAGGACGTAATAGTACACCCTCCGGTCTTAAGGGGTTAAATGATCATTGAAATGAGCACAAGCTAGGGTGTACAATCCAAATCTTGGCTTCATGTCAACTGAAACCATTTAATTTTGAAAGGCGTCTTGAATTGAGGGTGTATCGACTTCTAGATCTTGTTCATGTTGGAACGATAATGGATGTGTATAATCAGTTAATTTATTGCATGGTTTAAAGGGGCACTATAGTCACCAGAACAACTACAGTTTATTGAATTTGTTCTGGTGAGTAGAATCATTACCTTCAGGCTTTTTGCTGTAAACTAGGCCTTTCCAACCTGCGGCCCTCCAGATGTTGCCAAACTACAACTCCCATGATTCTTTCAATGAAACAAATAGCCAGGGAATCATGGGAGTTGTAGTTCAGCAACATCTGGGGGGTCGCAGGTTGGACAGCCCTGCTGTAAACAATGTATTTTCAGAGAAAATGCAGTGTTTACATTACAGCCTAGTGATAACTTCACTGGACACTCCTCAGATAGCTGTTGGAGATCCTTCCTGGGTCATGGCTGCCTAAAATGCATCCAAACAGTCAGTATCTCCTCCCTCTGCATGCAGAAACTGAACTTTCGTCATAGAGATTCATTGATTCAATTCATCTCTATGAGGAGATGCTGATTGGCCAGGGCTTTGTTTAAATCATGCTGGCTCTTCCCCTGATCTGCCTCCTTGTGAGTCTCAGCCAACCATTTCTGATGATGTCAACATACTGCTTGTTTTTCTGAGTCTAAGAGCATGCAGAGTTACAGCCTCAGGCTTGAATACAGTAAGATGTTGCTATATTTAGGGAGGCATGAGGGGCCCAGGGGGGGCTAGATGGTGGTGTTAATACTATAGGGCCAGGAATACATGTTTGTGTTCCTGACCCTATAGTGATCCTTTAAACTTTTTTTTTTTTTACTCAATGAAATGTTTCAGCATACCACATTGATATGGTAAGATATGGTATTGTGTTAAAAATGGTTCAAGTTTTACAAACTTTAGACAGATAGCGAAAGCAAATTAGATCAGTGTCATCTCATTACCAGCCTGCATTGAGAGGTTTTACATTTAGACATGTATTATTAAAAAATGGTAGTGATGGGTTGTTCCGAGAGGACAATGTCCAAATGTCACAGATTGGAAACTTTATTTTTATGTGGAATTGCTAAAAATGGTGGAAAGGGATTCGGGGGTGAGAGGTTGGACGTTTTGAATTTTGTGGAATGGGTTTCCCTCCAAATTATCCTGTAAAGCAAAAGGTATCTTTGGACACAGTATAATGAAACATTGGTTGCTAGCAGTGTGGTTTACTATGGCTGACCTGCTAAAGTGGTATGGTAATTTTTATGGTGAAAACATTTGAAATGTTATTTGAAGTATTATTTTCTATAAGACCTAGCAGAGATAATTGAGGTGCAGTGTAGTTGAAGAAGAAAGAAGAGAAGAAGATTGAAGAAAAACGAACTCCTTATCTACATCTTTGGTTATGGTATAAAGAAAAACTGGCTATTGTTAGTACAGGACAGTAAGATTTACTATGGTTATGGGTTAAAGTGGTAAGGTAATTTTGATGGTAAAAATATTATACAAGTTATTTGAAGGATTATTCTATTGTGTATTGGATACGGCCTCTTTAACGAATGCCACAACCTATACACAATTCAAAATTATTCTCATCTAATTATTGTGTGGTCTCTATTTATGCTGCCGACACGCATATAAAAATGCCACAGGAACTGTCATATTCCCCACTGGCACTTACTTTCCTCACTGGTGCCCGCAGTGTCCTGGAGTAGGGTTTTGGGCACTCGCAGCTTGGTCCCGCTGCATTCCAATGCTGCCCCATCGGCTCTCCACACTGCTGCCCGGCGCCAGGCTCAACTTGGGTGCCGCAGTAGTGGCAAGATGGCAGAGGCCATGTAAACGCCGGAGTGATATTTGGGACGGATCAGGAAGAGCAGGTGGGAAGGCAGCCTGGACAGACAGAGGAGAGGAACTCTGCCCAGTCTCCTCCCCTCCTTTGTAGGCATTGGGCCTCTGACTGCAGGTGGGTGGGCGACAATTATGTGATTAGCTCTTCCTATAAATAGCCAAGCACAGCACCTAGTCAGGGCTTTGTTGCTCTGGTGCTAGCTTCAGTCTCCTAGGGTCTTGGCCCTTATTCTTGATTCCTAATCCTAGTCCTTGTTTCTAGTTCCTGATCCTGGTTCTTGCTACTGGTTCCTGATCCTGGTTCTTGTTTCTGATCCTCGTCCTTGTTCCTGGTTTCTGGTCCCTGATTTCTGGTTCCTGGTTCCTGACACCTGGTAATACTTCTCGGCTTCTGACCTTTAACTTTGACCCTAAGCATGTTTCTTGTCTTAGGCCCTTGGCTTCTTTACCAATTTCTTTACAGCATAAAGAAAAATCAGTTATTGTTAGTGTAAGGCAGTGAGGATTACTATGGCTAACTGTCTAAAGTGGTATGGTGCTTTTTATTGGGAAAAAAATATATAAGTTATTTGAACTAATATTTTATTGTGTATTGGATAGAGCCACTTTAATAAATACCACAGCATTTGCACAATTCAAAAGAAAATGATTCTCATCTAATTATTGTGTGGTCTCTTAATTATTTATGCTGCCTACACCACATATGCCCAGTCATAAAGGGTGTGGAACAACTGTAAATTAGACAGACACTTGGAGTAATCCTTTAAATGTGCTTTTTAACTGGCAGCCTACCTTGAGTTAAGTAACACAACACATCAGGGGCTAATGTATCAAGGACCAAAATGAGGCTTTTGCCATATATGATGACTCCCAAGGTACTAGCAGAAAGTTATTTTGCTGTTGAGACTGCAGTAGACTGAGTGGGGCCTAAGGACAATCTTCTTTAAGCCTAAAGCATTGTGTTATTTGAAGGTAAATTACCAGCTAATTTTTCATTCACTATATAAAAGCATTCACTAATAAACTAAATATAAAAGGGATGAGGCACAGACGCATTTTTTTCAAGGTGCACTCCTGCTACCCAGTGATGATAGCTCCCGAAGGCCTGGCAAGTAATCGCTAGCCACAAAGCCTTTGTGGCAGATCTGACAGGTTCCCATGTAAGCTTAGAAGGTTTATGTAAATAGATATTGGATAATGTTTTGTTGCATATGTCAAAATGCCAGTTGTGATCAAGTTTGTTTATTTACGTTTTCAGCAAAGATTCAAGATTCATTGTTAGTTACCTAATGCAACCAGGGAATACACAGCAATATCAGGACAAATGTGATATTACAATAGAGAAAGAGGGGTAGGGTCGCACTCAGCCACAGCAATTCAGCCCAGGCTGCTACTGAGCATGGGTCAGCAAAAACCCCCAAAGAATATATACAAATAGAAAAATCTCAGGCACTCACTGTGAATTGTATGCAGGCAGATTTATTGCAACATTTCGACCTGTTCAGGTCTTTATCAAGCTTGATAAAGACCTGAACAGGTCGAAACGTTGCAATAAATCTGCCTGCATACAATTCGCATTGAGTGCCTGAGATGTTTCTATTTGTATATAAATGTGATATTACAGACTACTGAGCACAACATGGCCACCACTCGAGATCCTGAAACCAGAAACTACTCAACTTCCACCTGATACACAGTCGATCGTGAGTTCAGATTTTACTAGCTTGTGTATTTGCCACTGTTAAGGTAAGTGTTTGTGACTGCACCTACTTACAGTGTACAGTTCCCTCCAAGTCACCTTGAAACACCAGAGGCAAATGCCATTTTGGACAATATAGTTACATAGTTACATAGCTGAAAAGAGACTTACGTCCATCAAGTTCAGCCTTCCTCACATTTGTTTTTTGCTGTTGATCCAAAAGAAGGCAAAAAAAAACAGTTGAAGCACAATTTTGCAACAAGCTAGGAAAAAATTCCTTCTTGACCCCAGAATGGCAGTCAGATTTATCCTTGGATCAAGCAGTTATTACCCTACATTGAAAGATTATATCCTTGAATATTCTGTTTTTGCAAATATGCATCTAGTAGCTGTTTGAACATCTGCATGGACTCTGATAAAACCACTTCTTCAGGCAGAGAATTCCACATCCTGATTGTTCTTACAGTAAAAAAAACCTTTCCTTTGCCTTAGACGAAATCTTCTTTCTTCCAGTCTAAACGCATGGCCTCGTGTCCTATGTAAAGTCCGGTTTGTGAATAGATTTCCCACACAATGGATTGTATTGGCCCCGAATATATTTGTATAATGTTATCATATCCCCTCTCAGGCGACGTTTTTCTAAACTAAATAGGTTTAAATTTGTTAACCTTTCTTCATAGCTGATATGTTCTATTCCTTTTATTAATTTTGTAGCCCGCCTCTGCACTTTTTCTAGTGCCATAATATCCTTCTTTAGAACAGGTGCCCAAAATTGCACAGCATATTCAATATGTGGTCTTACCAGTGATTTATAAAGAGGCAAAATGATATTCTCGTCCCGAGAATGAATGCCCTTTTTCATGCATGACAATACCTTACTGACCTTAGCCACTGCTGATTGACATTGCACATTGTTGCATAGTTTGTTGTCTATAACAATTCCCAAGTCCTTTTTGTGTGTTGTTATCCCTAATTCGCTTCCATTAAGGGTATACGTTGCTTGTGTATTCTTTACGCCGAAGTGCATAACTTTGCATTTTTCAACATTAAATTTCATCTGCCATTTGAGTGCCCAGTCCCCCAGGGTATCTAAATCCCTCTGCAGCAAAGTAATATCTTGCTCACATTGTATTATTTTACAAAGTTTTGTGTCATCTGCAAACACTGAAACATGACTTCCAATGCTGTCTTCAAGATCATTTATAAACATGTTAAATAGAAGGGGTCCCAGAACAGACCCCTGAGGGACACCGCTTGCCACCTCTGTCCAGCTTGAAAATTTACCATTAATGACAACTCTTTGTACTCTGTTTTTAAGCCAATGTTCTACCCAAGAACAAGCATTTTCATCTAGACCGATTTCCTTGAGTCTGAACACTAATCTATTGGCTGGAACTGTATCAAATGCCTTGGCAAAATCCAAATAGATCACATCCACTGCAACACCCTCATCTATACTTCTACTTACCGTATATACTCGAGTATAAGCCGACCCGAATATAAGCCGAGGCCCCTAATTTTACCCAAAAAAACTGGGAAATCTTATTGACTCGAGTATAAGACTAGGGTGGGAAATGCAGCCGCTACTGGTAAATTTCTAAATAAAATTAGATCCTAAAAAAAATATATTAATTGAATATTTATTTACAGTGTGTGTATAATAAATGCAGTGTGTGTATAATGAATGCAGTGTGTGTGTATGAATGCAGTGTGTGTATGAGTGCAGCGTGTGTGTATGAGTGCAGCATGTGTGTATGAGTGCAGCGTGTGTGTGTATGAGTGCAGCGTGTGTGTATGAGTGCAGCGTGTGTGTGTATGAGTGCAGTGTGTGTGTGTGTATATGAGTGCAGTGTGTGTGTGTGTGTGTGTATATGAGTGCAGTGTGTGTGTGTGTGTGTATATGAGTGCAGTGTGTGTGTGTGTATATGAGTGCAGTGTGTGTGTGTATATGAGTGCAGTGTGTGTGTATATATATGAGTGCAGTGTGTGTGTGTATGAGTGCAATGTGTGTGTGTATATGAGTGCAGTGTGTGTGTGTATGTGTGCAGTGTGTGTGTGTGTATGTGTGCAGTGTGTGTGTGTGTATGAGTGCAGTGTGTGTGTATGAGTGCAGTGTGTGTATAATGAATGCAGTGTGTGTGTATGAATGCAGTGTGTGCATAATGAATGCAGTGTGTGTGTATGAATGCAGTGTGTGTATGAGTGCAGCGTGTGTGTATGAGTGCAGCGTGTGTGTGTATGAGTGCAGCGTGTGTGTGTATGAGTGCAGTGTGTGTGTGTGTATATGAGTGCAGTGTGTGTGTGTGTGTGTGTGTGTGTATATGAGTGCAGTGTGTGTGTGTGTGTATATGAGTGCAGTGTGTGTGTGTGTATATGAGTGCAGTGTGTGTGTGTATATGAGTGCAGTGTGTGTGTATATATATGAGTGCAGTGTGTGTGTGTATGAGTGCAATGTGTGTGTGTATATGAGTGCAGTGTGTGTGTGTATGTGTGCAGTGTGTGTGTGTGTGTGTGTATGTGTGCAGTGTGTGTGTGTGTATGAGTGCAGTGTGTGTGTATGAGTGCAGTGTGTGTATAATGAATGCAGTGTGTGTGTATGAATGCAGTGTGTGCATACTGAATGCAGTGTGTGTGTATGAATGCAGTGTGTGTATGAATGCAGTGTGTGTATGAGTGCAGCGTGTGTATATGAATGCAGTGTGTGTATATGAGTGCAGCGTGTGTATGAGTGCAGCGTGTGTATGTGTGCAGTGTGTGTGTGTGTATGTGTGCAGTGTGTGTGTATGTGTGCAGTGTGTGTGTGTATGGATGCAGTGTGTGTGTGTATGAGTGCAGTGTGTGTATGAGTGCAGTGTATGTGTGCAGTGTGTGTGTGTATGAATGAAGTGTGTGTGTGTATGAGTGCAGTGTGTGTATGTGTGCAGTGTGTGTGTATGTGTGCAATGTGTGTGTGTGTGCAGTGTGTGTGTGTGTGTGTTGCAGTGGTGGGGGGGGGGTGGACAATTTTATTATTTTATTTATTATTATTTTTTATTATTTTAATATATTTTTTTCATTATTATTTCTTCTTATTTTTTATTTAATTCTTATTTTTATTTTCGTCCCCCTCCCTGCTTGATACATGGCAGGGAGGGGGCTCCTTCCCTGGTGGTCCAGCATTGGCAGTTCAGTGGGGGGGAGAGGGGGGCTGTCAGAGATCTTACTTACCTGTCCTGCAGCTCCTGTCAGCTCTCTCCTCCTCCGCGACGTCCGTTCAGCTCTTCTGTCAGCTCACACTGTAAGTCTTGCGAGAGCCGCGGTTCTCGCGAGACTTACACTGGGAGCTGACCGAGGTGCGGACGGCGCAGAGGAGAAGGGAGCTGACAGGAGCTGCAGGACGGGTAAGTAAGATCTCTGCCAGCCCCCCTCTCCCCTGGTCTGTATTATGGCAATGCAAATTGCCATAATACAGACTATTGACTCGAGTATAAGCCGAGTTCCGGTTTTTCAGCACAAAAAATGGGCTGAAAAACTCGGCTTATACTCGAGTATATACGGTACTTCTTCATAGAACGCAATCAAGTTAGTTTGACATGACCTGTGCTTCATAAAACTGTGCTGATTTTTGCTGATAACCATGTTCTTCTCAAGGAATTCTTGAATATTATCCCTTAATAACCTTTCAAATATTTTACCAGCCACAAAAGTTAAGCTCACAGGTCTATAATTTCCAGGCAAGGATTTTGAACCCTTTTTGAATATAGGAACCACATCTGCTTTCCTCCAATACTCCGGAATACTTCCTGAAAGAAAAAAATCTTGAAAGATTAAAAACAGAGGTTCACTTATTTCTACACTTAGTTCCTTAAGTACACGTGGATGGATACCGTCAGGCCCTGGAGCTTTGTTTATATTGACTTTCTTTAGTTGCTGCAGCACCTTGTCTTGAGTTAACCAATTACCATTATTCTGCAAGTTTTTAGTAGCAATCATTTGCACATCTATTGCCATGGGTTCTTCCTTAATATATACGGAGGAGAAATCGTTATTTAAAATTCCTGCCTTTTCCTGGTCTTCATTAACTAACACCCCCAATACCCTCCTTGCTCTTCAGTATATCTTCTGCTGCACTGCATCGAAAATAGGTACTTAGCTAATATCATGGGAATGCAGTGTGTGTATGAGTGCAGCGTGTGTGTATGAGTGCAGCGTGTGTGTATGAGTGCAGCGTGTGTGTGTATGAGTGCAGCGTGTGTGTGTATGAGTGCAGCGTGTGTGTGTATGAGTGCAGCGTGTGTGTGTATGAGTGCAGTGTGTGTGTGTGTATATGAGTGCAGTGTGTGTGTGTGTGTGTGTATATGAGTGCAGTGTGTGTGTGTGTATATGAGTGCAGTGTGTGTGTGTATATGAGTGCAGTGTGTGTGTATATATATGAGTGCAGTGTGTGTGTGTATGAGTGCAATGTGTGTGTGTATATGAGTGCAGTGTGTGTGTGTATGTGTGCAGTGTGTGTGTGTGTATGTGTGCAGTGTGTGTGTGTGTATGAGTGCAGTGTGTGTGTATGAGTGCAGTGTGTGTATAATGAATGCAGTGTGTGTGTATGAATGCAGTGTGTGCATACTGAATGCAGTGTGTGTGTATGAATGCAGTGTGTGTATGAATGCAGTGTGTGTATGAGTGCAGCGTGTGTATATGAATGCAGTGTGTGTATATGAGTGCAGCGTGTGTATATGAGTGCAGCGTGTGTATGAGTGCTGCATATCTTCTGCTGCACTGCATCGAAAATAGGTACTTAGCTAATATCATGGGAATGCTTGCACGTACAGCTACATACAACATCTTGGTCCCAGCGGCCCTTCGCAGCGGGGTTAGGAGCCTTTCGTAATATGAAAGCTCAGCAAAGAAGGAGTCGGAGGCCTCTGGTGCAGTAAGCCTATAGGTTGTGCCATCTTTCATGGCGATGAGGGTGTGTGGTGGGCCCCATTTATATTTAATGCTGGCCACCCTGAGAGCTTGCATGACCCGGCACACCGAGCTTCTCCAATCAAGGGTAGCCCTGCATAAGTCTTGCAGATAGGTAAGTGGCATGTCCTCAAACTTGTATGGAACCTGGGCGTTAGTCACCTGCAAAACTGGCCTCTTGTCTCAGAATGACTCTAAGCGTAGTAGGACGTCTCGGGGTGCTACTTTAGGCTTTTAGATTGTTGCGCCTTCACGTGTCATCCATTGCATCCAGCCAAGATTTCATAGCCAAATGTGATGTTTGGAGGGGTTTGATTTGTTCCTCAGCTCCTGCATGGCGTAGGGAGAGAGAGGAGACGTCGTCCTCTTTAGCTCTGACACTCTCAGTTATGGCTACTATCTCCAAAAAAGTTTGCCCTGAAGAAGGCTTGGGTGTTAACCATGTGGTCCATAATGTCTCCCTCGGTCCCTGTTGTGCTGCAGGTAGGACAGCTTCTGGTATGGGATCAAGGACATCCAGTCATTCCTCCTCGGAAGAAGAGCTGAGATGATCAGACAGCGCTGCCATCTTGGGCTTATGCCATGTGTGGAGGAATTTTCCTATGCTCTAACCGCCCTCCCCTACCCCTGAGAGGGTTTTAAGCTTTTTGGAGTGTTTCCCCATTGCTTCCCCGACATCAGGGGTCCCTGTGGGGCCCAGCTTCTGTGGGTTAGGTAAGTAATCCGGTTGTTTGTTTAGTAGTTGCGCCGAAGCTCCGCTTACTTGTGACCGCTCTTGGCACCGTGCAGGCCTCGTCCCCTATATATTTAGTTTATTAGTGAATGCTTTTATATAGTGAATGAAAAATTAGCTGGTAATTTACCTTCAAATAACACAATGCTTTAGGCTTAAAGAAGATTGTCCTTAGGCCCCACTCAGTCTACTGCAGTCTCAACAGCAAAATTACTTTCTGCTAGTACCTTGGGAGTCAGCATATATGGCAAAAGCCTCATTTTGGTCCTTGATACATTAGCCCCTGATGTGTTGTGTTACTTAACTCAAGGTACCCATAGGCTGCCAGTTGAAAAGCACATTTAAAGGATTACTCCAACCATCATAACCACCACAGCCCATGTGACGAAACCAATCTCGCCACATTGTATTGGAGGAGCCTGGTTGCCTGCCTGCTGCCTTTGGACTATGGCCCTGGGAGATTGGGCCCTTTACAAACAGTATTCGGCCCTAACAGAGTGCATGTCACTCATTCTGGCCCTTTAAATACAGTGGGGCCATTCGGTGCTTGCCCTGTGTGAGCAGTGATACCCCCCAGATGGCTATGCCATGGAGCCTATTCATATAATGAAAGACTATGGGAAAGACTTTGGCTCCATGGCAATTAAACTGTATTTGTGTGGTCTGCGTGCCATTCACCTAATAATGTGCACGCAGACCTGAGCTATCTGGGGATATGTTAAATGTCTGTGTTTAATGTATAAAATGTGACTTTATGTATTTTAAAGAGTTTTATGTTGTTTTGCAACCATGTGGTTAATGGAGTCTGCCTCTAGTCCTGGATAATTAGATTCCTTCTCCAATTATCTCCAGGGCAGAAGGGAGGAAGCCAGGATGCATTGTGGGGATGTTTTACTTTTACTGTTTGAGCCAGGGGGAATAAAAGATACTTTTACTAACTTTTGAACCCCTGGTCTGATTCATGCCATTTTTTAAAATGTTGTTCCTCTGAATGGATTGATTGAGGATATGTATTTTTATGTGAATGCGATGTATGGTTGTAAAGTTATGAAAGTTATGTAAAAGTACATTTTGAACTGTACACATAATGGGATTAAGTGTCACACTAAGGGGAGGGGATGTGTGGGAGGTAACATCTATGTTATTGGTTATTTTATGCCTCCCCCTGGGTGTGGCCTGTATGTGTACTCATGTAATAAAAACCAGGCTGGGTGCCCAGCACCTCAGACCACTGCTTGACCCTCAACACGGAGCCTTGTCTCGTTCTTGGGGGGATTCACTGTATGCTGTTGGAGATTGATTGCTAAGGAGTGTAAGCTGATGTCTGCTTTTCCTATTCATCTGCTAGCAGCTATTTGTGAGGTTCCAGCTGGAGTGCTACCTTATTCATCTATATCCAGTTCGTGAGTTTTGGTGCTTTTACAGTAGCTGTGCCTTTCTGAGAAAAGGGGATTATCGCCTAAACTGATTTTAACCCCTCATATGCTGAAACGGTCCGTTACAGCCCACTTCAGTGGTAATGAAGCAAGGAGTACCCTAGCAACATTCCCAGTTATGAGGCAAATCTTTTTACAATGGTTTGCCTTCCTACCTAGATCCCCACTGAGTGCTGGGTCTACTATCTACAACAGTCATACAACATATAGCTTCTACATAGCTGCAGAAACCAGATGTCCATTTTTCCGCTCTTTCATTACAGAGGGCATCAGATGATTGATCTCAGCCAATGAGTGCACTCCTGTGTATAAAATATGCACAAAAGTGACATTAGCCAACTTGAAGCCCTTGTTCTGGGCTGGCTAATGATGTACCAATGACACTGACTGAGTGGAAGCAAAGGGGATTACACTCAGTATGTGCAGAGTTTCATAGTGAAATGCTGATCATAAAGATGCCAAACACTATGACCATTTCAAATAATTTAAGTGGTCATGGTGCTCGTAGTAACCCTTAAAATGCGTGATAACACTTTGCCTATTGACCTTGGAGAAAACCACAATTCTAAACATGCAGCTGTAAGTACATCGCATGCAACTATTGTATCACACAATGACTTTCCTGCGGCTGACCTTTATTAAACTGGCACACTCGCATAAAAAACTGTCTCTCTGGCCCGTAACACTCTAGGTGAGTCATGCACTCACAGACCCCACATTAAAGGGAACCACTCTTTGGCACACACACAACTTGTTAAGCAAACATTCAATAAAGGTTCCAAGAAACTTGTTTATTCGGAACATTCTTTTGTGCAAATTAAATCTTTGTATCCCCACACAAATGTCAGTTTACAAAACACTGAGCTATATAATCCATGAATTTCTTTTTATGGTCTATACATACATCACTACTTACTCTGTTCCCTCACTTTAATTCCATTACCTGACCATCCTTCATCTTATATTTAAATATAATGACACTTCCATATCTTTCATTATTTAAATGTTCTCTCTTATAGAGTCCTTTCAATCAGTATCTTACAACTCCCAAAATTGCATTAGCTACCATAGTGTTGGGAAAAGCTGAAATTGTTGAACATTGTCAAAATACTGAATGCTCAAGAGTCTTTATAATAGCGTGAGAAGGTCATAGACTCATGAATGGTTGTTTGTTTGAAAGGGGGTTAACTTGAAAAAATCCACATAGGTAATGGGAAAAGAGCCTTTATTTATATTTAGAACCATGACTGAGACACACAGAGGGAAATGCTGGATCAACACTGACATGTTCTTACCGCAGATGTAGTATCAGTGACGGCACAAAATGTGTCAGCATCACCTGGGATACATAAAAAATTGGGGTGGAGGGAACATCCTATTGTGCCCCCTACTGCTGCAGGTGGGAGCTCTAATTAAAGAAAATTGGGGGAGATTTATCATTTCCCCCAGCTCTCACCCATGAGTGGAGGGTGGTGGCTATAATATTTATTATGACCCGGGGGGAGGAGGCAAACAGGAGAAAAAAAGCATTTAGTTATTAATTTTATTATTATTTCCATACGTTTACTTTAGCTGTCAACGTTTCCAAGGCAATTTATTGAGGATTATGTCCATGATGCAATTATTGAATTGCTGAATCTGAGAATTCCTATGTTATAACATAGTTATCGGATTTGATATTGGAACCGATAATTATCAATTTCAAATCAGCATTTAACGGGGTTTTGACTTTTCGTTAAAGGGCTTAGTGGGAGACTATAATTACAGCTGATAAGTGTTATCAGAAATGTAAGTTAAAGCATTGGTGTCATCCTGCATAGCACGATGCTGCCGAAAACGGTGAATGATGTGAAAACAGTGCTCGTCTATGAGAAGCATCCTGCTGACTAAGGCCTCAATTTAATGAGCTTTCCGAATGATTCAATACAGTTAGAAAAATTTCCAAATGACTTATCTACAAAAATCTCTATAGACTTTATGACTACTTCTGTAGTTATACAATTAGAAAAGCTTTTCTAACAGTACGGACTCATTTGGAAAGCTTATTAAATCAAGGCCAAAGTGATGGATAATCTCTTAAAAGTTAATGAGTCTGGCCGGTACAGGGAAGGTGTCTCAATTTAGAGTTTGACATTGCTACAGGTGCTGGGATTGAGGTGGAAGTGTACAACTGTAGCTTGTAATGTATATGTGAATGTGAGTATATGAGAGAGTATATCTTTGTATGTATAGGTGTGGCGTTAATGTTGCACAGGGCGCAAATTTAAAGTGTTTGTCACTTTTGTGTTTTTTTACTTTTTAAATTGGCATGGCCAAAATCGCCCTCTTGGCTGCCCAATTTTTTTGTTTTTTTAAATTGCATTTCTTGGCAAGGTTATACATAAGGAGGGAATACCCCCCTCTCTCCAGTGGTGCATCACAGATTGTCACTGTTGACCTCTGCACAATCACGAATGACAAGCGAGATCAGGAAAGGGCAGAAGACAGCATTTCTGAGTGCCGCCATTGGGTACAGCACTTGTGAATGCTTGTACACTCACTTTAAGATGGTGGCACTGTCAAAGAAGACCCAGCAAGCACATTGGAAAAAAAAAGGATAAGTTGTACATGTCTGGGGATCTAAAAAGGTTTTTCTTTGGTTCAGTAGTGCAAGAGGGAGAGATTTAATAAGTTATAAAGCTGCTTTAATGCTGTAAATTTGGAGTTCATGCTGCAGCTGTGTATGTATAGGAGTGTTGTGTTTCTTTGGAGTATGGATCAATGTGAGTATATGTATGGGAGTATAGGTCTTCAGGTCACATGGGAGAAGATGACTTGCCATTGTAAAATTTAATTTCATACCCCTGGTTTATTCAGTTTGCTAGATTTGTGAAAGCTAGCTGCACTGCAACCTAAAGAACTCTCAGATAAAACAAACACAGACAAACAAGGAGGCGAAACCGAGCATTCCTGCAGAGCAGATGTATTGAGTGCAAGCCTGTGCAAACCTGATCATTTTTTGGGTGCTAACCCCAGTCAATCTGCTACTACACTAACCAAAGATCTCTACCTAAGTTGGGGGTTCCCGAGTGACCACTCTGACACTTGAATCAAGCCTGTACCCAGCCGAGAACTTGACCTGTTCTGCTGCGACCTACTGGGGATGAAGCTGAGGGGAGTCGGCCAGTCTCCTCGCTTGCGGACTCACTTCTACATCCTATTGTACTCCTACTTGCCCACCTCTGGAATGGTGGGGGTAATCCCGATCTCCATTGGTTGTCTGGTGCTTTCTCCACTATCTATACATCAAACCCTGTGCTACAAGGTTGTGGTGCTTCTCCCATATGGAGACTTAAGATGGTGGCTGCTCCTGTCTCAAATGCTCTAGGTCTGCGCTTATCCCAAAGGCCTAAATGTGACCCCATTGAATCTAGCTTGCAATGAAGAGACAAAGTTTTCCAACGCTTTTGGCAGAGAATACAAGACCATACACAGGCAACCTGGTCTTAGCGGCAGGAAGAATTAGAGAGCACAGCACAGTCACCAGGGCCGGATTAAGAGCCCAGTGGGCCTGGTGCTGACAATTATGATGGGCCTATTTACAGAATCTTATCGACCAAAAACACTAAAACGGTCATACCTCCCAAGCGTCATGTATCTGATGGAGATGGTGTTGGAGGGAAACTCATAGGATGCAGCTATAAGAAAACACATACTCTATGCTAATCTCTCTCTAATTTATGCTTTCATCTTTCAAGTAAATCCATATCCCCTAACAGCAGTGTCCAGTGAAGCAGGAAGTCAATGGGCGGGGTAAAAGGGTGGGCCACTGGTGCGAATCACGTCACCAGACCTGCCAAAAGGGGAGAACATGCCCAAAAAGGGGGCATGTCTGTCCAAAGAATTTGAAGGACAGCCTGGCATGAATGCATGTCAGGCTGCCCGCCAATCCTGCAGGCTGGCCAACTAAGGGCATACTATGCAGGCAGCATTCTGAGCTTGACATAAATGCGTCTAATGATGCGCTCACTCCATGCTTTCTAAGGACTGTCCCCTAGCACTCGCTGGTCCACTTGTCTCCTTATCTTCTTACTAGCAGGTAGAAGTTCCTGGTATACAGTATGAGACAGAGAAAAGGTGTATGTAGTGAGTGTAGAAGAAAGGAGGGGACATACCACAGTGTTAGAGAGACCAACAGCATTACCTAAACTAATTTCATTGTCAGCCAGTCCACACAGGTTTTGTTCCCATACATCCCTCTTAAGCTTCCAAACTTAAAGGGACACTATAGTCACCAGAACAACTACAGCTTATTGTATTTGTTCTGGTAAGTAGAATCATTCCATTCAGGCCTTTTGCAGTAAACACTGTCTTTTCAGAGAAAATAACTCCACTGGCCACTCCTTAGATGGCTGCTAGAGGTGCTTCCTGGGGCAGAACTGCCTAGTGTGCAGCACTGCCATTCAATGTATCCACCCTCTGCATGCAGAAACTGAACTTTCCTCATAGAGATGCATTGATTCAATTTATCTTTATGAGGAGATGCTGATTGGCCAGGGCTATGTTGGACTTGTGCTGGCTCTGCCCCTGGACATAGACATGGGGACACTAGGACATATAGGGACACATGGGGACACTAGGCACACAGAGACATGGGACACAGACACTGGGAGACTTGGGGACACTGAGACACTAGGCACTAGTTAACAGTCTCAGCCAATCATATGGGCAAGTATTGTAATTTGCTCAGACCACCACTTCTGATGATGTCAGCAGACAGTCAGTTCAGAGGCAGAGCCAGCAGCTGCAGACTTGAATACAAGTTATATTTTACTATACTTAGGGAGGCAAGAAGGGGCCAGGGTGGTGGTTTTAACATAATAGGGTCAGAAATACATGATTGTGTTCCTGACCCTGCAGTGCTCCTTTAAGCAAGAGTATGTGAAGAGTAGTTAGGGTTGCCACCTTTCTTGGGAAAAAATACCAGCCTTAATCATTTGTATAATCACAAGGAGTGACATCAGAGAAAATTCTGTAAAATCACCAACAAACTACTCACAGTTTTAATCTGCTGTATAGATGGATTGCTCCCAATGTCTCCCTGTCTCCCAGTGTCTCAGTCTCGCAAGTCACCCAGTGTCTCAGTGTCCATATGTATCACAGTGTCAGTGTCCCCATGTCGCCCAGTCCTCTAGTCTCCCAGTGTCTCAGTGTCCCCATTTCTCCCAGTGTCCTAATGTCTCAGTGTGTCCCCATGTCACTAGGATACTGGGGACACAGTGAGACCCGGGGACACTGAGAGATCTGGGGACACTGAGAGACCTGGGGACACTGGGAGACATGGGGACACTGAGACATTTAGGAAAACTGGGAGAAATGGGGACCCTGAGACACTAGGGACACAGACACTGAGACATGGGGACACTGAAACATTTGGTGACACTAAGACACTAGGGACACAGAGACATGGGAACACAGACACTGGGAGACTAGGGGACACTGGCTGGGAGACAGACACTTGGGGACACAGAGACATGGGGACACTGAAACATTTGGGGACCTTAAGACACTAGGGACACAGAGACATGTGAACACAGACACTGGGAGACTAGGGGACACTGGGAGACTAGGGGACACTGGCTGAGAGACAGACACTTGGGGACACTGGGAGACATGGGGACAGTTGTGGACATAGACATGGGGACACTGGGACATATAGGGACACATGGGGACACTAGGCACACAGAGACATGGGACACAGACACTGGGAGACTTGGGGACACTGAGACACTAGGGACTAAGAGTAGTGTGTAAAAAAATTATTATTATTTTTTTTTTAAATGGGCCTATTCCATGGGCCTGGGCCTGGAGCTGCAGCTCCATCAGCCCCTATGTTAATCCGGCCCTGACAGTCACCTCTTCCTATGGCAAGAGTTCAGAGGAGCAGGAGGCAGAGATTGAAAGGGCCCCCATCGGGCACAGCACTTGTGAATGCTCCTACTCTCCCTCATATTATCCCATCTGGGTTTTAGACCTTTAGGGGTTTTGCCTCAACGCATTGCCCACATTGGCAGAGGATCACGTGCCGCAAGCGGTAACGGACCATGAAGCCCTCATGCACACCTGCGCGTGGATGTAACTCGGCCTCCGGGAGTTCCCAAGTTTGTGGCCCAGAAATCCAGGCCTATACATCGGGTCACCCAGTCTCGCTTCTGTCTTACAACTGCTTCACATCATTCACCTGCAGATTCCAGTGACCTTCCAGTATTGGGAATCTAATGGTGACTCTTCAGGCTTACTAAGATTGACTGTCTTATTTGTCTAGCATATACCATTCTGCTCTGATACTTTTATTTAATTTTGACATGCCTACAGCCTAAGGCAGTATTTTATCCTGACATATCTTACTCATCTACTAATGTGTTTAGTGCATATGGTTACTACGTTCTCTCAGCTGCACATGTAGCATCACTCATACATGTCTGCTTATTTTTAACTACTATATCATTTGATATCTGGCCCAGTTTTAGACATGTATATCTTGTTTGTTTCATTTTCATTGTGTTATCTTGAAAAGTAGACTGCCTAAATCTAGAATGTGTGATGCAACAAAGCCTGGTTCAATGACTGTGGGATTACTGTGCTTGATTGGCCAGCAAACTCACCTGACCTGAACCCCATAGAGAATCTATGGGGCATTGCCAAGAGAAAGATGAGAGACATGAGACCAAACAATGCAGAAGAGCTGAAGGCCGCTATTGAAGCATCCTGGTCTTCCATAACACCTTAGCAGTGCCACAGGTTTGCCATGCCGCATTGAGGCAGTAATTGCTGCAAAAGGGGCCCAAACCAAGTACTGAGTCCATATGAATGCTTATACTTTTCAGAGGTCCGATATTGTTCTATGTACACTCCTTGTTTTATTGATTGCATGTAATACTCTAATTTACTGAGATTATGGATTTGGTGTTTTCATGAGCTGTAAAACATAATCATCGCACTTATGACAAATCACGGCTTGAACTATCTTGCTTTGCATGTAATGCGTCTATCTCATATATTAAATATTTTTTCAAATCTGAAAGAGCAACAAAAAGTGGGTGAAAATTGATTAAAAAGGCAAAATAAGCCACCAATGTATAAATGTAGATGTACATTAAAAATTGTACATGCACACAAAACTGGTGCAAACATGAAAGTGAATGTGACAATTTTACCACATGACAGGAGGCTTCCTATTTGCATAACTCTCTTTACAGAAAATCTCCAGCAGCACAGAAACAGTAACAACCAATCAGAGAAAAGTCAGATGGCACATAAAAGGCCCTGACAGTGACATCACTTCCTCTTTCTTTGCTGCTCCAGCCTGGCAAAGGTCAGAGTATTTATTTATCTTACGATTTATTATTCATATGATCATTTTTATTGCTGTTTTTCTTTTAATTTTACTACTAATTCTGTTCCCTGGTTCTCCCCTTGATCCTGTCCTATTTATTTATACTTGATGTGATTATAAAACGTTTTTCTTTTCTGTCTACTGTATTCCCAGCCTAAACCCTCTCCTGTTTATCGTGCTTCCATCCCCTCTTGGTCCGCGGGTGTCGCGGCTGCCAGTGCCGCGCCTGCATCGCGGGTCAGTTAGGGCATATTTCTGTGGGGCCAGTAGACTTGGGGGGTCGGGCTGATGGGACGACCGAGGCGCCTTTACGCGTTTTTGGCGGGCTTGCGATCCGCAGGCCTTCTTTCAGTTGCGCGATAGCGGCAGCCATCTTGGATCTTGCGAGTACCGCAAGATTCTTGGCGGCCATTTCCTATCTCTATTCCAGATCGGGATAAATACTGTCCGGTGTTACAGGGCCTGCTACACTGTTTTTTCTGCTCCACTTACCTTGGACACTAACGGAAGGTACTTGATTACTTGATTACTGAATATTACTGCTTTGCTCTGTCAATTCAAAACTATTGCTACAGGATTCACATGCTGTCTATGGAATTAATAAGTGGCTTTGCTAAAGGAAACTGAGTGTATATATTATACTGCCTGAGTGCATATATACTGTTACCCTGCACAGGGTTATTTACATATATACAAACAATACTGTGGCTGTCCTCTGGCATTTTTCATGGCATGCCACCTGGGCTGACCCCCCAGCTATCCGTGTCTACCGGATATTGTGCCTATGGTTAACGTGGGTGTCCTCTGATTGTCACGGCACACCACCTGGGGCGAACCCCTGCTAAATATTTGCGGGTCTGCTACAGCAGAAAATAATTTATGCACTGAATGTCCCTCTGTGACGCATTAATCTGAAGTGATCGTGGTTTCAACTCCGGGTACAATTGTGGTACACCCAGTACATAAGAGACTCTCAGGTCTCCGCTATATTTTAGGTGAGAGGGCCCTCCCGCATTGGCACACACGACTACTATATACTCACGGGCAATAATAATAATAATAAAAAATACATATTTTTTGGGTCACTGTACCTTGGGCTCGCCCCAGTTGTACGAGGAGGCTGATACCTCTATGTGATTTCCCTGCCACTATTACACCTCACTGTCCATCACTGTTTCACACACAGGACAGTTCCAGACATGGAAGACACACCGCAACCGACCCAAGACTTCCAGGCGTGATTAACGCCGTGGTTGCGGCCTCAGTAGAGAAGGCTCTGTTATGAGCACTACCCCACTACCCCTACCCCAGGGAGACACAGGCCCACCTGATATGACGGAGGCCTTGGGCTCTGAACTGTTGAAGCCCAAACGACAATGGAAGGGTACAAGCCCCCCAGCCTCTAGAACCAAAAGCAAGGTACCGGTTAAACAGGCCAAACATGTGGAACAGCGGGATCTCACTTCCCCTCCACCACCTTCCTCAGATGAGGAGGACTATGACCCACAAGGCGACCCTAACTTTGTGGATGAGTGGTGCGAAGATGCCTCACTTTCGGATGAGTACGACTGGCAGGACCTACTGCAGTCATCCTCAAAATATGTCAAAGAGACCGTCATCAGGGAGATGGACGGCACAAGCATGCTCGGAGGGTCCCAAAAGCTAAGACGGCCAAACATGGTACCTTTTTGGACGAGCAAGGAGTGCCACTCTTCGACCCTTGGAACATTCGCCATCCCCGATCATCGGAGTGGACCCTCCCCGACAAGCTTCGTACACTTTTGGTTATGCAAGCCCCTCGAAAGGGAGGTCCGAGCATGCCTCAGGGCCGAATGCCCTAGCCCACTCCTACCGGACAAAGTAGCCTGTACTCCGTAATTCGACACCACGGTAGTGGCCTTCATGTCCCGTTCCGGGTGGGACCCACGCAAGGGCGCCGAGAAGGGGCTGAAGGCCGCACAAGACAAGCTACTAGACTTGCTAGGCCCTCTGGCCAAGATCCTCTACTTTGCGGACCTGGCGCTCTCCGAGGGCACCCAGCTAGATCCACACACCATTCGTGAATGGGCCCAACGAGCCATATGCCTGCTGGGGAATTCTAATACAGCATTATGTACCAAACGGCGCAGATCGGCCTTACTCTGCATTGACGCTAAATTATTGGACCTCGGAGCCAAAGAACTTGGGCCAGAAGCCAAAGGCCTACTATTCGGAGAAGCCTTAATAACCGAACTCAAGATACACGTAAACCTGTTCACCACTCTTAACAAGGCACAAGCATCCTTAAACCGGTCTTCTGAGCCCCACCTGGACAAGGTGTTTTCAGGAGGGCTGGTCGGCAGAGGAGCCGAGCCACCAGCCATTTCTGGTCGACAGGCTCCAGAACTTACCCACAAGCATCCAATTTCTTCCCTGCCACCACTCAAAGATCCTCTTTCTACGGAGGCACTGAGGCCATAGGCTCCAGAGGTCATGCACGTGGTCGCTTCACAACGGGTAAGTGTCCATACTGGTCCACCTATCCCAAATTTTACCGCTGGCAACCTGTCTCTTTTCTTTCAGAATTGGAAAGCAATCACCAACGACACCTGGGTACTCCAGACCGTACTAGGTTACGTCATCAAATTTTATTTGCTACCAGTCCAAACATCTCTTCCGCCCCCGATACGGAACAAAACCAACTGGTAGATGAAGTAATCCGCACCCTCTTCCAGAAGGGCGCAGTGCAATACACGTCAGAGGACAGCGGTTTCTTCAGCAATATCTTCCTAGTCAGGAAGAAGACCGGCGACTACCGACCAGTCATCAACCTACGACACCTGAATCACTACATGGTATACAGACACTTCAAGATGGAAGGTATCCACCTCCTACAAGACCTTATCATCGCAGGCGACTGGTTCACGCGTCTGGACCTAAAGGACGCGTTCCTGTCAGTTCCCATCGCCCTAAATTGTCGTCGCTTCCCCCAGTTCAGTTGGAGAGGACGTACATGCCAGTTCACATGTCTACCGTTCGATCTCAGCTCCGCTCCGTGGTGCTTCACAAAGCTGCTGAAACCGGTGATGGCTCACATCCGAACCTCGGGCGTGCGATGTCTCGTTTATCTGGACAATTTGCTGATTTTGATTGCATATGATTGCAGACGAAGCTTGTCGTTCACTTTCTGGAATCCTTGGGTTTCATGGTGAACAGACAGAAATCGTTCCTCTCTCCCTCCCAGTCGATCCAGTTCCTCGGATTCGAGATCGACTCGAAGAACTGTATGCTATGCCTCCCCACGGCAAAGATAGACTCCATACGGAAAGAGATCAGATGGGTCCTCTGGATGAAGACTATCCCCCTCAGAATGCTTGCTTGTGTTGTGGGCCTACTCTCGTCCTCAATCCAAGCAATATTTCCTGGACCTCTACACTACCGAGCCATGCAACGCCTGAAAGCGAGATGCCTGCGCTCGGGTCACTCATACGATCACTGGATTCAACTCTCAGACGACGTTCGGAAAGAACTACGCTGGTGGCTTCTGCACATGCAAGCCTCGAATGGCAAAGCAATTTTTGGCTCATCCCCAGACTTCATAGTGGAATTGGACACCAGCCTCTGGGGCTGGGGCGCACACTGTGCGGACTCCTCCACAGGGGGACCTTGGCATGGCGAAGAGACCGACCTCCACATCAATTGTCTGGAATTGATTGCGGGGTCCTTCGCCATTCGCAGCCTAGCCAAAGACATGTCGGACTGCTGCATCCTGCTTCGCATGGACAATGTCTTGGCAGTACAGTACATCAATCGCCTGGGCGGCGCCAGATCTCAAGCCCTCACGGATGCCACGAAGGACATATACAAGTTCTGTCTATCACGCAACATCACACTTTGGGCGGAATACCTACCGGGAATTTCCAACCCGACGGCGGACTAATTCTCTCGACATTGGAGAGACAACAGCAACTGGAAACTCAACACCTCAATATTTCAACAAATGAGGCTCTGGAAAGACCCGTTGAGTCTGGATCTATTTGCATCTCGGACCAACCACCAACTTCCGAACTACTACAGTTGGCTCCCGGACCTGAACTGCAATGCGGTGATTGCGTTCCTGCAAGCATGGCCAAAGCAAGGGGCATATGCCTTTCCCCCGTTTTCCGTGATTCCAAGAGTGATCCGACATGTACGGACCCACAAGATATCTCTGCTACTCCTAGCTGCTCTTTGGCAGAGTCAGGCGTGGTTCCCGAATCTATTAGAGATGTCACACGACACGACCGCTTCTGTTACCATGCTTCCCTCTACTTCTGACGGGACCACGAGGGGAACCTCACCCCCTCGTTTTAGATCAGAAGCTAGACCTAGTGGCCTAGATGATTTCAAGGGCTCCTGGTCAGTCCATGGCCTATCGCAATCAACTAAGGACCTCCTTTGGGATTCATGGGCTCCCGGCACCAGGAGATGTTATATTTCTGCATGGGCCGCCTGGAGTAGTTGGTGTTTTGGAGAGGGATTCCGATCCCTTTACAGCATCTGTTCCATTGATGCTCAATTATCTATCACATCTGTTCTCACAAGGGCGGTCCTACCGATCTCTTAATGTGATCAGATCGGCCATATCGGCAGCGCACGTACCAACACAGGGCATTCCGGTGGGTCAGGATCCACTAGTTTGTCGGTTACTTTGGGGTGGCAAGTTGTCAAGGCTTCCAGCACCGAGATATTCACGCCTCTGGCAGGTGGATGCGGTGCTACGCTTCCTGAGGGAATGGCCAGATAACCCGTACCTTTCACTGAAATAACTTTCAGCCAAACTCACCCTCTTCCTATGTCTCGTCTTGTTTTGTCACGTAGCAGATGTCAGGACGTTTGATGTCGACGGTTTTCTCTTTCACTCCAGAAGGGGTTACCTTCCAGATATCGCGCCGTACTAAATCTGACTCTTCTTCATTTTTTTACCCGTTTTTTATAGCGGATCCCAGACTACGTGTGGTTAGGACGTTAATGCGATATACCGAAGTCTCAGCTCCCCTCCGAACTTCTTTGGCAGGTCAGCTTCTGATTTCGTACATGAAGCCTCGCAGCCCAGTGTCTTCTATGACCTTGGCCAGATGGATCCGCTGGCTTCTATCGTTAGCCGGTGTTGAACCATGTTTTGGGGCTCACTCGGTCAGGGGTGCGGCCACTTCACAGGCATTCTCGGCAGGAGCCTTCCTTGCCGACATTATGCGTTGTGCATAATTGCATTAGGCTTGTCAGTAAAAGCAAAAAATTCAAGAAACCACTGTGGTACTCCGCAGATGTGGCCAAAATAGTAAAAAACTAAAAGTTAGCATTTAGTAATTATAAAAAAACCCAGAGTGAGGAAGACAGAATGACCTATAAGATTAGGCAGAAAGAGGCTAAACAAGTTATAAGAGCTTCCAAATCACACACAGAAGAGAAAATAGCACAGTCAGTAAAAAAGGGGGACAAAACTTTTTTTAGATACATAAATGAGAAAAGAAAAAAAAATTCGTATTCTAAATCTAATTCTAAGACACGGAGTCCCCCTCGTTCCCCCACCCATTCACACCTTCAGAATGGTAACCAAGATATTTTTTTAGACAAGGGGCGAGACAAAAAATCAGATCGAATACACACATTCCCTACTCAGAACAGGTTTCAAACACTCAGATCCCCAATAAAGAAAAGACCCCACTCAGAGGTAGAGGAGGATCAGACTACATCAGTACATATCCCATACAGACAAAATTAAATCAAGTTGAAGGCATTTTCAATCTTTCACAGGTTGAATTTTCATCAGATGAATTAACCCTCTTAAAGAGGGGGCTGAAATTTGCCCCTACAACTAACATTAACAGCTTCAATTTATATTTAGACAACCAAAAATTTTTAAAAAAATTAACCGTAAAAAGATTCTTTCAGAATAAAGATAGCGGTAACTCGCAACTTAACACAATAGTTCAGGAAGAACCAAACCAGACACCTAATGAGGATTCTAAGTCTATACCAGATATTATACATACCCCTTTCAAATCCACTTCTCATTTCTATCCCTGGTCTGCCAAAAGCAAATATTTGGATATTTTTAATGAATTAGTTCAAGCAGACCTGGATAAACTTACTAATAATAAATACCATCTTAACTTGAATAAAAAGGAAAGAGATGCCTTGAGAAGGTTAACTGAAAATTCGAATATAATCATTAAGGAGGCTGATAAGGGAGGTGGTACAGTAATAATGGATCGATCATACTATATGGAAGAGGCATATAACATTCTAAGTGACACTAATACGTATGAAATTTTATCACAGAATCCAACCCTGAGGTTCTTACAATCTTTGAAACAACTATTAGACTTGGGTATTGAAAAAGAAATTCTAACTAAGAAAGAACATGATTTTATTTATAATTCTAATTGCAAACTAGCTACCTTTTATTTTTTACCCAAGATTCATAAGAACCTACAAAGACCTCCCGGCCGTCCTATAGTCAGTGGCATCAATTCCCTCTCCTGTAACCTGTCGGAGTATGTTGATTTTTTTCTTCAACCATACGTTTCCCCTTTTGATTCATATATTAGGGATACCAAACATATTTTACAGGATATTTCCTCAATTCATTGGAAATCTACATACATTTTGGCCACTACAGACATCACAGCCCTATACTCAAACATTCCACATGATAAGGGCATTCAGGCCATTAAAGATGTACTCATTAAACATCAATGTCTTTCACCTATTCAAATCGAATTTCTAATACAATGCATGGCCTTTGTATTGACTAAGAATTTTTTTTGGTTTAATGGTCAGTACTTTTTGCAGAAATGTGGCGTCGCCATGGGTACCAAATTTGCCCCCAGCTTTGCCAATATATATGTTTCCCATTGGGAACAGCGTCATATCCATCTAGGCCCTCAGCTGGGGGGCAATCTGGTCCTATGGCGGCGCTACATAGATGATGTGCTCATTATCTGGGAGGGCTCCATGGAAAGTCTAGATCTTTTCTTTAATTATGTCAATTCAAATGATTATAATCTTAAATTCACTTATAACACTAGCCTAGTGTCCTTGGATTTCTTAGATCTTACTATCTATATAGATCAAAATCAGCTTCAAACCAAGACATTTTTTAAACCAACTGATTGTAATAATGCCATAGACTTGTCGAGTGCCCATTACCCCCCCTGGCTTTCCAATGTGCCAAGAAGCCAGTTAGTTCGACTCAGGAGGAATTGTTCAGATAATGCCACATTTGTAGAACAAGCTCAAGTAATAAAGGCACGTTATTTGGAAAAGGGCTATAATCAGGACCAAATCAACACAGATATACAAAATATATTGACTACAGACAGAAACACATTCTTGGAAAATCATCATAAAAAACAACATACTAAAAGCAATAATACAGCTGACCCTAAGAACAATAAATTTCAATTTGCATTCATCACCCAATACAACCCACATGCCAATAAAATTAAAAAGATTCTAAATAAATATTGGTACATTTTACAACGTGATAGCGTACTCAAAGAGATTATTCCTGATAAGCCCATGATTATATACAAAAGAGCGGCCAATTTAAAAAATAAATTGGCTCCTAGTCTTCTTCCTGCACTTCCTTCATCTACTTCTGGTTCTTTTCTTCAACCCCTTAAAGGTTTTTATTGTTGTGGACACTGTTCCACGTGTAAACATCAAAAAAGAAAAATCACTAGCTTTGTCAGTACTCAGACTAAAAAAACATATGTAATTAAAAAACACATACAATGTTCTACCACTTTTGTTATCTATATACTCCAGTGTGGATGCGGAGCCCAGTATGTGGGTCGTACCACCAGAAAACTCCACATCAGAATTTTAGAGCATTTCAACAACATTAAGAGGGGTACTCTGGATCACAGTGTTCCTAAACATTGTAATTCATGTCCCCTCTTTCGTTGGGAAAATTTCCAGGCTTTTGGCATTGAACATATCACACTGGGTTGCAGAGGAGGAGATAAGCTCCAACTACTAATCCGACAAGAAGCTTTTTGGATTTATACATTAAAGACGCTACATTTTGGCTTGAATGCTGAAATAGATCTTCAAGGTCTTATATAGATATTTTGATTGCTGGTCATTGGTATAGACTGGTTTTTCCTCTTGTATTTTCTCATTTCTTGTTCATTTACTGACATATGTATGTATATAATATTTATATTATTTTTTGCTTTACTTGTACTATGAGGTATATATGCATACTCAGACGGTTGTTTTGTATTCTATGACCCAGTTTGTTCTAGTCCGTCACCATTTATGTACATGGATGCGTATATTGGGTGTTTTGTTAACTTGCTTGCGCATCCATGTACACATTTGAATTGACGCTGGATTCATTGTGTGTTTGTTTAGTAGACATGTTGTCTATCCATGTATACTATTCTGAATCTAATTCTGGGGTCTTGTATAGTTCTAACTACGTTGTGGTTACCAAACGACATATCTATGGGCCTTTTAGATCTCTGGTGTTTTGATCTCCCCCTTTTTGTGTCTATACATGCTCGAGTCTCGAGCGTTTTATTCTTAGATTCCTAGCGCGCATGCGCTCAACAAACGGATGTACGTCACAGGAAATACGTTTGTGCGTTCCACACTGAAACGCACGCCGCCGGTGATCGTCATTATGAAGAATTGCAACGGGTATAAGAAGATCCTCCTTCATACGATCCTTTACATATCCCTGAAGAAGTCCCTGACAGTTTATCTGGACGAAACGCGTTGGATATATGGACTCAAGTTGTTCTTAATTTTAATTTTATATTTTATTATATTTTGATCTCCCTTGGTCGTGTTACTCCTCTTTGGAATCGGGCTGTTTGTTCCATGCTGCTCTGGAGTTCCACAGAGAGTGGAGATATGCTCAGAATTTCCTTCTGTTTGTAAGTGTATCCAATAAATCCTTTTTATAAATTTTATTACATATTTCACCATGTATGGTTTTCTCTTATCCACTTCTTAAAGATACATACCTCCTTCAATTGTGCATCAGAAGCGGCTACCAAGGTTCATACTCCATATACCCCAAGGGGGTGAGAGGCCTGATTTCTACCTTCGTTTGTGAGTTTGATATCACTATCACGTATTCACTCATTACACATAACAGTGTTATGCTATGATTCTCAATTTGTGTTTTTCTAGATCCTACCATCATTGTATATAGAATATTTCACTCTGGTCTAATTCCCAGGTTGTATACATATATTGTATGCTCATTAGATGTGGGTTCCACTTTGTTGTTTTTTGTCTCACTATTTGGGTGATCAGTGAGGTTCACCTAGGACCCCTTCTATTATATAGATTTTTTATCTGTAATTAGTTAGTATACTCCTTGTTTTCATTCGTAAAACACATTAGGACAGGAATTTACAATCAAATAAGGTGGGCTGCCCTTTAGGAGAGGGCAAGAGACAGGTATGTGAGGTAAGGGTTAGTCTTGGAGGCCATAAGCTTTCCTAAAGAGATGGGTTTTAAGGCACTTCTTAAAAGATGCAAGACTAGGGGAGAGTCTGATGGCGGTAGGCAGGCTATTCCATAGGAAGGGAGCCTCCCGTGAGAAGTCCTGCAAGCGCGAGTTGGCCGTATGAGTGCGGACAACGGACGGGAGGTGGTCACGGGCAGAACGGAGAGACCGAGAAGGGACATACCTATGGATCTGTGAGGAGATATAAGAGGGGCTAGAGTTGTTCAGTGCTTTATAGGTGTGAGTTAGTACCTTGAATTGACTCCTATAGCATACAGGAAGCCAATGTAAGGACTGGCAGAGGGGTGAGGTGTGAGAGAAACGACTAGAAAGGAAAATCAATCTAGCAGCAGCATTCATTACGGACTGTAAGGGTGCAGTACGGCTATTGGGAAGACCAATCAGGAGAGGGTTACAATAATCCATGCGGGAAATTACTAGAGCATGGACAAGCTCCTTGGTAGTATCTGGTGCAAGAAAGGGGCGGATGCGGGCTATGTTTTTAAGATGGAATCTACAGGATTTGGCAACATGCTGGATGTGAGGCTCAAAGGTGAGACCAGAGTCAAGTATGACGCCAAGACAGCGCGCTTGCAAGGATGGAAATAAACTGTACAAAAAGATGGTTTGCATCTTTCTCAAAAGGGAACAAATGTTCTCAGTGAGCAGTTCAGAGGTTTTGCTAAGATGTATTTAAACTAGGAGGGGGGGCAAAAGGGTGATAAAACATCAATCCAATTGTCCCCCAAAACAAGGACAGAAGGTGCCTGTAGCAAGTGTGTTAAAAAATGATAAGCTTAGAGTCATGTCTACAAATGCTCGCAGTTTAGGGAATAAGATCCATGAACTTGTGGCAATAATGGCAACTGATAGTGTAGATTTAGTCGCTGTTACTGAGACATGGTATAATGAAAAAAATGACTGGGACATAGCAATACCAGGGTACTTTTTATATAGAAAAGACAGGGAAGGCAAGAAAGGGGGAGGGGTGGCCCTGTATGTGAAGGATAGCATAAAATCTAGCCTAATAAAGGTTAGTGAGACGAACATAGAGTCCATTTGGGTTACGTTAGAATTTGGTAATCACACAGTAGTTCGTGTAGGTGTGATTTATAGGCCCCCAGGACAAATTGAAGAGTTAGATAATCTACTAGTTGAAGAAATAGCTAAAATGACAATGAAGGGGGAAGTTATCACCATGGGTGACTTTAATCTTCCTGATGTGAATTGGAAAACAAAAATAGCTACTTGTGCCAGAAGCACACAAATTCTAAACTCCCTACTGGGATTGTCTCTAAAACAAGTCGTTGAGGAGCCAACTCGTAAAGAGGCCATACTAGATTTAGTGTTAACAAATGGAGATTTGGTATCAGATATTACTGTAGGTGAAAGTTTAGGATCCAGTGATCATCAGTCAGTGTGGTTTAATATAAGAACAGTGACTGAGTCACACCACACAAAAACAAAAGTTTTAGACTTTAGAAAAACAGACTTTTCTAAAATTAGAATATGTGTAAAGGAGTCATTATCAGACTAGAGCAACTTAAATGGAGTCCAAAATAAATGGGATTATTTAAAAGCTGCACTACTGAAGGCAACAGAAAATTGCATTAGGCTTGTCAGTAAAAGCAAAAAATTCAAGAAACCACTGTGGTACTCCGCAGATGTGGCCAAAATAGTAAAAAACAAAAAGTTAGCATTTAGTAATTATAAAAAAACCCAGAGTGAGGAAGACAGAATGACCTATAAGATTAGGCAGAAAGAGGCTAAACAAGTTATAAGAGCTTCCAAATCACACACAGAAGAGAAAATAGCACAGTCAGTAAAAAAGGGGGACAAAACTTTTTTTAGATACATAAATGAGAAAAGAAAAGTAAAACAAGGATTAGTTAGATTAAAAACAAAAGAAGGAAGGTATGTAGATGAGGATAAAGGTCTAGCTGACTGCCTCAATGAATATTTTTGTTCAGTATTTACAGCTGAAAATGAAGGAAAGGGACCTCTGTTAAAAAAAGGATAAATGAGTCATTTATTACACGTGAGTTTACAGAGGAAGAGGTTCTATTTCAACTGTCAAAAGTAAAGACAAATAAGTCAATGGGACCTGATGGAATACACCCAAAGCTATTAAAAGAGCTTAGTGGTGTACTAGCAAAACCATTAACAGATTTATTTAACCAATCATTGTTAACAGGAGTAGTCCCAGAAGATTGGAAGTTAGCGAATGTTGTGCCCATTCACAAGAAAGGTAATAGGGAGGAGTCGGGCAACTATAGGCCAGTAAGCCTTACTTCAGTAGTGGGGAAAGTGATGGAAACCATGTTAAAGGATAGGATTGTTGAACATCTAAAAACACATGGATTTCAAGATCAGAGACAACATGGGTTTACTTCAGGGAGATCATGCCAAACTAATCTTATTGATTTTTTTGATTGGGTAACTAAAATTATAGATCAGGGTGGTGCAGTAGACATTGCTTACCTAGATTTCAGTAAGGCTTTTGACACTGTTGCACATAGAAGGCTTATCAATAAACTGCAATCTTTGAGTTTGGATTCCAATATTGTTGAATGGGTAAGGCAGTGGCTGAGTGACAGGCAACAGAGGGTTGTAGTCAATGGAGTATATTCGAAGCTTGGGCTTGTCACCAGTGGGGTACCTCAGGGATCTGTACTTGGACCCATTCTCTTTAATATTTTTATTAGTGATATTGCAGAAGGTCTTGATGGTAAGGTGTGTCTTTTTGCGGATGATACTAAGATATGTAACAGGGTTGATGTTCCAGGAGGGATAAGCCAAATGGCAAATGATTTAGGTAAACTAGAAAAATGGTCAGAGTTGTGGCAACTGACATTTAATGTGGATAAGTGCAAGATAATGCATCTTGGACGTAAAAACCCAAGGGCAGAGTACAGAATATTTGATAGAGTCCTAACCTCAACATCTGAGGAAAGGGATTTAGGGGTGATTATTTCTGAGGACTTAAAGGTAGGCAGACAATGTAATAGAGCAGCAGGGAATGCTAGCAGAATGCTTGGTTGTATAGGGAGAGGTATTAGCAGTAGAAAGAGGGAAGTGCTCATGCCATTGTACAGAACACTGGTGAGACCTCACTTGGAGTACTGTACACAGTACTGGAGACCATATCTTCAGAAGGATATTGATACCTTAGAGAGAGTTCAAAGAAGGGCTACTAAACTGGTTCATGGATTGCAGGATAAAACTTACCAGGAAAGGTTAAAGGATCTTAACATGTATAGCTTGGTGGAAAGACGAGACAGGGGGGATATGATAGAAACATTTAAATACATAAAGGGAATCAACACAGTAAAAGAGGAGACTATATTTAAAAGAAGAAAAACTACCACAACCAGAGGACATAGTCTAAAATTAGAAGGACAAAGGTTTAAAAATAATATCAGGAAGTATTACTTTACTGAGAGGGTAGTGGATGCATGGAATAGCCTTCCAGCTGAAGTGGTAGAGGTTAACACAGTAAAGGAGTTTAAGCATGCGTGGGATAGGCATAAGGCTATCCTAACTATAAGATAATGCCAGGGACTAATGAAAGTATTTAGAAAACTGGGCAGACTAGATGGGCCGAATGGTTCTTATCTGCCGTCACATTCTATGTTTCTATGTTTCTATGTTTCTATGTTTCTATGACTAATGTTGGTACCACAAACTTGGAGGGAGAGCGAAAGATGAGGATCAGTATTAGGAGGAGGAAAGACAAGGAGCTCAGTTTTTGAGAGATTGAGTTTCAGAAAGCGGGAGGACATCCAGTCAGAGATGGAAGAAAGGCAAGCAGTGACACGTTGCAGGACGGCAGGGGAGAGGTCCGGGGAGGAGAGATATAGCTGGGTGTCATCAGCGTACAGGTGGTAGTGAAATCCAAAAGAGGTAATAAGTTTGCCAAGAGAGGCAGTATAAAGAGAAAATAGAAGGGGACCAAGGACGGAGCCTTGGGGAACGCCAACTGAGGCAGGGCAAGGGGAGGAGGTATCATTAGAAAAGGAGACACTGAATGAGCGTTGGGAGAGATAAGAGGAAAACCATGAGAGGACAGAGTCACAGAGACCAAGTGATTGAAGAGTTTGAAGAAGGAGAGCATGATCAACGGTGTCAAAGGCCGCTGAGAGGTCAAGAAGAATTAGTATGGAGTAGTGGCCTTTGAATTTAGCTGCGATTAGGTCGTTAGTAACTTTGATAAGGGCAGTCTCTGTAGAGTGGAGAGGGCGGAAGCCAGATTGAAGGGGGTCAAGGAGAGAGTTGGAATTGAGGAAATGAGACACACGGGTAAAGACAAGTCTTTCCAGAAGCTTTGAGGAAAAAGGGAGCAGGGATATGGGACGGTAGTTAGAGGGGGTGGATGGGTCGAGGGATGTTTTTTTTAGTATAGGTACTACAGTGGCATGTTTAAGGTCAGCAGGGACGATGCCAGAAGAGAGCGAGCAGTTGAAGATGTGTGTTAGAGAAGGCACAAGACAAGTGGAGAGAGATCTAATAAGGTGAGATGGGACAGGATCGAGCGGGCAAGTGGTGGGGCGAGAGGAGCAAAGAAGAGCAGCCACCTCTTGGTCAGTAGCTGGGGAGAATGTCTGAAGGGTAGGAAAGGCATGATCTATGTGTGATTGAGAAACAGAAAGGCAAGGAGGGGAGAATTCTTTCCTTAGCTGTTCAATCTTGTCAGTGAAGTAACATGCAAAGTTATCAGCAGTAAGGTTAGTTGATCCTATGTTGATCCTATGATTCGTTTTAAAGGTGACCAAAGCTGGTCCGGAAGATATACATATGTTTATGTAGTTTGTTACTTAATAATACTCATATGTTAAAAAAGGTTGATGTAGATTCTATAACATACATATGTTTATACAACTGTTTTTCAAATGAGGATATTTCCTCAATGTTTGTTATCTTTTACCGATTTCTTTGTTTTTTTGTAAATCAATAAAAATTATATATTGAAAAAAAAATGCAAATAGGAAGCCTCCTGTCATGTAGTAAAATTGAAGATTATGCTAGCTTTAGTGTATTAATAATCTTAATTTTAGTAATGACAGGAGGCGAGTATGTCCCACCCTATCTTTTCCCCTCCCTTTGTGGCTAAGTTTTGTAACATTCTAAATTTTCTCTGTTATATATAAATCCTTCTAGGATAGTTATGTGATATAATTATATAGCATTGACATTGTTAACTTAGTTCTATTACATGTGGGCAACTTGCCACTTCAGAGACCTTTCACTTTTTTCTTTCAGCACGATTGGCTATACAACACAGATGGACTCACCTTTCTGGTTACACATTTGGAGCCTGTAATGGATTTCGGAACTCTTTGTTGGATTTCAAGTTGGACTTATTTTATTCCGTATTATTCTACCTGTTTTATACCCTCGCCACAAAGAAAGAGGAAGTGATGTCACTGCCAGGGCCCCGTATGTGCCATCTGACTTTTCTCTGATTGGTTGTTATTGTTTCTGTGCTGCTGGAGATTTTCAGTAAAGAGAGTTATGCAAATACTCGCCTCCTGTCATTACTAAAATTAAGATTATTAGTACACTAAAGCTAGCATAATCTTCAATTTTTCTACATAACCCCAAAGTGTTGGAAAGGCACATAAGAAATATTTTTGGAGCAAATAACATAATAAATGAGTCCAAAAAGGATATGTTGCAGAAAAACACCCTAAAATGACACTCATTATACATGTTGCGGTATAAATTCATCAGACAGCAATGTTTTCTCTCAGGTATGAAGACAAGGAATGAACACAGCAGAAATATGAGCTCAGAAGGCAGTACTCATCCACACAAATGTATGGCAGCATACTGCTCCTGATTTAATGGGAGAGGACACAGATCTTATATCCAATTCTGTACATATCCAAAAAGGGGTTGTCTTCACACAATACTTTAGATTTTACATACAGTCATGTCCAGTGAAATGCATCGTCAAAGAACTTAAAACACTTTCCAACAGTCATAAAGATAAGGTGTTTACAGGGTATAGGGGGCTGGGGGGAACAAAACAAAGATACAAATCAGGATCAAAGGCCAGCTGTTATAATAGAGCATCCTGACATTACTCAATCATTGTGTGGTGTGACACAGGATATAAGGGGGGAAAGGTGCTCATTAACCCTGGATTTTCCTTATCGTTGTGTCTCTTTCTGTATCCCTTGACCTCGGCTATTTCTGACTATTCTTTGGTACGTTATTCTGGCCATTCTAAGGTCCAGTATACGTTACCTATCAGTCCTCTGTGTTACACAATTCTATGTGCTGGATCAACTAGTAATCCTGACATTACGACATGGCCATAGATCCTGTAGAATTGTGTAAGCACATAGCTGCTTGTGAAAGGAAACTGGAGGATAATGATCACTGCATGGATCAATTTGCCCAGGCCTTCAGTACGCTTCTTACCCGAACAGCGCACCTGCAACCTGCGGGATCACCTTCACCTTATGTAACTGCACCTGTAGTACACAAGGCACATACTATCTCCCTAACTCCTCCCCTGCATTTTGATGGTAATATTCAAGAATGCTGCGGATTTCTGGGCTAATGGGGAAATATTAGAATGGGGTATGGAGTAATGAAAGGTGTATATTGCATGTCACCAAAAGAGCGGGCACTATTGAATTACCCACTAGTACACCTCAAAATCCCAAGATTTTTATACAATACCGAGCCATTAAAGAAGTATTCAGCAAGACTCAGTCTAATACTCTACCTCCTCACAGACCATATAACTGTTCCATTAACTTACTAACCGACGCTATGCCAACTAAGGGAGCAGTCCATGCTCTATCTCCAGAAGATTTATAAAAGGATTTTCTTCAGTAATAGCCCCCATCACCAATATGACACGCAAGGGGGCTAGTAGTACGATATGGTCTAAGGAGGCTATTGAAGCCTTTGAAACTCTTAAACAGCGGTTTGCCTCTGCCGACATATTGATACATCCTGACACCATTAAGCCTTTCATACTGGAGGTTGATGCTTTAGAGACAGGGGTAGGGACAGTTCTCTTCCAGAGGGAGAGTCAGGAAACTCCGTTACATCCTTGTGGTTACTTTTCTAGAAAGTTGTCTCCTGCTGAGCGCAATTACGATATTGGCAATAGAGAATTGATGGCCATTATTCTAGTTCTCAAGGAGAGGCGACATCTTTTAGAGGGATCCAAGGACCCCCTTTTGATCATTAGGAGATGTCAAGCGATTATCTTCTAGACAAGCTAGGTGGTCTCTATTTCTTTCTCGCTTTAATTTTCTTATCACTTATAGACTTGGTTCTAAAAATGTCAAGGCCGACGCCTTGTCCAGGCAGTTCGATATTGAGGCTATACTAGAGCACGAAATGGCCCATATTATTTCCCCGGAATGTATCATTGCATCCACTGTCCTTTCATTGTCCTCTACACTGCTTGTCTCCATCATGAAGGCATAGTCTCAGGCACCCTGCGGTAAACCTTAGGACAAACTGTTCGTTCCATTGGGAGACAGGGTTAATATCATGAAGGTGTTTCACTACAATGTGTCTGCTGGTCATCCAGGTATTAATAAATCCACTTCTACTATCATGAGGTCATTCTGGTGGGATTCTTCAGGAAGGATGTTAAGGAGTATGTGCAGGCTTATTATGTTTGTGCGGTTTCCAAAGTGCCTCATAAACTCCCTTGTGGCTTGTTGCAACCTCTTCCTATTCCTGAGGTCCCATGGTCCCACTTGTCCATGGACTTCATTGTTGAACTTCCTAGTTCTAATGGTTATACCACTATTCTCATGGTTGTTGACCGTTTTTCTAAAATGGCTCATTTTTTTCCTCTCAAGAAATTGCCGTCATCTCAAGACCTGGTACTAATCTTTATACGAGAAATTGCCCATCTGCATGGCATTCCTCACAATATAGTACCTTATAGAGGTTCTCAGCTCATGTCCCGGTTTTGGAGGGCCTTCAATAAACAATTAGGGATTGAATTGTCTTTTTCATCCTTTTACCACCCCCAGACCAATGGTACAGCTGAGAGGGCTAGCCAGTCCTTGGAATTATATTTGCGTTGCTTCGTTAATAGCACTCAAGACAATTGGTCCGAATTACTACTATGGGCCGAGTTTGCTAGGAACAATGCTGACCATGACTCCTCTGGGCATAGTCCATTTTTTGTTAATAATGGCCGGCATCCTACTGTCCTACTGGCAGTTTTTTATGATACAGCTATTCCTGCTTTGGAACACCGTCTGGCTTCCATCCGTGATACCTGGGTTAAAGTTCAATCTGCTCTGGGTACTGCTGCTGACCGTTTCAAGCATTATGCTGATACACGTCAAGGTGCCAACCCTGTTTACCAAGTGCGTGAGAGGGTTTGGTTATCTTCTCGTAACATCAGGCTCAAAGTCCCTAGCATGAAATTTGCTCCTAGGTTCCTTGGACCTTTTCATGTCCTTCATAGGCTCAATCCTGTTGCGTACTCTCTGGCCTTTCCGGCCTCCTTGAAAATTCCTAATACCTTTCATGTGTCTTTACTCAAACCTCTTGTTTGCAATAAATATACTGTCTCAAGTGTCCCTTCTCCTCCCTTAGTTGTTTCTGTACAGGAAGAGTATGAGGTTGTAACGGATCGACAGGCACTCTGACTGAGTACCTCCGTTGAAGGATGCTCCTAGTGCTTCCTGAGGACTCCAAGCACTGCAGCAGACACCACAACCACCGAACCGGAGAAGCATACGAATGCTCTCAAGCATATGAATGCTGTAAACAGCTGAACAGGAAAAGCATACAATCAGCTTACACTCCTGGCAATCAGCATACAATCCAATTCCCCCAATAACGAGACGACACTTCGTTTTGAGGTCAAGCAGAACTGACTGTACTGGCACATACAGCCTCTTTTATTCCCAATCCACAAAACTAGTACTGCCCACAGAGTTTTGAAATACAACCAATCAATCCGTACAATACACACAGACACTCCCACACAAAATCCTGCCTGTGATATGATTACTGAACACAATGGGTAATATAATTATCACAGGCAGAGAAATACAGTTTTTACAAAATATTAATAACTTCCCAAATATACATGCCATTCACATACAAAATAAATTTTCATAATCAGCATGCTTGAAATATACACGTACTCAAAAATCAGGGCAATCGTTTCAGGGGTTAAAAAGTTAAGGGAAAGTCTTATTTGACCGACCGCAAGCACATTTTCATGCCCAAAAGAGTTCCATAGATTTGGGCTGTGCGGTCAGTCAATTTCACACAGAAAAATGTCTAAGTCCCATTCAAATGCACGAACGGGGCCGTTCGTGCAAATAGCCCAGTCTAACAGTGCGTTCGAATTGTCGAACGCACTTCGATTCCAGTCGAAGTGTCGAAGTTCCTGAGAAGGTAACGGTCAGCGATGTTCGTGCAAATGTGTAGCCGATTTTAGTTCCATAGATTCAGTGGCACGCACCGCTGACCGCGTTCGACTAAATTAAAATGGCCACCACATGTTCGGTTTTCGAATGGCGGACACTTTGACTACTTCGGCACTTCGACTGCATCCGAAGTGCCAATTTAAAAGTACAAATCTTTCTCTGGGAGTTAAAGGGCCAGCAGCAGCACAACAAAAATCCATTATGCCCAAATCTGTTATTTCAAGGGCCAAACCTCCCAGGGACAATAATCACATGGCAAGAGGCTGGCAATCAGTCCTCTCCAGGCCCAAGTGGCGGGGCTGGTTCCGCCACAGATGTCTCCTCCATAATTGATTCCAGGTTTTCTCAGGGGACTTTACAGTACTTGGTAGATTGGAAAGGTTATGGACCAGCAGATCGTTCCTGGGTTCCGGCATCTAATATAGATGCTGGCCTCAAGATTCGCTATTTTCACGCCAAGTTTCCTCTCAAGTCTGGTCCTGCACTCCCAGTGGGCGTTCTTCAGGTAGGGGGTAATGTCACGTATTCATCTGCACATAAAAATGTGATTCCTAATACCTTTCATGTGTCTTTACAAAAAAAACTTGTTTGCAATAAATATACTGTCTCAAGTGTCCCTCCTCCTCCCTTAGTTGTTTATGTACAGGAAGAGTATGAGGTCTCCTCCATAATTGATTCCATGTTTTCTCTGGGCACTTTACAGTACTTGGTGGATTGGAAAGGTTATGGACCAGCAGATCGTTCCTGGGTTCCGGAGTCTGGTATACAGGGAGTGCAGAATTATTAGGCAAGTTGTATTTTTGAGGATTAATTTTATTATTGAACAACAACCATGTTCTCAATGAACCCAAAAAACTCATTAATATCAAAGCTGAATATTTTTGGAAGTAGTTTTTAGTTTGTTTTTAGTTATAGCTATTTTAAGGGGATATCTGTGTGTGCAGGTGACTATTACTGTGCATAATTATTAGGCAACTTAACAAAAAACAAATATATACCCATTTCAATTATTTATTTTTACCAGTGAAACCAATATAACATCTCAACATTCACAAATATACATTTCTGACATTCAAAAACATAACAAAAACAAATCAGTGACCAATATAGCCACCTTTCTTTGCAAGGACACTCAAAGCCTGCCATCCATGGATTCTGTCAGTGTTTTGATCTGTTCACCATCAACATTGCGTGCAGCAGCAACCACAGCCTCCCAGACACTGTTCAGAGAGGTGTACTGTTTTCCCTCCTTGTAAATCTCACATTTGATGATGGACCACAGGTTCTCAATGGGGTTCAGATCAGGTGAACAAGGAGGCCATGTCATTAGATTTTCTTCTTTTATACCCTTTCTTGCCAGCCACGCTGTGGAGTACTTGGACGCGTGTGATGGAGCATTGTCCTGCATGAAAATCATGGTTTTTCTTGAAGGATGCAGACTTCTTCCTGTACCATTGCTTGAAGAAGGTGTCTTCCAGAAACTGGCAGTAGGACTGGGAGTTGAGCTTGACTCCATCCTGAACCCGAAAAGGCCCCACAAGCTCATCTTTGATGATACCAGCCCAAACCAGTACTCCACCTCCACCTTGCTGGCGTCTGAGTCGGACTGGAGCTCTCTGCCCTTTACCAATCCAGCCACGGGCCCATCCATCTGGCCCATCAAGACTCACTCTCATTTCATCAGTCCATAAAACCTTAGAAAAATCAGTCTTGAGATATTTCTTGGCCCAGTCTTGACGTTTCAGCTTGTGTGTCTTGTTCAGTGGTGGTCGTCTTTCAGCCTTTCTTACCTTGGCCATGTCTCTGAGTATTGCACACCTTGTGCTTTTGGGCACTCCAGTGATGTTGCAGCTCTGAAATATGGCCAAACTGGTGGCAAGTGGCATCTTGGCAGCTGCACGCTTGACTTTTCTCAGTTCATGCGCCTTGGTTTCTCCACACGCTTCTTGCGACCCTGTTGACTATTTTGAATTAAACGCTTGATTGTTCGATGATCACGCTTCAGAAGCTTTGCAATTTTAAGAGTGCTGCATCCCTCTGCAAGATATCTCAATATTTTTGACTTTTTCTGAGCCTGTCAAGTCCTTCTTTTGACCCATTTTGCCAAAGGAAAGGAAGTTGCCTAATAATTATGCACACCTGATATAGGGTGTTGATGTCATTAGACCACACCCCTTCCCATTACAGAGATGCACATCACCTAATATGCTTAATTGGTAAGCTTGGAGTAAGACAACATGCATAAAGAGGATGATGTGGTCAAAATACTCATTTGCCTAATAATTCTGCACTCCCTGTACATGCTGGCTGCAAGATTCGCTATTTTCACGCCAAGTTTCCTCTCAAGTCTGGTCCTGCCCGCCCTGTGGGCGTTATTTAGGTGGGGGGTAATGTCACGTATTCATCTGCACATGAATACGTGATTAATGGCATTTACTGTCCTTACAGGAAAAGTTGTGCCGAGCAGCAATCAATCCACAGGAGGGTTTGTGCTGAGCAGTAATCAATCCACAGGAGGGTTTTCCTCTTGCTCTGTGCCCTGTCGTGGTTTCCCTTGTGGTTGTCCGAGAGCGCGTTATTGATTCTGTTTTTTTCTGGTTATTTGACTTTGGCATTGATATTGACTTCTCTGTTTTCTGGCATCCCGGACCCCTGTGCTTTTCCTTATCGTTGTGTTTCTTTCTGTATCCCTTCACCACGGATATTTCTGACTATTCTTTGGTACGTTAGTCCGGCCATTCTAAGGTCTGGTATACGTTACCTATCAGTCCTCTGTGTTGCACAGTTCTACGTGCTGGATCATACTGTAATCCTGACACCATGGCTATAACAAGAACGTTCCTCCCGCCTGGACAAATTAAGGTTTAATAAACAATTAGTTGAATATAGGGCTTGGTATAAATTCTTTGCAGTTCTAATAAAATGATTGTCTGTTTCCCATGATGAAGGGGATAAAGCCCACTTAGAGTGTGATATATTAATAATATCTTTTACTATCACTGTTCTTTGGGACCAAATAATATTTATCAGCGCATAACCAAGTCTCATGGAAAGAAGAATAACTAGAGTGCACTGAGGTTGATCATTCTTTGTTTGGAATATCTGGAGGGCTTGATGTGGAACATCTTTTTAATCAGCTTGCATGAATCCATGTCTGGTTCTCCTCGGTCAGAACGGCTGTTCGGGTGATGGCAACAACGGTTGTCGGAGGGCCATAGGGTGGATCAAAGGTTCCGGATTTGAAGAGGGACTTCACCGAGACTTGGTCTCCAGGCCTGAATGGATGTGTGGTAGTACCTGCAGGGTGAGGAAGAGATAGAGACACATCACCATAGATGCCATTCAATTTGTTTACAAAGTTCAATACATAGTCATCTAACACAACATGTAGGGCCCACTCACCATCGGAGCACCTTTGGACTTACACCATGGAGTTGGAAAAGGTCTCCCCATTAAAATTTCAAAGGGTGAATAACCCATAGTTGATCTAGGGGTCATTCTGATCTCAGCTAAAACTGCTGGCACATTGTCTGGCCAATTGCATGTGTTAGCCAACCCTCCTTTTGTCAATTCTCAATCTCTCTCTCTCCTCTGGTATATTTCCAACGCCCTTTAAACATGCAACTGTAACCCCAATTCTAAAGAAGCCCAATCTTGACCCTAACTCCCCATCCAACTATCATCTTATCTCGCTACTGCCTTTTGCATCCAAGTGTCAGGGTACCTGAAGTCTCTACCTCTGGGAGAGGTAGAGACTTAGACGTCTATCCATCCGGACGGTCTGTTTCCCCTGTTCCTCGCGGTCCACCCGGTCACATAAACGCCGGCCGCGAGGGAGTCACTTCCTTTTGTAGCATGACGTCCGGAAGTCGACGTCATGACGCCAACCCGGAATGACCTGTCACTCAATTGTGTGGAGACTAATCAGGACTCGTCGGAGGCGTGTCAACCTTCTGAGCCAGGGTATTTAACAGTGCTTCTCTCATTTGCTCATTGCCCTGTCGTGGTTCTAGCCTGCCTAGTCACACAGTGCTCTGGTATTTTCAGTTATCCCTTTGTTTCCGACCCGGCTTGTTTGACTTACTCTGTTTACCTCTGTTATCCTTGACCCGGCTTGTTCCTCGCTTACCTGTCCTCTCGTTCCCTCGACCTCGGCTTGTCTCTGACCATTCTCTATATTCTCCGTACGTTAGTCCGGCCATTCTAAGGTCCGGTATACGTATCCTGTACCTGTTTGTACTCTGCGTGTTGGATCCCTGTCCTGATCCTGACATTACGACAGGGCCAATGGATCCTGCAAGTACAAACAGTCAGCTTGGCCCCTCTGATCCTAGGTTCGAAGCCATGGAACACAGAATGGATCAAATGGCCCTAGCGCTACAGGCGTTATTATCTCGTGCCAATAATCCACCAGAGGAGACACGTACTACTTCTATCTCTCCTGTAAGTTCTGGCCTAGAGGTAGCCACTGTAGGTGCCTCCTCCCGCATTACCCCACCAGTACGTTATGGTGGTTCACCTGAGAAGTGTCGTGGTTTTTTAAACCAGATTAGTATCCACTTTGAGTTGCAACCTCGTTCCTATCCTACAGATAGGGCAAAGGTTGGATTTATTATCACCTTACTCATTGAGAAAGCTCTGAGATGGGCCAACCCACTATGGGAGAACGATAACCCATTAGTATATAATTATAATGCCTTTGTAGCTGCCTTTAGAAGAACTTTTGACCCCCCTGGTAGAAAGGTCAATGCAGCCAGATTACTGTTGCACCTGAGACAGGAGAACCGAACACTTGTGGATTATGCACTAGAGTTCACGTCTCTGGCGTCAGAAGTTAAGTGGAATGAGCAGGCTTATATAGATGTATTTTTGAACGGGCTATCAGACGTAATCCTTGATGAGGTTGCTACTAGAGAACTCCCTGATAATTTGGAGGATTTAATTTCGTTCATTTCTCGTATTGATGAGCGTTTAAGAGAGAGACAAAACACTCGAGAGAGGAACCTTAGACCTTCCTTTAAATTAGCTCCCGCATTTCAAAGCCCTGATTCCACTACCTCACTGTTTCCTGAACCTATGCAGATAGGCAATACTCGGCTCTCAGAAGAGGAGAGACAGTACAGGAGAAGAGAGGGATTATGCATGTATTGTGGAGTCAGAGGTCACTTATGCCTGAATTGTCCTAATCGCTCGGGAAACGCTCGCACCTAAGTTTCTCTAGAGGACAGGCCTTGGGTGTTTCTATTTTGTCCTCTACTCATAATTATAAAGATCACAGGCTTCTGCTACCAGTTTCTTTAACTTGGGAGAAGGGAGTACTAAAGACTATGGCTTTGATAGATTCCGGAGCTGCTGAGAATTTTATCGATCAAGCCTTTGCTACTAAACACACTATCCCATCCCAGTTAAGGGATACACCCTTGGCCGTTGAGGCCATAGATGGTAGACCTTTACTTGAGCCTGTTATCTTCCGTGAGACCATACCCGTTAACTTAACTGTTGGTATCTTACACGAGGAAAAGTTATCACTTATGCTCATTTCGTCCCCTTCTGTCCCCATAGTCCTGGGGTACCCTTGGTTAAAAAGACATAACCCTATTATCGATTGGGAGTTAGGGGAGATACTCTCATGGGGTCAGAGCTGCCAGGAGAGGTGTTTACGCAGGGTTTCTCCATTGGCTGTAATAAACACACCAGGTACTTCCACTCAGTCTACAGAGAGACAGATACCGTTTCTCTACCAGGACTTAAAAGCAGTATTCGACAAGAAGAATGCTGATACCTTACCTCCACACAGGTCATTTGATTGTAAAATTAAGCTTCTACCTGGTACTATGCCTCCGAGGGGCAATGTATATCCTCTATCCACTCAAGAGAACTCAGTTCTAGAGGAATATATTCGTGAGAATCTAGAAAAAGGATTCATTAGGAGATCCTCTTCTCCCGCCGGGGCTGGTTTTTTTTTTGTTAAAAAGAAAGATGGTACTCTGAGACCTTGTATTGATTACCGAGGTTTGAATAAGATAACCATCAGAAATGCCTATCCGATTCCTTTGATTACCGAGCTGTTTGATCGTTTAAAGGGCTCTAAAATTTTCACCAAGTTAGATCTCAGAGGGGCGTATAACTTGGTGGGAATCCAGCATGGACACGAGTGGATGACAGCGTTCAATACCCGTTATGGTCACTATGAATACACGGTTATGCCATTTGGTCTTTGTAATGCTCCGGCAGTATTTCAGGATTTGATTAATGAAGTTCTTAGGGAGTTTCAACATGATTGTGTTATTGTATACCTGGATGACATACTTATACACTCTAGGGACATTGAGACCCACCACAGACAAGTCAGAAAGGTATTGCACAAACTTCTGCAACATGGCTTATACTGTAAATTGGAGAAATGCAGTTTTGACCAGTCTCAGATAGACTTTCTTGGTTACGTGATTTCTGGGGAAGGCTTTAAGATGGATCCTGACAAACTCCAATCTATTTTAGATTGGCCATTGCCTAAGGGACTCAAGGCGATTGAGAGGTTTATTGGTTTCTCTAATTATTATAGGCGCTTTATTAAGGGTTACTCTTCTATTATTGCGCCTATTACCAATATGACCAAACAAGGGGCTGATACTAAGACCTGGTCTACTAAGGCCCTTGTTGCTTTCAAGACTCTCAAGGAACTTTTTGCTTCTGCCCCAATTTTAGTCCATCCTGATACGACTCTGCCGTTCCTACTCGAGGTCGATGCCTCTGAGACGGGAGTAGGTGCTGTTCTGTCACAAAGGTTAGGGGTGGACAAACTGTTACACCCTTGTGTTTTTTTCTCTAAGAAACTATCTGGCCCTGAAAGCAGATATGACATCGGTGACAGGGAACTGTTAGCGGTCATTATGGCTCTAAAGGAGTGGAGACATTTATTAGAAGGGACCTTACATCCTGTTACGATTCTAACGGACCATAAGAACTTGTCCTATATTGGGGAGGCTAAGCGCCTATCCGCCAGGCAAGCTCGTTGGTCCTTATTCCTGACTCACTTCAATTATGTGCTTACTTATAGACCTGGTTCTAAGAACTCTAAAGCCGATGCTTTATCTCGCCAATATGAACCGTCCACTATAGCTGAGCCAGTTCTTTCCTCGATAGTTCCTAAATGTAATATCATCGCTAACACGAATCTCAGGATTCATTCTCCGTTGCTTGCTGAGATCATGAAGTTACAACATCTAGCTCCTAAACAGACTCCTGGGGATAGACACTTCGTTCCTCCTGCTCTCCAACTGGAAGTGTTACGGTGTTTCCACAACAGCAAGGTAGCTGGGAATCCTGGCATTCGCAAGACGTATGCTTTAATCTCCAAAGATTTCTGGTGGCCTGCTTTATGTAAGGATGTTAAGGATTTCATCGGTACGTGTGAGGTTTGTACTAAGACTAAGCAACCTCATACGCTCCCATGTGGATTTCTGCATCCCTTAGAGGTTCCAGAGAAGCCATGGTCCTGTTTGGCTATGGACTTCATTGTCAATTTACCTATCTCTAAAAAACAGACTGTTATCCTCACCGTGGTTGACAGATTCACCAAGATGGCTCACTTCGTTCCTCTGCCTAAACTCCCGTCTTCCCCCGAATTGGCAGAGATATTCGCAAGGGAGATTTTTCGTTTACATGGGATACCCTCCCAAATTGTGTCTGACAGAGGTTCCCAATTTGTTTCCCGTTTTTGGAGGTCCTTCTGCTCTCAACTGGGTATCAAATTGAATTTCTCTTCTGCCTATCATTCTCAGTCTAACGGAGCTGCTGAACGCACCAACCAAAAGATTGAACAATATTTGCGTTGTTTTGTTTCTGAACACCAGGACGATTGGGTTGGTTTGATTCCTTGGGCGGAGTTTGCACACAACAATCTCGTTTGTGATTCTACTCATTCAAGCCCCTTCTTCATGAATTATGGCTTTCATCCATCTATTCTTCCCTCGGCTTCTCCTTCCCAAGGGTTACCGTCGGTTGATGTTCATGTTGCCAATTTGAGGAAGTTGTGGGATCAGACTCGACAAATTCTTCTGCACAATTCTATGCTGGTTAAGAAACACGCTGATAAACGTAGAAGGGCGGCTCCGGTGTTTGTTCCAGGTGATAGAGTATGGTTGAGTACAAGAAACATTCGTTTAAAAGTGCCTTCCATGAAGTTCGCTCCTCGTTATATTGGACCTTACAGGGTGCTGACTCAAATTAACCCAGTTGCGTATCGTCTAGCTCTTCCATCTGCCTTACGCATCCCTAACTCATTTCATGTTTCATTGCTGAAACCACTAGTCTGTAACAGATTTTCCTCCACGGTCTCCTCCCCTCGCCCTGTTCAGGTGGAGGGTCAGGAGGAGTATGAGGTTAACGCTATCATCGATTCTCGAATCTCCCGGGGGAGAGTACAATATCTGGTCGATTGGAAGGGATATGGTCCTGAGGAGAGGAGTTGGGTGCTTCAAGAGGATGTTCATGCTCCTCGTCTCCGCAGGGCGTTTCACTTCGGCTTCCCATCTCGTCCCGGTTCATTCCGCCCGGTGGGCGTTTCTGAGAGGGGGGGTACTGTCAGGGTACCTGAAGTCTCTACCTCTGGGAGAGGTAGAGACTTAGACGTCTATCCATCCGGACGGTCTGTTTCCCCTGTTCCTCGCGGTCCACCCGGTCACATAAACGCCGGCCGCGAGGGAGTCACTTCCTTTTGTAGCATGACGTCCGGAAGTCGACGTCATGACGCCAACCCGGAACGACCTGTCACTCAATTGTGTGGAGACTAATCAGGACTCGTCGGAGGCGTGTCTACCCTTCTGAGCCAGGGTATTTAACAGTGCTTCTCTCATTTGCTCATTGCCCTGTCGTGGTTCTAGCCTGCCTAGTCACACAGTGCTCTGGTATTTTCAGTTATCCCTTTGTTTCCGACCCGGCTTGTTTGACTTACTCTGTTTACCTCTGTTATCCTTGACCCGGCTTGTTCCTCGCTTACCTGTCCTCTCGTTCCCTCGACCTCGGCTTGTCTCTGACCATTCTCTATATTCTCCGTACGTTAGTCCGGCCATTCTAAGGTCCGGTATACGTATCCTGTACCTGTTTGTACTCTGCGTGTTGGATCCCTGTCCCGATCCTGACACCAAGATCCTTGAAAGAATTGTGTATGCAAGATTGACAGACTTCCTCGAGTCCAACTCTCTGCTAGACCCGCTTCAGTCTGGTTTCCACGCTAAGCACTCTGTGGAAATGGCACTGACCAAAGTATCCAATGATCTACTCGCTGCAAAATCTCGTGGTTAATACTCTATCCTAATTCTCCTTGACCTGTCTGCGGCTTTTGACACTGTTGATCATCAACAGCTTCTTCTCATCCTCAGCAATATCGGTCTACAAGATATTGCTCTCTCCTGGTGCTCCTCATACCTCTCCCAGCGCTCTTTCAGTGTTTCTTTCTCTGGCTCTGCTTCTTCTCCCCAACTCCTCTCTGTTGATGTCCCCCAAGGTTCAGTCCTTGGTCCCCTACTGTTCTCCATCTATACTGCCTCCCTTGGTAAACTCATTAGCTCCTTTGGCTTCCAATATCATTTCTATGCGGATGACATGCAAATCTACCTGTCCTCTCCGTATCTCTCCCCGTCCCTCTTGACTAGTGTCTCTGACTGCCTCTCTGCTGTTTCTAACTGGATGGCTGCCCACTTCCTTAAACTAAACTTGACCAAAACTGAAATTCTGGTCTTTCCTCCCTCAAGTGTTACTCCTGTGTCTGTCTCCCTCCAAGTCAATGGTGCTACCATCAGCTCCACCACGCAGGCTCGCTGCCTAGGTGTTCTCTTTGACACCGACCTCTCCTTCAAGCCTCATGTTCAATCTATCGCCAAATCCTGTCATTTCCATCTCAAAAACATTGCGCGCATCCGCCCCTACTTAACGCCAGATGCGACTAAGGTGTTGGTCCATTCCACTGTCCTTTCTCGCCTTGACTACTGTAATCCGCTTCTCAGTGGTCTTATGTGCTCCCAACTTGCGCCGTTACAGTCCATAATGAATGCGGCGGCGAGGCTTATCTTCCTGTCCGCCCGCACCTCCCATGTCTCACCCTTCTGTCAGTCCCTACATTGGCTTCCTATAAAATATAGAGCTCAATTTAAAATTCTGGTTCTTGCTTTCAAATCTCTACATAATGCTGCTCCCACCTATCTATCCTCCCTTATACACAAGTATGTCCCGTCTAGGCCCTTACGATCTGCTGAAGACTTACGTCTATCTTCTGTCGGTACTCCCACCTCTGATGCTCGCCTTCAAGATTTCTCGAGGGCTGCACCGTTCCTGTGGAACTCGCTTCCCTCCTCCGTTAGATGCTCACCCAGTCTCCACTCCTTCAAAAAAAATCGCTAAAAACCCACTTCTTCGTAAAAGCGTATCAGTTAAACTGTTAATAGCTCCCAACTGATTCCTCTTCTGCAACTGTCACTAGTCTAATACTATCCTTACCTTGTTGTGTCATTTTACCCCACTCCCTCTAGCATGTAAGCTCATTGAGCAGGGCCCTCAACCCCTCTGTTCCTGTGTGTCCAACTTGTCTGGTTACAACTACATGTCTGTTCGTCCACCCATTGTAAAGCGCTGCGGAATTTGACGGCGCTCTATAAATATCATAATAATAATAATAATAATTTCTCCTTGATCGTTCTATTCATCCTTTCTACTTGCCCTGATGACTGAGGGTGATAGGGTAAATGAAATTTCCAATCTATACTCAACATTTTTCAAACCTGCTGTGTAACTGCTGAAGCAAAAGGAGTTCCTTTATCACGATTAATCATAGCTGGCCAGCCAAAACGTGTCTACAATGACAAGTAAATACTTGAGTCCACCTTTTGCCGTTGTCATATGCGTAAAGTCAATTTGTAAATTTAATTGGTGGAAGGTGGTCATGTTTAGCAAACTGTGATTTGGTAGTTTAACTCTTGTACATGTTAAGCACCAGGATAAAATGTTGGTAACTGTCTGATCTAACCTGTTAATTACAAATCGTTATTTTAGCATAGCCAATACCCCTCTTCGGCTGACATGTCCATAGCCATGGAACTGTCGGACGAGTAACACAGAAGAAGCTTGAGGCATTGCTATGCGACCTTTAGGATCCTTGAGGATACCAGACGTTGCATCAAGTGTAACAGAATGTATACTCAAGTAAGCTAAGTCTTCCGAAGATGATGCAGCCTGCATAGAAAGAATATCAATATCATCAGTATGAGGGGCTATGTGCACTGCAGTTAAGACCTGGTCACGAGAAATGGTACTGTAATCTGGCCATAAGGGAAAAGAGGCAGCCACCTTTTTTGCCACCAAATCTGCAAAATCATTACCATGCCTGACCATGGAGTGACCTGTATCATGGCCCTTGCACTTCACAATAGCTAAAGATCTAGGTAACGGTATGGCCCTCAATAATCCATCAATTAATGCAAAATGAGAAACAGTTCGACCATCAGCTGCAACAAAGTCTTTAGCCTGCCAAATGACACCAAAATCATGAACCACTCCAAAGGCATATCTTGAATCAGTATAAATAGTCACATCTTAATCTTTAAAAGCAATACAAGCTTGTGTAAGAGCAATCAACTCCGCCACCTGCGCCGAGACAAAAGGTAAAGAACCTGAAAAAGCACTCTTTGTATCAGCACAGACAGGAAACAAACAAGCAGAATCTTTATCACGCAAAGTTCTTGAGTCTTTTGCCTTACATTCAGACACATTATCAACTGCAATCCTAGTTTGTGCATATTCCGGACACATATTATTCAGCAAGTGCTGAACAAACAAATTGCCACCTAAACCATCCATCGTCACACAGCAATTTTCTACCCAACATTTCTTAAATCGACTAACAAACTCAGTAACTGTCTCCCCTGAAAGTTACTTTAAAGCCGCTGCCTTGGTAATATCACACTGTGAGACCTGCTTACTTTGAAAATAAACCAATAACTGATTCCAAAACTCTGACACAAAGTCTTGCACTGCCCAAAAATACACAGAACCTACATCAGTACCAGGTCTATCATATTCGGTGTCCAAATTCAGAGCCATTTCTGTTGGTGGGATATCAGCATATCTAAAAACAACAGAAAATAAAAAATGAAAATCTGCCCCTCCAAACTGTTGATGCATTGAAACTCTTTTAAAATAATAAATAGTGCCTTCTGGAAGCTTAATTATAACAGCAACTACAAAAGGATAGGCAGAAGCAGACACATGACTGGGAAATAGTACACCATGACTCTTATCAGCCTCATCCGCTACTAAAACACTACCACTGCCTGGCAACAAATTTCTAGCTTTGGTCAGTAATTCATCTCTAGATATAGCACGGGTCAGCATCCGTAGATTGTTCTGTTCCAGTGTAACAGGTAGAAAATACTTAATTTTATCAACATGCTTATTCCCGGCACCAACATCCACAGACTTTCTAGTCACTTTCTCATCCCTCATACCAACATCAACACTTTCTGCAATGGATCTCACCATTGCAGAAGGATCCACAACCATCATGCCTGTTCCCTCTACCAATCGCCATTAAAATGTCAGCAGTATCATCATCAGAAAAATCTTTTTTTTTTATTCATCCAAACTGGGATATAATGGTACAGCAGAAGGCACATAAGCAGGAGGTGCTGCAGAATCCTGAACATACTTTGTAGCCTGATCAGTAACAACCCATAACAGAACACACTTTAACCATCCTGTAGCTGCATAATGCATATACTTTTTAGCCCATTTTGGATCTCAGCGTGGACCCCACTTTTTAAAACCTTTAATACACATACCTTTCAGCATTTACAAATGAAAATCACTAAAAGAACCCTCTCTTGGCCATGGATTACAAATCATAGTATGACAATTCTCTGACCATGCAGCTAAATTAGTACAAAATGGCTCAGCATAGTAATCTCCAATAGTTTCTTGAACAAACTGGCATGGAGTTTGGCGTAATTGAGGATCCTGAGACTTGACTTGGGGAGTACGTGACGCAGCACTATAAGGGACATCTTTAGAAGATTTAAATTGAACAGAATTTTGTTGGAAATTTTTACCATTAATGGAGCCCATTTCCAACTCCACACAGATAACACTTTACAATATATGAAACAGTTTATATATGAGCAATGCACAGTTTTTAAAAAACACAACTATACATGCAGCGCTGCAATAAAAAATAATAAAAATAATAGAAATAAAATGTATTCCACTGTGTCCAATATAGTGACTCCATTTGGTCACTCAGTGGGACTGCTATACCCACTATATACAATTTAATATGGGACTCTAGCCCATGAAAATATAATTTTTTTGTTATAAAACTTAACATTGGACTCTAAACCATGACATAATAACAACTTAACATGGGACTCTAACCCATGACAAAATAAAGTATGCTGTAATAAAATATAATATTATGTAAAATATTATAATGCATAACTACTTGGGGACTCAAACCCCTTTAACCCTTTAAGTCCGGCGGGCGTATATTTACGTCCTTTTAAAAGCGGCTCTAAACGCCACAGGGCGTAAATATACGCCCGCCGTTTTTTTTAACTTACCCGGTCGCCGGTGGTCCCACGCCGGCGATCGCGGTTGGGGGGACTCCCAGGGAGCCCCCCCGCGGCAGATCTTCCTCCTCCGGTCCCTCCCGGTCATGTGAGAGTGAGGTCCTTGCGAGGACCTCACAATCACATGGCCGGTATAGCTGGCTCAGGCATTGCCAGCAGGGGGACCAACTGTAATGACAGTTGGTCCCCCTGCTGGCTGAAAATCAAATTAAAATTAATTAAATAAGTGTAAAAAAATATATATATACTTAGATCATATATATATATTATATATATATGATCTAAGTATATATATACACATATACACACATACACATACACCGTCTAGGTGTATTTTAATAATATATATATAATTATATATATATATATATTAATATCAAATTACACGTAGACCGATACTGATTAAATATATATATAATTATTGTTATATATATATTTATAAATAATATAAAAAAATAAATATGTAAATACGTAAAAAAATTTAATAAAAAAAATAATTAAAAATAAAATATTAAAAAATATATAGATGTGTTTTATTCCGTTCTAACTGTATTGTGATATTAATATATATATATTTATATCAAAATACACGTAGAACGAAATAATATATATATCTATATACATAAATATATACGTATATATCACTATATATATACCTATATATAAATAAAAATATTAAAAAAAAAAAAAAATATATATATATATATATATACGTATATATACACATATGTATATATATACATATATTAATTCTACACATATATTTATGTAATAATTTTACATAATTAGGTATCCTAATTAATTACAATTAGCGGGACCTGCCTGACAACCCATGCCGAACGTATAAGGAATTTAATTTGCTAGAACTATATTTAACCCTATAACTTTCCAAGACACCATAAAACCTGTACATGGGGGGTACTGTTTTACTCAGGAGACTTCGCTGAAAACAAATATTAGTGTTTCAAAACCGTAAAATGTATTACAACGATGATATCGCCAGTAAAAGTGAAGTTTTTTGCATTTTTCACGCACAAACAGCACTTACGTGGACGATATTACTGCTGCAATACTTTTTACTGTTTTGAAACACAAATATTTGTGTTCAGCGAAGTCTCCCGAGTACAACAGTACCCCTCATGTACAGGTTTTATGGTGTTTTCAAAAATTACAGCGTCAAATATAAGGCTTGTGTTTCATTTTTTTCACATTAAAATTCGCCAGATTGCTTACGTTGCCTTTATGACCCTATGGTAGCCCAAGAATGAAAATTACCCCTATGATGGCATACTATTTGCAATAGTAGACAACCCAAGGTATTGCAAATGGGGTATGTCCAGTCTTTTTTAGTAGCCACTTAGTCACAAACACTGGACAAAATTGGCGTTTTTTGCATTTTTCACACACAAACAAATACTAACGCTAACTTTGGCCAGTGTTTGTGACCAAATGGCTACTAAAAAAGACTGGACATACCCCATTTGCAATACCTTGGGTCGTCTACTATTGCAAATGGTATGCCATTATGGGTGTAAATTTATTTCCTGGGCTACTATACAGTCTCAAAGGCAACGTAACCAATCTGACGAATTTCAATTTCAAATGTAACACGCTATATTTGACCCTGTAACTTCCCAAAACACCATAATACCTGTACATAGGGGGTACTGTTTTACACGTGAGACTTTGCTGAATACAAATATGTGTATTTTATTGCAGTAAAAGCAAACAGTATTATGACATTGACAGTTAAAATGTCATGTAGAACTAAAAAAATGAAAAAAAATCTTATTTTCTCCCATTTTTTCATATTAAATTATGTTTCATAGCTAAATATTTGATATTAAATGAAAGCCCTGTTTCCCCTGAATAAAATGATATATAATAAGGGGGGGTGCATTTAATATGAAAGAGGTGAATTACGGTTTGACAGACATATAGCGCAAATGCCAGGTTTTGTTTACATTTTGTTTCGTTCACAACTTGTACATTTGGCTGCGGTGTTAAGGGGTTAACTTCTGAGAGTACAACAAAAACAAAAATAAAACCAAAACAAAAAACATAACTTTTCTGCAACCACAAAAAATAGTTCAGAGAATTAGGCATGTGCATGGGGAAAAATTTCGGTTCGGCTCGGTATTCCGAAATTTGGGACTTCGGCAATTCGTGACTTCGGCAATTCGGCACTTCAACACTTCGTAACTTTGGCACTTCGGAAATTCGGCAACTTCGGCACTTAAAAAACAAAAAACAATAGGGTCCCCCTCCTATTGCCCCCTGAGCGGCGGGTGGGGGCCCTACAGTAAAATAAGGGGGGGGGACCCAATGTCCTCCCCCCTGGTCCCCACCCCTGAGCAGCGGGTGGGGGCCCTAAATACTAATTAGGGGGGACCTAATGTCCTCATCCTGGCCCCCACCCCAGAGCGATGGGTGGGGGCCCTAAATACTAATAAGGGGGGGACCTAATGTCCTCCCCCTGGCCCCCACCCCTGAGCGGTGGGTGGGGGCCCTACAGTAAAATAAGGGGGGGGACCTAAGGTCCTCCCCTCTGGCCCCCACCCCTGAGCGGCAGGTGAGGGCCCTAAATACCAATGGGGGGACCTACTCTCCTCCCCCCTGGCCCCCACCCCTGAGCGGCGGGTGGGGCCCTAAAAATTTTTTTAACCCCCCAGGTGACTAGGGGTTCCCAAAACCCTAGTCACCAGCTCCCCCCCAAAACAAAATGAACCCCCTACCTACCTCCATCACCCTAAAAATAATGAGGGGGGACCTTTAACTAAGTACCTGTAAAAAAAAATTAAACTTACTATTCAATGTTTTCTTTCTTCTAAATTCTTCTTTTTCAGCCCCAAAAAGGGCAAATAAAAAATCCATAATAACCAATGCAATAAAAAAAAAAAAAAAAAAAAAGACAAGCACAAAAAAAAAATTATCCATTTTCACCCATGGAGGGCTCCGCGCAGACTGAGCTCTGCAGGGCGGGGGAAGGCTTATAAAGCCTTGCCCCGCCCTGCAATTAGGCTCAGAGCACTATGATTGATGGGTTTAAGCCATCCAATCAGAGTGCTCTCACAGGTAAATGAAGAGACTGACAGGTAAGTCTCTACATTTGCCTATCACAGCACTTTGATTGGTTGGTTTGAAATCCACCAAACAGAGTGCTCTTTGTCATTTTACACAGCGTGGGAAAGTTCTTTGGAATTTTCCCACGTTGTATAATTTGACTCATAACACTCAGATTGGTTACTTAATCCACCAATCAGAGTGTTATGAGTCAAATTACACAGCATGGGAAAATTCCAAAGAACTTTCCCACGCTGTGTAAAATGACACAGAGCATTCTGATTGGTGGAGTTCAAACCAACCAGAGTGCTGTGACAGGTAAATGTAGAGACTTACCTATCAGTCTCTTCATTTACCTGTCAGAGGACTCTGATTGGATGGCTTAAATCAGAGTGCTCTGAGCCTAATTGCAGGGCGGGGCAAGTTCGCCGGGTGAACATGGATTATTTTTTGTTTGCAATGGTTTTATTTATGGCGTCGGTTATGGATTTTTTATTTGGCCTTTTTTGGGGCTGAAAAAAGAAGATTTTAGAAGAAAGAAAACATCGAATGGTAAGTGTTATTTTTTTTACAGGTACTTAGTTAAAGGTCCCCCCCTCATTATTTTTAGGGTGAGGGAGGGTAGGTAGGGGTTCCTTTTTTTGGGGGGGGGGTGACTAGGGGTTTGGGGACCCCTAGTCACCTGGGGGGTAACATTTTTTTAGGGCCCCCGCCCGCCTCTCAGGGGTGGAGGCCAGGGAGGAGGACAATAGGTCCCCCCTATTGGTATATAGGGCTCCCACCTGCCGCTCAGGGGTGGGGCCCAGGGGGGAGGACATTAGATACCCCCCATTAGTATTTAGGGCCTCCACCCACCGCTCAGGGGTGGGGACCAAGGGGGAGGACCTTAGGCCCCCCCTTTATTAGTATTTAGGGGGAGGATGTTAGCCCCCCCTCTTATTTTACTGTAGGGCCCCCACCCACTGCTCAGGGGTGGGTCCAGGGGGTAGGACATTAGGTTCCCCCCCTTATTAGTATTTAGGGCCCCCACCCACCGCTCAGGGGTGGGGGCCTTGGGGGAGGACATTAGGTCCCCCCCTTAGTATAATTTAGGGCCCCCACCCACCGCTCAGGGGTGGGGGCCATGGGGGAGGACATTAGGTCCCCCCCCTTATTCTGATTTAGGGCCCCCTTAATGTGTTATAACAATGTATGGTGTAAGCAAGCACGTATTTTTTATTTCATCCGTAACTTGGAGTTTCCCCCAAATTACATCAATGTTATGTCCGATCAGAAAACATTTCTCAGACTCTCACTGCATTGCTCACTGTAGTACGCTTCCCCATCAATTTCCCAATGTTGTCCTCGAAGTGATTGTCAGGTACGTATATATTGAATGACTTCACCATCAATATTTATAAAAATATGCCTGCGGATGATGATTCATGCATTTTGTGGACTGTAGGTTTCCTTTAATGTTACTTCCCCTGATTTAGTATATTAACCGGAAATTACTTAAAGGATCACTATAGTGTCAGGAAAACAAAGTGGTTTTCCTAACACTATAGTGCCCTGAGGGTGCCCCCACCCTCAGGGTCCCCCTCCCGTGGTGCTGAAGGGGTTAAAACCCCCTTCAGCAGCTTACCTTTATCCAGCACTGGGCTCCCTCGGCGCTGGTGACCTCTCCTCCCCCGCCGACGTCAGCTCCCTCTGCCGACATTTTTCAATGCTTTCCTATGGACGCTCTGTGTGATGGAGGCATAATATGCCTCCAGCGTCGCAGATGCGCCTCTAGTGGCTGTCCGGAAGACTGCCATGAGAGGCTGGCTTAACCCTGCAATGTAAACATAGCAGTTTCTCGATAGAGCTGCAGACCATGGATCTCGCGAGACCCAATCAGAGCGTTGCCGTGGTAACCCACGGCAACGCTCTGATTGGGCAGTGCACGCAAGATCCATGGTCTGCAGCTCTGCACATTGCGGAGCTGCAGACCGCCGGTTTCGGTGATCGCGGCAGGAGGGGCATTGCAGTCTGCCCCGGGCACCCCCCTAGTAAGTGGCACCCGGGGCGGACCGCCCCCCTTAGTACGCCACTGGTCATATCATATGTGTAGAATTTCTCCTTATTTTCGGTTCAGTGTTTTAGTGTTCACTGTTTTTAGAATAGTGTAATTTTAATTTTGCTAGCAATTTGAATGTAGGCCCCTCTTGATCTTCAGGCCCTAGGCTGAAGCCTAGTGAGCCTATAGGAAAATCCGGCCCTGCCCGTCACCCATCACTTAGCCCCCTGTCACCCCCTCACTCAGTCCCCTGTCACCCCCTCACTCAGCCCCATGAAATTTGCTTTTTGCTAATTATGCAATGACTACAGTCCGATAGCTCACAACGCAGTGGCATAGAGAGCTGCGACAATACAAGCCTCTGAAGATGAATATAGAAACTAGCTGTCTGTATCCAATTCTGCAAGTCCGCCATTCAATATACCTACAGCTCCTTATAAACACATAAGGAAACCCCTATTTTTTTCACTAATGGTGTTAGTAAGGGCCTCATTTTTGAGTTTTGCCTAAGGCCTTGCAAAGTCTGGAGCCGCCCGTCTATAGGTACCAAAAGATCCACTTAAAATAAATCTCTCAACATATTTAATTTAATCAAAGGCTGAGATGTAGCAAGGTAACAAATAGTTTTGTATTCACTGATTTAGTGGCTTGATAATTCTTCCTTTGTCAGTCAAAAATGCCATGACCAGCTTGCCCGCTCTGTCATGTTATATACATTCATATCATGTTACCCCTTGCATTGCTTTCATGAAAAGTCTATCATGTGTCCAGGATACATTTACAAGAACAAATAAACTATTATGTGATTGAAAAGAACAGCATTGCATCAGATAAAAGTGCCTTGACCACTACACTACTCAATCCGGTCATAAACACCAGGTGCATACAATAGCCATACTTATAATTAAACCTTATTGGTGATGTATGTTCTCTGAACGATTTTCTAAATTTGATACTAGTTTTTTAAAAAGTCAGGACTATGGCGCTCAATGAAATAGCAATTGTGAGATTTATTTTAAATAACCACATGTATATTCTGCTTTAGTACTTGTAGATAGAAAAATCTGTGCTAGTTGTTTATGGTGCTAAATAATTTTTACATTTTTATGAAATCTACAGACTGTTGAAAATCTAGCAGCTGGATGAAGCTGACTGACATATCTGAGAAAATGTATGTATTCGATAAATACTTTATATGAACAATAATAATGTAAAAATATATACATATTAAGAGTTCCTTTGTTTTTTATTTTATACAAACTCCCTGAATTTGTAGATTCTGCCATGAGTTGTCTCCAAACAGGGACAGACTGTGAAGGTCTTAATCTATCCTTGTGTTCATACACAGGGCCGCCATCAGGGGGTGACAACCGTGACAGTTGTCACGGGCCCGGCGGCCCTGGGGGGCCCGGACTGCTCTGGCAGTCCTGGGCCCCACTTTCCCTCCCTGCACACATAGATAGCGAATATCGCGATCTATGTGTGCAGCCCCGGGCCCCCGGCTTCCGTTACCGCAGAGGGGGCCCAGGCAGCACACAGCCTCTCCTCTTCTCCTCCCTGCTAATAACTCTCGCGAGACCCGGTTGCCATGGCAACGCTCCGCGGGTCTCGCGAGAGTTATTGGAGGAGAGAAGAGGAGAGGCTGTGTGCTGCCTGGGCCCCCTCTGCGGTAACAGGAAGCCGGGGGGCCCCACCATGCCACCGGACCACCAGGGATGGAATCTCCCCCCTCCCTAGACACAGGTAAGCAGGGAGGGGGGAGAAACAATTTAATTAATTACATTTTTTTTTTAAAATAATGTTAAAATGCCCCCCTCCCCCTCCTCATTGGACATTTACACACACACACTATATACACTAACACAACACACACACACACACTACATACACTAACACAACACACACTCTGCATACACTGACACAACACACACTGCATACACTGACACAACACACACACACTGCATACACTGACACAACACACACACTGCATACACTAACACAGCACTCACTGCATACACTAACACAACACACACTGCATACACTAACACAACACACACTGCATACACTAACACAACACACACACACACACTACATACACTGACACTACATACACTGACACAACACACACACACACTACATACACTGACACAACACACACACTGCATATACCAACACAACACACACTGCATACACTAACACAACACACACTCTGCATACACTGACACAACACACACTGCATACACTGACACAACACACACTGCATACACTAACACAACACACACTCTGCATACACTGACACAACACACACACTGCATACACTAACACAACACACACTCTGCATACACTGACACAACACACACCGCATACACTAACACAACACACACACACTGCATACACTAACACAACACACACTGCATACACTGACACAACACACACACTCTGCATACACTGACACAACACACACACTGCATACACTAACACAGCACTCACTGCATACACTAACACAACACACACTGCATACACTAACACAACACACACTGCATACACTAACACAACACACACTGCATACACTAACACAACACACACTGCATACACTAACACAACACACACTCTGCATACACTGACACAACACACACACTGCATACACTAACACAACACACACTCTGCATACACTGACACAACACACACTCTGCATACACTGACACAACACACACTGCATACACTGACACAACACACACTGCATACACTAACACAACACACACTCTGCATACACTGACACAACACACACACTGCATACACTAACACAACACACACTCTGCATACACTGACACAACACACACCGCATACACTAACACAACACACACACACTGCATACACTAACACAACACACACTGCATACACTGACACAACACACACACTCTGCATACACTGACACAACACACACACTGCATACACTAACACAGCACTCACTGCATACACTAACACAACACACACTGCATACACTAACACAACACACACTGCATACACTAACACAACACACACTGCATACACTAACACAACACACACTCTGCATACACTGACACAACACACACACTGCATACACTAACACAACACACACTCTGCATACACTGACACAACACACACCGCATACACTAACACAACACACACACACTGCATACACTAACACAACACACACTGCATACACTGACACAACACACACACACACTACATACACTGACACAACACACACACTGCATATACCAACACAACACACACTGCATACACTAACACAACACACACTGCATACACTAACACAACACACACTGCATACACTAACACAACACACACTGCATACACTAACACAACACACACTCTGCATACACTGACACAACACACACACTGCATACACTAACACAACACACACTCTGCATACACTGACACAACACACACCGCATACACTAACACAACACACACACACTGCATACACTAACACAACACACACTGCATACACTGACACAACACACACTCTGCATACACTGACACAACACACACACTGCATACACTAACACAGCACTCACTGCATACACTAACACAACACACACTGCATACACTAACACAATACACACTGCATACACTAATACAACACACACTGCATACACAAACACACACACTACATACACTAATACAACACACACTGCATACACTAACACACACACTGCATACACTAATACATCACACACTGCATACACAAACACACACACACTGCATACACTAATACAACACACACTGCATACACTAACACACACAGTGCATACACTAATACAATACACACACTGCATTCACTAATACAACATGCACTCTGCATACACTACACACTAACACACTCACTGCATCCACTATACTGACACACACTCTGCATTCGCTACACATTACCACACTCTGCATTCACTACACATTAACACTCTGCATTCACTACACTAACACAGACTCTGCATCCGCTACACACTAACACACTCTCTGCATTCACTGCACATTAACACATTCTCTGCATTCACTACACATTAACACATTATCTGCATTCACTACACATTAACACACTCTCTGCATTCACTACACTAACACACTCTCTGCATTCACTACACATTAACACACTCTCTGCATTCACTACAAATTTACACACACACTACATTCATTACACTGACACACTCTGCATTCACTACACCCTAACACACACTCTGCATTTATTACACACTAACACACACTCTGCATTCACTAAACTATGCACACACTCTGGATTCACTATACTGACACACACTCTGCATTCACTACACTAACATACACTCTGCATCAACTGTACACACAGCATCCATTACACAAACATCCTGTATTCACAGTACACACACTACATCCACCACAAATTGAAACATTCTGCATTCACTATACACAGACACTGTGTCTAATACACACACTACATCCACTACAGACACTGCATCCACTAAACACATTTCATCTAATACATACAAACACTACATCCACTACACAAAAACACACTACATCACTGTACACACACTACATCCACTACTCAAACACTCTCTGCATTCACTACACATTAACACTCTGCATTCACTACACTAACACACACTCTGCATCCGCTACACACTAACACACCATCTGCATTCACTACACATTAACACACACTCTGCATTCACTACACATTTACAAACACTCTGCATTCACTGCACTAACACACACACTACATTCATTACACTGACACACTCTGCATTCACTACACACTAACACACACTCTGCATTCATTACACACTAACACACACTCTGCATTCACTAAACTATGCACACACTCTGGATTCACTATACTGACACACACTCTGCATTAACTGTACACACAGCATCCACTACACAAACATCCTGTATTCACAGTACACACACTACATCCACCACAAATTGAAACATTCTGCATTCACTATACACAGACACTGTGTCTAATACACACACTACATCCACTAAACACATTTCATCTAGTACATACAAACACTACATCCACTACACAAAAACACACTACATCACTGTACACACACTACATCCACTACTCAAACACTCTCTGCATTCACTACACATTAACACTCTGCATTCACTACACTAACACACACTCTGCATCCGCTACACACTAACACACCATCTGCATTCACTACACATTAACACACACTCTGCATTCACTACACATTTACAAACACTCTGCATTCACTGCACTAACACACACACTACATTCATTACACTGACACACTCTGCATTCACTACACACTAACACACACTCTGCATTCATTACACACTAACACACACTCTGCATTCACTAAACTATGCACACACTCTGGATTCACTATACTGACACACACTCTGCATTAACTGTACACACAGCATCCACTACACAAACATCCTGTATTCACAGTACACACACTACATCCACCACAAATTGAAACATTCTGCATTCACTATACACAGACACTGTGTCTAATACACACACTACATCCACTACAGACACTGCATCCACTAAACACATTTCATCTAGTACATACAAACACTACATCCACTACACAAAAACACACTACATCACTGTACACACACTACATCCACTACTCAAACACTCTCTGCATTCACTACACATTAACACTCTGCATTCACTACACTAACACACACTCTGCATCCGCTACACACTAACACACCATCTGCATTCACTACACATTAACACACACTCTGCATTCACTACACATTTACAAACACTCTGCATTCACTGCACTAACACACACACTACATTCATTACACTGACACACTCTGCATTCACTACACACTAACACACACTCTGCATTCATTACACACTAACACACACTCTGCATTCACTAAACTATGCACACACTCTGGATTCACTATACTGACACACACTCTGCATTAACTGTACACACAGCATCCACTACACAAACATCCTGTATTCACAGTACACACACTACATCCACCACAAATTGAAACACTCTGCATTCACTATACACAGACACTGCGTCTAATACACACACTACATCAACTACAGACACTGCATCCACTAAACACATTTCATCTAGTACATACAAACACTACATCCACTACACAAACACACACTACATCACTGTACACACACTACATCCACTACTCAAACACACTCTGCGTTCACTATACACACTGCATCCGCTACACTAACACACTCTGCATTCACTGCACAAACAGTATCTAATACACACAAACACTACATCCATTACACACAATCTAATTCACTTCCACTATACACACCACATTCAGTCCCGCATCATTGTCAGCGGACTAGGTAGGGTGTGGGCGGGCCCAGGAGGGGGTGGGGGGCCCAGACCTTGTGCTTTGTCAGGGGCCCCAAAATTTCTGATGGCAGCCCTGTTCATACACATTTCTATTCTCTAAGCCAGAGATTGGAAACCTATGGCATGCAGGGTGCATTTCAGTGGCACGCAAGCCTGAAACCCACTCATTCTCAAAGGAAGCAGAGGGAAATTTAAGTGGCGGAACTTCCAGCACTGCATTGATCTCAAACGCAATCCGTAGTTCCGCGTATCAGGCTGCTTTCGCCTTGGCTCCGAGTGGCATTTGATGACTGCCTGACCCTACTCTAGCCCTCTCACTCTGTCTGCCGTCTCAACCTGGCTGATTTATTTAGAGGTCACAACATGCAGAACAAATCTGTGTAGGCTTCTTATTTGTGTAACACTTCTGTGTTGAGTTATTTTCAAATGTTCTTAGCTTGGGGCTGAACTCCGCAGGCCTGTCTGTGGCTTATTCCCTGTGCTTGTCATTTCTTGACATTCCTGACAGAATGGCAAATTTACAACTATGTAATCATTTAATATTCCTTTCTGTACCTCCTGATTCTTTTCATTTTCCTGTTCATTTTTTTTGAGGGATTGGGAGATAGGTTCACAAATATGTTGGTTCCAGTGCAAAAAGAGGTGCAGAAATGCACCCAACAAAATTTCCCACCACTGGCAGTGTGGCAGAGTTCTGAAAAGATAAGCTTTCATTATGTTAATTTTTGTTTTAGGAAAAAAAAAATCTTCAAATAGCAAATGCATCTTTTTTTTTTCTTTCTTAGTAATATCATTAGTCTTGTTTTGTGAAAGTAATCAATGGCAAAAATAGAAAAAGAAAGAAAAAAAAAGTCTGGATTATGTATTATTGTGGAACTTTTATCTTATTTGAAGGATCCACAGAGAGCAATCACATTGTTTGCAAGAACAGTTCTCCATCGTCTCAGCTTTAGATTGCAGATCCTACTTCCAAATTGTGAGGATATTTATGGGGTGATAAATATTAAAAATAATATTTTCATAAAAATTATCAAAAATTAATTTAATAATTGTTATTATATCAAAAGTTGATTTATTGGCACTTATTTTAAAAATATAATTTATTGTGACAATAATAATAATATGTAACATGCGTAATAATATTCAGTGGCAACAGTTTTTTTTTTTTTAAATTCTTTATTTATTCCAAGGTAGAACAGTACAGTTAAAGCACAACAAATCAGATCGTAGCAAAATATAGAAACATTACACATGCCATAATCCCATGAAATCTGCAAGAGCTGAGAAATGATACACTATGCACTCTCTCACTGCATCAATGCATCCTGAAGTGCGAATAACATTAAATACAATGCTGATACCCTGTTCTTCCTGGTGATTTTAAGGTATAACATAAAAAGGTATAACATTAAAGCCATAAAGATGCTTCAAATTACCATACATATAATTATTTTAAAGAGAAGACATGTCCTATCCTTTCCATGCGGTTATGTGCGATTACTAGATATCTTTATCTGAATTTCTTTCATATCTCTATCCGTTTGTCGCTGTGGAGACCTGTCTATATCCCCTCAAAGTGTAAGTTGTTTACATACTGCATGATATTGTGCACTTAACGTGAGGAGAACTCACGTGGAAAAGGAAAATAGGAAGAATAAGAAGAGTAAGAAGGATATCAGAAAGTGTGAGAGGTAAAGAAAGGGTTGAAGGATAGGTTCAGGGGGCATCAGGCCAACCCATGTCCAAGCGAACTAATCCCATCCAGGGAAATCTCGTTGGCGTGTACATCACGCACTTGCAGCGCTAGCTACCCAGGGGCCCCAAACTTTTTCGAACTTCTTTGTCGTGCCTCTTACCCGGGCAGTTAGATCATCCATGAGATAGTTATCCTTAATCTTCCTAATTACTACAGTAAGGTCAGGAGCTTCACCTCGCAACCACACTTGTGCCAAAGCTCTCCTAGCGGCTAGATTCACCTTATGTAATAGGGTCTGCTCCGCTTTTGTCCAGTTATCTACAGATCTAGCCAGCAAGAACACCCATGGGTCTAGTTTAACCTCTCGCTCAAAAATATCTCGTAACAACTGCGTAATTTGCCTCCAAAAGACTTGTGCTATTGGGCATTCCCACCACATGTGAATGTACGTGCCCTTGAGGCCGCACCCCCGCCAGCATAAGTCCGTAGTAGTTTGGTTCATCCGGCTTAACTTAACCGGTGTAGCATACCAACGAAATAGTGTTTTATATGCTTGTTCCTGCAACGAGACACACATAGAAGACTGCGCGGTCGCCTCCCATATTTCCTGCCATTCCACTCCTTCCAGCGTCTCACCCAAATCTGCCTCCCATTGGTCTATATAGGAAAGACCTCCCCATTCCAGAGTTTTACTGCACAACTGTGAGTATAGAAGAGAAATCATTCTGCTCGGGAATTGTTCCTTCGCGCACATTCTTTCAAAGAATGTCATCTGTGTTTCTGCTGCTTTTTTAATCTGAGAGTCCTGGGCATAAGCTCTGATCTGGAGGTATCTAAAATAATCAAAGGGTCTCAAAGGCGTTTTGTTTTGTAAATCCTCAAACTTAACAAGCGACCCTCCCTCAAACAGCTGATATACTCTCTGCAGCCCAGCCCTTTCTATGCCTCTGAAATCCCGGGCCGTCATTCCTGGTAGGAATGCCTTGTTCCTCAAGAGAGGAGTCATTGGAGAGGGGGAGGACACTAGGTCATACTTAGGAGCGGCCGCGTCCCATATCCTCAGGGAATTGAGAATCGCAGGACAGAGCACCGTGGTAGTAGGTCTGTGCTCTTTAGGGGTCCACATATAAAACTGAGGCATATCCATACCAATAAGGGACGCTTCCAGGTCCACCCATCTCCTTTCCTCCAGTGGAGAGTGCCACAGAGCTACCTGAGCCAGTTGGGCTGCCTCATAATAAAAATGTAAATGTGGAAGGCCCAGGCCTCCCCGGTCTTTGGCTCGGTAAAGAATGTTACGTGAGACCCTAGGTTTCTTATTCTGCCAGATAAATGTACCTATTGTTTTCTGAAGTGGTCCCAAGTCAGACCTGGTAACTTTAATCGGGAGTGCCTGAAACAAGAACAATATTTTGGGGAGTACATTCATTTTCACATAATGGATTCTCCCTATCCAAGAAATTGCCTTATCTGTCCAATTCTCCATATCCGTCATCAATGTCCGAATCAGCTTGGAATAATTCTGATGAAATAGTTGGGATGGGTCTGCCGTCAATCGTATGCCTAGGTATTTTATGTGGTCTCTCGCTATTCGTAAGTTATATGTCTTCCCTATGTAATCGATGTCTAGCTCTGGCATACCTATAGGTAACAAGCTGGACTTGTCCATATTTACCTTGTATCCAGCCAATTCTCCAAATTCCTTTAAGACCTCTGTCAGCGCAGCCATCGATTCCCTCGGTTCAGTCAACGTCAATAAGACGTAATCCGCAAATGCCGTAACTACGTATCGTTGCCCTCCGACGTCTATCCCTTTTATATCCGAGGTCGCACAAATCGCCTGGAGGAGAGGTTCCAGCGATAAAGCGAATAACAAGGGCGACAAAGGGCAGCCCTGTCTAGTGCCGTTGCTCAAACCAAATGGATTTATCCTGGTACCTGAAATGCGAATTTGCGCCCTGACGTTAGTGTACATGGCTCGTACTGCCGTCGTAAACTGTGCTGGGAAGCCAAAATGATCCAGCAATGTAAACAAGTAAGGCCATTTTACCCTGTCGAACGCCTTTTCGGCGTCCAACGACAGCAACATGGTCGGTATTTTCCTGGTGGTTTGTCTCCATATGAGGTCTACGTTACGCCTAGTATTCTCAAAAAGCTGTCTATTCGGTATAAACCCCACCTGGTCTGGGTGGACCAAGCGAGGCAACATCGGGTTTATCCTGGCTGCCAGAACTTTCGCCAGTATTTTGGAATCGTGGTTGAGAAGAGATATCGGGCGGAAGTTTTCTGGGATCGACAGATCCCGACCCGGTTTCGGCAGTAAGACAATATCAGCTAGCGACATGTCTCTATCAGGAGGACCACCATCCAATAATTCGTTGAGCCAAGCCTCCATATATGGAACCAGTTCTTCCCTAAAAGTTTTATAATAAGACCCATCGAAGCCATCCGGTCCCGGCGCCTTGTTACTCTTCAACGCAGAGATTGCCATGTCCACCTCCTCCGTCGAGATGGGTTTCCTCAAGCTTTCAACGTCCGCCTATTTTAATTTAGGCAAGTCCAGCCCAGAAAGGAAAATGTGTATTCTGTCCCGTTCACTTTGTATTCCTGCTGGGTCTGTTGTTGAATGATTGTAGAGATCAGTGAAGAATTTCGTGAATACCGTTGCTATGTCCGTTGGGTCTGTGCGGCATTGACCCGAGGCATCTTTGATTTTAGTGATATGGGTTCTATGTTGTCTTGGTCGGAGTGACCTTGCCAGCAGAGTGTCCATCTTGTTAGCCTTTTCAAAGTAAGTTCGTTTAGACCCTATGATAGCACGTGCTGTATCGTCCAGCAGTGTTCCTCTAACCGAGGCTCTCAGGTCCTGAACCGCCTGTAGATTGGTGGGCGTGGCATCAGTCTTATGTTTTTGTTCAGCCTGTCGCAGAGACTCCAGGAGGGTTGATAGCAATTTGGCCTTGCGTTTTTTCTTTAATGTGGCTTCACGAATCAAAATACCTCTGATCACTGATTTATGAGCCGCCCACACCGTCGCCCTCGACAGGTCCAATGCATCTTCTCTAGCAAAATAGTCAGTCAATTCCCTCCTCACCATCTCGACAATCTCAGGGTCGCGGAGCAGAGACGTATTCAATTTCCAGGACCACGGGGATGCCACACTTAGTTTATCCAGTGTCAGGGATACGTCCGCGTCATCCGACCAAGTGATGGAGCCTATAGTCGATTCCGATACCTTGGGGACTGAGGAGGGATTAACCAAAAACAGATCAATTCTCGAATAGGTATCATGAGGTGCTGAATAAAAGGTAAAATCGTTAACATCCGAGTGTTGCGCCCTCCAAACATCAACGAGGCCCGTATCTTGCATAAAAATGTGCAATAATTTGTCCTGCCCGCCCCTTTTATGTGATCTAGGGAGAGTTTTACCAGGTCCCTTTCCCTCGCTGGGCACGGAGCTGCGTTAAAATCGCCCCCTACTATTACCATTCCATGTGGTAAGGCGTTGATTACCTGCGTCAGTTCCGCCCAGAACTCCTTAGTAGGGTCGTTCGGGCCATAAAGATTGAGAATATGTACACTGTGGGAATATAGTGTTCCCGACAGGAGTACAAAGCGGCCTCCCGAGTCCGTGCGTACCTTCGAAACAGTGAGTGGGCATCTGTGATGAATCAGAATAGCAACCCCATTCCTTTTATTGAGAGCTCTAGACTCGTATGTGGTGCGATATGTGTGGTCCTTAAGCGCAAACCTCGCCGACGCCCGAATGTGTGTCTCCTGCAGGAAAGCTATATCGGGGTTTAATCTTTTTAGGTCTCTAAACATGAGGCGCCGTTTTTTAGGTGCATTGAGTCCTTTAACGTTCAAGGACAATATCTTCACTGGCATGGACCTGCCCTATGGGTTACGCTATGAAAGGTCACATTGTTAAGCAAGCGCTCTAAATAGAACTCGGTTATATTAGGAGCGAATGGAAGGAATACCCTATGCCAGCACATTCTAGCCTGTTCAGTATACATGGCGCCAATCAATGCTTTCTTACCAGTCACCCTGGTCCCTGTCTCCGATTGAGCTCTCTCATCCAGCAGGTGGACTTCAGGTAGTCTCCGGCCAGTCCATATGGGTACCGCCCCTGAACCTTCCTCCGAGGAAAAATAGTGTAGGGAATAGTTAGGTAAAAAAAAGGGAGAAGAATATGATAGAATAGAGAAAGAAAAAGTTTGATAAACATATTATATACAACTGATGCCTGGTCTTACCTAAAGCCAGGCCTATGTGGGGTGTGAGTCCCTGTCCCATCAGAATTCCTCAAAGGTCACACAGGAACAGGGTCTCAGACCAACCCAAATTAGTAATGAGGCCGCATCCTAACATATATCAATGTAAGCCTTCGTTAGCGATATAGCAGTGTAGTAAGGACATCCCCGAACAATCCGCCAAGGGTCATTATATTTGCGCTTGCGCTCCTTCACGATCTTCCCCCATCCCCCAGCAATTCGCCCGCCCCACTATCCCCTCGCCATCCCGATCCCCCAGTAAGCTTAGTGCAGCCATCCAATATGACAGTAAACTCCTAAACGCCCAAGTGAGCCCGACCAGTATAACCGGGCGTCATAGTATCATTTCTCATCCCAGGAATACCGTGGAGCCTAGAGAATCCGGTACAAGCACCTAAAGCGGAGACGGGGAGCGGGACGGCTGAGACTCAGGAGATCCGACCTCCCCCCACAAATTCTCAGGTCCCACGCCTTGCAACATAGTTGAGGAGTCCCCCAAGCTACTGTACCCATAAGCGGCGCTATAAACGCATGCGGAAAGTTAGAGTTTTTAGTATCTCCCATCCACCCTCCACCGCATATCTTAACAGCCAACCTCAGTTAATACTTGATAGCAAAAAAACCTGAAAAAGTTTAGAGGCCTGAAGGGGGGTGTTGAAGTGGGCCAGACAGTGAAAAAACAGTAGTTGTGGAGCCATAAGAAACAATTTATCTACATTTCCAACTCCCCGCCGCAATCCATCCCGCCACCCTCAGCATCCTTCCCGCCACCCGTCGGCTATGTCGGATAATTTAAGTCTAGGCCTCGGTTCAATATTTAAAGTGTCCACATACAATCCTGTAGCTGCACCGTGCTTCAGGTACAATCTGGGTGCGGGTATGATTCAATGCTGAGATTAGGACCCCCAAAGGGGGCCCAACAATAGGTATAACGCCCCTGACATCATTGCAAGGATTCCTCGCAAGGGGCGTAAGCCCTAACCCTCCCCACTGCAAAAAGGAAATATGACCTCGAGCCGAGAGAAAAAAAAGAAAATATAAACGGTCTCAGCGGGTAGAAAAGCCCTAACACCAAAAATAGAAAAATAGAAAACATGTGCCCGCAAATAAAAACCCTCCACCCAAAATCAGGATGCAGAACACCCCCTTGCTAGCCAGTTCTCTTGGAGGGCATCCCCTCCATAAACCGGCCCCAAGACAGGAGAAGATACTCTTCTAACCTCATTCGCCCGCCGTGTACCAATCTCGGGGAAGGGTATGCACCGGCGCTGTCGCTGCATCCGGAACCGTAATTCCTCCCGTGTCCTGCACCCCTATCTCATGCAGAAATGACACTGGGTCGCCGCCTGGGTGCAGGATCTTAGTGCGCCCGTCCTTAAAGGCCATCAGACGAAAAGGATGGCCCCACGCATATTTAATGGGGTTCCTCTGAAGTAATTCCGTGATAGGCTGCCATTCCCGCCGCTGTCTCAAAGTTGTGGCGAAACCAACCTCGCCACTGGGCCCTGGAGAAGCCTGTTTGCTAGCCTCCTACCTGCTGACTATGGCCCCTGGGTTATTTGGGGCATATTGTACTTTATATTGCTGCAACTGGCCCTTTTAAAATCATCGATGGACATATTGGGACTTTTTGGGACTGTGGCGAAACCGACCTCGCCACGTGTCCTTGGAGGGGGCCGATTGCCCGCCTCTTGCCTTTGGACTATGGACCAGACTTTATGGGAATGTGATACCCCATATAGCTATACCATGGAGCCTATTCATAATGAAAGACTATGGGAAAGACTTTAGCTCCATGGCAATTGTACTGTGTGAGTAGGATCTGCGCGCTATTCGGTAGTTGTGTGCGCGCAGATCCCAGCTATCTGGGGATAGGTGAAATGTCTGTGTGTTATGTGTAAAAGGTGAATTTATGTATTTTAAAGTGTTTTACTGTCTTTGGGTCCCCATGTGCTTAATGGAGTCTGTCTTTGTGCTGGGAGATAATTGGATTACTTCTCCAGCACAGAGAAGGCCCTGGAAAGCTAGGGGTTTTAAAAGATACTTTTAGTAACTTTTGAACCCCTGGTCTGATCCATGCCGTTTTTTAATATGTTGTTCCCCTGAATGGATTGATTGTGGATATGTAATTTTGTGTGAATGTGATGTATGGTTTTGAAGTTATACATATTGTGTAAAAAGTATATTTTAAACTGTATGAATAATGGGATTATGTGTCACACTAAGGGGAGGGGATGTGTGGGAGGTAACATCTATGTTATTGGTTTTTTTATGCCTCCCCCTGGGTGTGGCCTGTATGTGTGAGTTGGAAATAAAAGCCAGGCTGGATGAGCCAGTCCAGAGTTCCTGTTTTACCCTCAAAGTGAAGTGTCGTCTCATTATTGGGGGAAGGATTGATTGCATGCTGTTCCAGTTGACTGCTAGGAGTGTAAGCCTATTCGTATGGTTCCTATTCAATGGTCTACAGCATTCATATGCTTGGGAGAATTTAAAGGTTTCTCGGATTCGGTGATTGTGGTGTCTGCCAGAGTGCTTGGAGTCCTCAGGAAGCACTAGGAGCATCCATTAACGGAGGTACCAAGTCGGGGTGCCAGGTGATCCGTTACAAAAGTGTCCGGCGTTAAGTCGTGATACAAGGCCAGTTCAGCTCCTTTGTACTTAATTTGGCCTTCCCTACCGTGTCTCATCAAAGCTTCTTTCGTTTGAAAGTATTGAAACTTGATGATGACATCCCTGGGCCTGGTATCAGTTGCCCGGCGGGCGCGCAGGGCACGGTGCGCTCTCTCTATATGCCAGTGGCTTTCCAGTATATCTGGGAGGAGTGGCTTAAATATGGAGTAGACCACCGCTATCAGGGAGCCTTCCCCCTCCCGTTCAGGCAAACCCCGCAGCCTGATGTTATTCCTGCGCGAGCGGTTACCCAGGTCATCCAATGCAGATTCGGCTGCTGCCAACCTGGTTGTCAAGAGGTTAATTTGAGCAGCGGCCGCGTTGTGAGCTTCCACCGTGGACTCTACACGCTGTTCCAGGACAGCTGTTCTATTCCCCAGTGTGTGAATCTCCGCCTTAACTTCGGCGGTATTCCTGGCTATTTCTGTGGCCAGGTAGGTTCTTACCTCTGCCAAGGTTGCCAGTATCTGTTTGGCATCCGGTTCTTGGGGTCCTTGTGCCATTCCAGAGCCCGGGCTGGGCGGAGATCGAGACCCTCCAGTGCTCTCCCGTCCGCCATCTTGGGTGGTATTCCTCACAGCGCGGGAGGCCGCAAAGAGGTCCGACACCGTGGTGCCCTGCTCCGTGGGCCGTTTTGATTGTTTTTTCGGGGCCCGCTTGTCCATCTCGGGTTCACCCGCAAGCAGGTACAAATCAATTTTCTGGATAGCGGCTGTTATGTGCTGTTGGTCCGGCGATCCCGGCGGAGCTTCACTCGGATACTTCCAGCTCGCTCCTACCGCAGACCACGCCCCCCCCCATATGGCAACAGTTTAACACCGTTTAGATAATAAGAGCAGCATTTTTTTTGTCCGCATTGATGCAAATTTCAACAGGCTTTACAACAAGACACTTCACTCTGAAATCAGCTTGCTAAACATTCCTTAACACAGAAACAAACAAATTATTATACAAATGAAGGGAACCCTTGTAACAAGGGGATCCCAAAGTGTAGCTCTAAATACACAGATATACCCTGATCCAGACAGTAACTGGATAGGGAAAGTAACAGTAATCCAGGTATGGTGGGAGAAAGGGGAAGGAAGGGGAATGTAGAGGGAACAGTATATACTGGGAAATAGGAGTAGGAAATCCCAATAACCATCCCAGCAGGGACTATAAGAAATATATTGCCCCCAACCTCTTAAGACTCAAGAAAGGGTCAAACTAGGTCGTCCTACCCACAGAAAGAAATATCCCCCCCCACCCTCCCCAACACACACATACACTCAATAAGGAAGATATAGTCCATAGAACTAAGGTAACACTGAGTTCCCGAATGCCCGCAAATTTGAAATACTGAACAGTATTTAAACGAGGAAAGTACTGACTAGCAGCATATCCCTGAGGAAGTCACCATTATGCCGAAACGCATTGGATACCTGCTGTTTTGCTGGACTTTTATCACATTTATATTTGTTTTGTTTTTAGACATATTTTATTTATTATATTGTCCAATTTCTACATTCTTCACCTTGAAGTGGATGTCTACACATCTAGTCCACTTGTCAGTGGAGACAAGCCTGTCTTTTTTATCTGTATGTAAGTGCAACTTGTAATAAAATTTTGTATATTTTCAAACAATTTTGCACTATTTTTGTACCTTCTGGCTTTTTGAGATTTGTGGCTCCTTTTGATAAAGATCCTCATCCTCTTCTATACCCTTGAGGGGAGACAAGCGCATTATTGCTTACATTTTGTAAGTTCTCTACCTCGTGGAGCAATTTATTTTATCCCTATGTATTTCACCATGTATTGTCCTTTTTATTTGTAGATCCTTACTATATCAGATTGTGGACACACAGGTTGTATTGGTCCTATCTTCCCCATCCCAGGGATGTATATAATATTTTTTTTGTTTCTATATTTTTGAGTGTTTGTGAGGTACACTTTGTAGGGTGGTTTATTCTTCTGTTTGTATATATAGTAACTTTTTTTGTGTTATTCCTTAACGCAGAACACAGCATCTCACAGCAGCACAGCATAAAGCAATAAAAACTTTGGCTGACAGTCAAATCACATTGAATTAATTCATTCACTGCTGGCTACAATTCTCATAGGCAAGTGATCCTTTTATATTGCAAAATTACAAATACAATGTTTTTATTATACCAAATCATTTGACCATTCCTATGTCCATCCAATAAGAATAATTCTAACCAGATTTTTACCCTATGCTGAATTTTAACTTCACAGGGTTTCAAGAAGTAGCAGGAGGATCAGATTTGGCACAGGGTGATGACGGTGCCATTTGGGGTATACCAGAGGCCGGACTCTGGAGTCGCATACTGGCAGTGGCAATGTGAGTAGAGCCTGCTTGTTGGCTAGAGGGGGATGTTGTGATGTAGTAGAAGGGGAGGACTTGGATTTAGTAGAGGGGGATGCTGTTTTTTTTTTTTTTATACTGTACTTTTCAAAATACACCTACGTTTCTATGAAAATTTAAGTTGCTTTTTTTGCAGCCCACATAAACTTAAACCTTGTTTATGTGGTCCATGCTAGACTTTGGGTTTGACATGCTTGATCTAGAGAATTTGTGTGCAGAAATCTCATCTTCATCATTGAACTTTGTGATAGAAACAGTTGTGAAAATAGTACATTTTATAATTAGCCACACTGCATTAATTGTCAGACAGTTCAGGTCCTTACTGGAGGAACTGGAGAGTTCACATTCAAATTTCTCTCTGTATGACAATGTTCATTGGCTTAGTCGCATTGAACAGATCGGGGGAGATCAAGAGTTTCACCAATGAAAAATGTAATTATTTTCCAGAACAAACTGACATCAACTGGCTTTGCTAGCTTATGTTCCTGGCTGATATAACCGCACACCTGAATTACCTAAATTTACAATTACAGACAAAAGGACAAACTGTTCTTCATTTTTACGAATACTGGAAAGAATTCATGGAAATGCTGAATGTGCATTGTCATGATATCACTATTAAGACATACTAGTATTTTCCAAGTGTACAGTGTAAAAGAACATTCAGCTCACAACTTTAAATAATCAGAAAATACAGCTGTAAACACTTCCTCTAATCAGTGCACTCCTACACTCTCTTAACCCCTAACACTCAATCTTCAGCCTCCTTGCATCTGCTTGTGAACATTCCAATACACTTTTCCCCAGCTTTCTACACCACAGCCCCCACTATCTTTGCTACCTCTGACCTACTCCCCTGTCTCCAAGTTCTCTAGAACTGCATATTCATCTGAGCAATGCTCTAAATTCTCCTCCTCTACTTTTCCATCTTCTCCCTCAGTATCAAAATCTCTCCTTACACCAATTTCCCTCAACCCAACAACAATCTCCACATTACACTGTTCGCCTATTTAAGTCTCCTTTAAAAATTGCCATCATTTACCGTCCCCCTGGCCAACCTAGGCTATTCATTACACTCTACCCCACTTCCTCTCCACTAGCACTTTTTTCCCATATACTTGGGGATTTCAATATCACAATCAACAATCCTAGCTGCCCTTATGCCTCTCTGTAACCTCCACCTTCGGCCTCATACATTGGTATAATTCAGCAACTCATACAGTGGGAATCACTCTTGATCGCATCTTCACCAATCTCTGTACCGCCTCTAATCTCTCCAAAGTTCCAATTCCTCTGACAACCATCTGCTGTCCTTTGACACTGGCATACCCCCATACCCAAATTACACTTCCTTCAGGTCATCAATCTTGCAAAAATCTCCACTCTCTTGACCTACAGCAAATCTCCACCAACCTCCAAACTCTCCTTTTTCACCCTCTCCTCTAAACTAGACGTGGCACCTCCTACATTTAAACACAGAAAGCGCTCCCAATTACAACCTTGGCCCACCAAGCTGACCCAATACCTCCAAAGATGTTCCAGAACCTCTGAAAGCTGCTGGAGAAAGTCCTATTCTGCAACGGACTTCCTCCGCTATAAATTTATGCTGCGCTCCTCTGCAAAAGAAAACTATTTGAATACCCTTATATCCACACTCTCCTGTGAACCCAAACTCTACTATTTCACACTTTTAACTCCCTTCTTTGCCCGGTAGCTCCTCCTCCTCCTACCAGCTTGACCGCCACAAACTTTGCCACTCACTTCACTGTGAAGATTTCTACAATCAAGGATCTCTCTTCTTTGCCCACCCACTCTCTCCGCTGTTCTATGATAATTCAGTGGAAGAAGTATCTGCTCCAGTACTCCCGCCCCACCATTTGTTCCCTCGATTGTATTCCCTCATATCTCATCCGCACTCTGTCTCCTTCTCATGCTCTGCCTCTTACTATAATTTTAAATCTCTCCCTCTCCTTTGGCATTTTTCTTTCACCCTTCAAACATGCAACCATAACCCCAATTCTAAAAATGCCCAATCTTGATCCTAACTCCACATCCAACTACCGCCCTATCTCACTGCTGCCATTTGCCTCCAGCATCCTTGAGAGAGTTGTGTATGCAAGATTGAGAGATTTACTTGAATCCAACTTTCTGCTTGACCCCCTCCAGTCTGGATTCCACACTAGTCACTCTGTCGAAACGGCTGTGAGCAAAGTATCCAATGATTTAATCACTGCGTAATCTCGTAGTCCCTATTCAATTTTAATTCTCCTTGACCTTTCTGCTGCTTTAGACACTGCTGACCATCCACAGCTTCTCTGTAATCTAAGTCTACGATATACTGCTCACTCCTGAAGCTCCTCCTACCTCTCCCAGCACTCTTTCAGTGTTACTGACACTTGCTCTGCCACCCTTCTTGACTTGTGTCTCTGACTGCATCTCAGCTATCTCCAACTGAATGGCTGCATAGTTCTTCAAACTTAACCTGTCCAAAACAAAACTTTTGGTCTTTCCTCCCTAACGTGCTGCTTTGCCTGTGTATGTCTCCCTGCAAGGCAACGGTGCTACTATCAGCGCTACCTCGAAGGCTCACTACCTAGGTGTTCTCTTTGCCTCCAAACTCTCCTTCACCCCTCATGTCCAGTCAATTGCCAAATTCTGTCATTTCCATCTCAAGAATAGTGCCTATCTGCCCTTATTTAATGCCGGACATGATTAAGGAACTGGTCCACGACGCTTTCCTTTCATCTCGACTATGACAATCCACTTCTCAGTTGTTTTACATGTTCCCAACATGCCCCGTTACAGTCTACAATGAATCGGTGGCAAGGCTCATCTTCCTGTCTGCTTGCACCTCCCAAGCAGCTTTATCAGCCGCTACATTGGCTTCCTGTTAGATATTGGGTTCAATTTAAGATTCTGTTACTGACTTACAAATCTCTACACAATGCTATTTCAACTTACCTATCCTCACTAATACATAAGTATGTCCGTCCAGGCCCCTGTGCTCTGCCGAAGACCTGTGTCTATCCTCTGTTCATACGCTCACCTTTGATGCTCGCCTCCAAAACTTCTCTTGGGCTGCACCATTCCCATGGAACTCCCTCCATTCTCCGTTTCACCCAGTCTCCATTCCTTCAAAAAAATCATCAAATTCATCATCTTTTTCAGGAAAGCATATCAATTTGAGTAATTACTTTCAGCACCCTGATTCCTCTCCTGCAAACAGTGGAGGAAGTACCATGGTCATGGCCCCGCCGGTCATATGTGGCACCGGCCCGCACGGTATAACTGCTGGGGCCGCATTGATGAGGCCCATCGGGTGGCCCATTCTGTTGGGGCCACCCGATGCAAATTAATTTACAGGGGCCGGTCAGCGCTGCTGTGCTTTAACACGGGCCCCACTTCCTCCTAGCAATCATAGAGAGCCACATGGGAGGAAGGAGAGGAGGGAGTCAGAGTGGGAGCCCCAGGGAAGTAACCCTCCTGCACCTAAAAAGTAGGAAATAGGAGGGAGACTAAATATTTTGTGTATGTATGTGTTTCTGAATGTTTGTCTGTATGAATGTTTCTCTGTATGTGTGTGTGTGTGTATGTATGTGTCTGTCTGTATGTATGTGTGTATATGTCTGTCTGTATGTCTGTCAGTGTCTATATGTGTGTATGCCTGTCTGTGTCTGTATGTGTGTGTGTGTGTGTGTGTGTGTCTGTCTGTGTGTTTGTATATGTGTGCCTCTGTGTGTGTTTGTATGCATGTGTGTGGGTATGTCTGTCTGTGTGTGTATGTCTTTGTGACTGTATGTATGTGTATGATTGTCTGTGTGTGTGTGTTTATGTCTGTCTCTCTGTATATGTGTGTGTGTTTGTATGTATGTGTCTGTATGTATGTATGTATGTATGTGTGTTTGTATATATGTGTGTTTGTTTGTATGTATGTGTGTCTGCATGTGTATCTGTTTATCTGCATGTGTGGGGGAATGTATGGGAGGGGGTGGATAGACTTATGGGGAAGGGGGGAGGGGGGGCTACATGTATGGGAGTAATTTTCACACCGAGCCCCGTGGTTTCTAGTTATGCCTCTGCCTGCAACTATGATTGGAACAAACTATTCTAGCAATCAACTTTTCTACCCTCCACTTACCTCTTGTGTTAATATACCCCACTCCCTCTAGCATGTTCCTGTACAGAGGAAGATATATATTTGTTTATTAGTCCACCCATTTGTTGGCGCTTTCTAAATAATAATCATTTTCAAGTTAATGCAGAAGAACTGTACATTGAGGTACTCAGAATAGAGTTCACAGAAAAGTGTCAAGATTCTAAGATCCATGGGCCAACATTTCCTTTCCTTATCAAGCCTGACCTAATTTAATGCACCCCATTTAATCCATCTCTTTTTGACTAGATGAATGTTGATGATTTTAAAATTCAGCATATTGAATTTAAGACATCAGAGAACAAAATTCACATAACTGCGGAAAACTAAAAGTTAACAGATAGATCAGCTGTCATCTGGCAGTGCTGGACCTGTCTATAGAAAAAACGTATTTGCTTTAAAAAAATTACAATTGCGTTGCTCTCATCCTTTAAATCAACATATATCTGTGAGCAAATATATTCACACATGAAGATCATTTGGAATCCGCATTGAAGCTGTCCTACAAATGAAACTTAAAGAAAAAGCAAGGACAAGGTTTCACTAAGTTCGTCCTGTGTAAAAAAAAAAAAAAAAACAAGTTTGTTGTTTTATGTTCTTAATTACTTTTTTCTTTATATATTTTCAGCACGTGTAAATGTAATTGTAATTAAAAATGACATTAAAAAGTAAGATACAAATCAATATGATGTATTACTAATTGTCTTTAAAAATGATCTTCTTTCAAAATACATTTTACTTGTTTATATTTGTTGTTATTAATAAAATATTAACTTTCTTAACTATTCGTTCCTCTTTGATATTGCTGGCACACCAAGGGACTTTAAAGTTTTATTTTGGCACAGCACTACTAACATATTTCCTATCCTTGCCCTAAGCTGTGATATGTAGATTGACTTTCAGTATACAGAGTTGCAATTAACCTAATTGCAACGAAGGAAAAAAACACTTTAGCTAATTCCCTAGGGCAGGGGTTAAGTATTCTTTGGCACTCCATAAGTTGTGGACTATATCTCCTTCCACAGAAACTTTGCCAGCATTATGGATATAAGAACATTATTGGAGATGTTGTCCCCAATATCTGGAGTGTCGAAGGTTGCATACGCCTGCTGTAAGGTAATAGAAGTTCAACCAGATTTTTTTTCTGTCCATACCCCCAAATCCCCCTCTTTTAATTTAAGACATATATTAATGCATTTATATTGTTTGGTTACTTGGAGTGCTGACAAATTTGTTGAGAACATTGTATGTGATCCAGTAATAACAGAGAGTACATACAGGTCATGAAAGTAGGAAATATGGCTTGAATTGCATCACAAAATTTATGTTTCCAGCTCACAATGGAGTATTGACAAATTTGAGGAGAAGGCTGTATGTGATCCAGCAATAACAGAGCGTACATACAGGTCATAAAAGTGAGAATTGGGCCTTAAATGGAGTCCCCAAAAAATTATGTTTATTAAGTGTTCTTGCATAGCAAGACCACTTAATGTTATCTCACATATATATTATTAAGTGTTCTTGCATAGCAAGACCACTTAATGTTATCTCACATATATATTATTAAGTGTTCTTGCATAGCAAGACCACTTAATGTTATCTCACATATATATTATTCTTATTCTTATTATAGCCAAATTTACCACCCTAACTCCTCCCACAGTTTTTACACTACATAGACAGAAATATACCGAAATGTGTGGATTGTTCCCGATTGGATTGCCATTACTTTGTGGAACGTTTCGCCGAATGGTTCTCGGAATATCGTCGTTCTTGTGGCGAAATTGGTCCCATAGGAATGAATGGCAAAATGTTCAAAACTAGAGTGGGAGCTGGCAAAAGCTGAAAAATCCGGACATGATTTCTAAACTGCCACCACTCCCTCATTTTCAAGCCCACCTACACAATTCTTATATCAAAACGTTCAGCGATCCCTGCTGCCACTAGAAATGTCCAAGGTTAAGCCATAGTCCTGATAGTTTTCACAATATGACCATTTGTTTGCAACTCGCGCCGTCCATTGACATTCATTGAAACTTCACTCTAGCCAGCTCAAACCTGAAGGGCAATTTCTAAACTGTGACTGTGCCTTCATTTTTAATATTTCAGAGACATACTATGCATCATACTGTAGGTCTGGGTCTTGTGATTCTCACAATATAAAGCTCTTCGCTGTAGGATGTATAGTTTTTAAACTACAACCGTTTGAAGATGGCAACCGCTAAAATACTCTGACCTTTGCCAGGCTGGAGCAGCAAGTGATGTCATAGACAGGACCTTTTGTACACCTGCTAATGTTTTTATAAATGTATGTTTTAATGTAACTGTGAAGCATTTTGGGCAACAACGTTGCAATTAAATGTACTATATAAATAATAACAGTTACTCCGCCCACTCCAGTTGTAGACTACTTGTGGAGGCAAGAACACTTCAAACAATTTCCCCAGAAATTGTAGCTTTTCTAGTTATTGTTATTATTGAAGACTAAAACATTGATTTATAAATAAGCTATTACATTTCACTAATTCCACTAGTTACTAACATGAATAGGATTATTCACAAAAGTAAGACATGGGGAATTCAAAGTGCATTTCAAATTAAAGGCCGGAGTAGCTGTACTGGGAGCAAAGTTGGCTTGTAGAATTTCTCCCATTCAGCTATTTTCAAATTTGAAATTCACTTTGAATTCCCCACATGTTTCACTTTAGTGAATAACCCTGTAGAACAATCCTCACATTTATTTATACTGCTATAAAGCACCAACATTTTACACAATTCATTTCTGATACAATGGTTAAAATTAATCTTCCGTTAGTTAAACTGCTGGCATGAAATCTGCCAGTGCTGCACATATAAAGATATTGGCACTTGTGTGCCGAGGGCTAGTTTCTACTTAGCCCAGAACTATGTCCCGGGTTGCATAATGTCAATTCTGCTGTCGTCAGTGCGCACAGCAATCAGATTTAACTGCTTCAAGTTAACACTCGGCTGCCTCCCATCATTTAGTAAGAGCTACCAGCATCCACCACTTCCCTGCATTTCTTTTGTGCTTTTTAAACAAAAAATAAAAAAAAATACCTCCCTGGTCCACCTCCAAACCCTACCTCCCTCCCTTCACTGGCCCACAACTTGCATGTGCACCCCGAGTTTTCGAAATGGTCCAATTACAGGATTCTCTATGAGAAGCCTCTGATTGGCCCTGTGACGTCAGTTGGAAGGAGGTCGTCTGTGCCTGGAGCTTCCCCCGACACTGGATTGTAGGTAATTTTTATAAAATATTTTACAACATTTCGAAAAGACATCGTAATGCATTTCATCATAATAAACATATAAGAGTAAATCTAGAGGTACACAAAAAAGCTGAAGACAAAAACAGCACTAATCTCTCATTAGTCATTACTGGGTAGTTATCCAATCAAATTTTGCCTCAACAATTTACAGACAAGAAAGCTTACAAGAAATAATGTGGGTTTTGTTTTTGTTAGAAAAAGCCCCGAAGTATGAGGTTTTGAGAAAGTGCCTTGAGTAGTGCAAAGAATGTATTTCTCATCTGTTTTCCTCCCGAGGCATTTGGACTAATTATGGGTTCAATTTCTCCCACTCTGCTGAGCTTAGCACCTTTCCCACACTTCCTCACCGTTGTTCGCCTTTTTGACAACCTTTTGAATCCATGGTTACTTTCTACCCAGACAATGTTTTCATTATCTAATGTGAAGGCATAATAATATTAATTCACCAGAAAGTTCATTACTATACGAATATTTGTATAAACCACATCTTTCCCCACATGGTTTTCCTGCCCACTCATATAGTGCTGTGCTGATTACATACTGGTATACATATAATAGATAAACATAGATTTCTGAATCCATCGTTTATACCAATCTCAAAGTCATTCAAGGTGATTGGTGGTTTCAAAGTTGCTTACTGAACCAGTCTGTACATATAAGGTCACATAGAACAACTGGAACAAAGTCCTACGAATACTTGCAGACACTGAACATTTCTATACATTATGGTTTTAATAAGTATATTACTAATCTTTCCTCTGTACAAATGGTATTGATAATTTATTAAAAAGAGAACACGAATTCAATATAGAATTTTTTTTTATAACTACATTTGTGATTATAAAGAAAAATATACTAATCAATACTTAATTATCATTTTGCATCATATCAAACTTTTTCTTTTGTTAACTGAAAATGTGCTCTTTATATATCCAAAAATCCACCAAATAAAATTTGTGTTAACAACACATAGGTGTCATTTGTTAGAAGGGAAAAAAACATTTGACTAGGAAAAATCCACTTCTTGTTTTTTTCCTCTAGGACTAAGAAGTACATGCCTGAATCTCAAGGCATTACAATGAAGTTCTGTTACACACAGAGACAGCTTTTATCACCATTTAAAATCTAATTAATCCATATTGAAGCACAATGATTACTGTTGTGTTTTAGGGTGAGGGGTCATAGAGCCTTCTTTGTTCGCCCACAGGCTTGTAATCATCAGGCATTTGGGATATAATTTTACCCAGCAAATTGAAAGGTAACAGATCAAATGCTTATCATAAACTTAACCCATGGCTGCCATAGATTCTTTCCCCTTGCCATATGAAACCATATCTATACAAAGACCAAACAGCACTTCAAGACTTTTGAAGGGTTAACATCAAAAGCTTATATACCGTGTAACGTGGAGCTAAGGTTATTAGTTCCCGATCGGCTTTGAGCTGCAGGGGTGTGCCTGTTGAGTAGCTGATAAGAAAGACCTTGGAAGAATGGCACTGGTCAAAAGAACTAATACTCAATTTGGTGGGATATTGTTGGCCTTGGCTGGATGGATTCTCTCTTGTGTCACTACTTACGTGCCTTTATGGAAGCAACTCAACTTAGATTTAAATGAGTTGGAAAACTGGACTATGGGACTCTGGCAAGCATGCGTTGTCCAAGAAGAAGGTGGAATGCAGTGCAAGGACTTTGACTCATTTTTGGCTCTGTCCTCAGAACTCAGGATTTCAAGAATCCTTATGTGTTTATCCAATGGTTCAGGGATGCTTGGTCTGCTTATCTCGAGTCTTGGTCTGGACTGCCTAAACATAGGAGGGGAAAAGCAAGAGCTGAAGAATCGCCTCTTACTACTTGGAGGGGTAATGCTTTGGAGTTCAGGATTAACTGCCCTCATACCAGTGTCCTGGGTGGCTTATGATACAGTCCAGGAATTTTGGGACGAGTCCATTCCAGATATTGTCCCAAGATGGGAATTTGGGGAAGCCCTCTTCATGGGCTGGTTTGGAGGATTTTTTCTACTTCTTGGTGGCACGCTGCTTGCTTCTTCATACTGTTTTTCACCCGCTGACCCAAGCAACATATGTTACCAGCAAACACGGCAGCATGGGAAATGTCTACACAGTGATCCGAAATACCCTGATCTGACCATTTGAAAACTCTAGGTGTTTGCTTACTGTGAAACAGGCTATAAACCAACTCCCCTGATCTTTTGTTAGGTAGATTATTTGCAGATTCATCCACCTTTCTTCTAATCCAAGATTTATTTAGATCTGTTAATGCGGTTTTAAGCTTCACATAAAATGATTAATGACTCTGTTCACTAATTGGAAAACACATTTGCATTACGTGTTCTCATAATAAGCCTGGGGCACAATTCCATTTCAATAGTTTTAATGAGATATGAACTTTTACATCATTTGTTGACATTCATAGAATCACAACAGTGCATAAGAGCATTGCCAAAGTGTTGCACCAAACAGGCTATAGCACAGTAATGCCCTATCTTGTCTGGAGTTGTCAGGTATCATGGGAAATGTAGTTCATTAACATACGGCTTGACATGTTTAGCTATCAAAGATCTAGCTTATTTAAGTTTAATGCATTGAACATACAAAGATTATATATTACACATATATTGCAAAAGAGGTGATGCCCTTATGTTTGTTTTCTGCCATTGACATAGTTTCTTTCACATCAACTAGAACAAGTTACTCTGGCAAAGATTTAACAAGTATTACATTGTTTTAACAAATTGGACATAAATCTCAGAATGTAATAAATTAAGCGGCAAGTATGTCAACTTGTGCTAACAGAATGCATGTACAAATGAATGTGAAAGAGCAGAATTAAATGGCATTTTTCAATAATTTGTATGTGTCTATGTTTGAAATGGGTAATATATTGCCTTCTGCCAAATTATAAAAACCTCTAAAGCTAGATTTACAATGAAATAAATGGTTGAATTTAGAAGTGCTGTAATATCTTCCGGAAATATGTGTATCCTGGACAAGAAAAAACCCTTGTAAAATAAAACAAAAGGTTTCTGACTATTCGCGTCTATAATTATCACCTTATAGCCATATTCACTGTGAATTGTTCTAGCATTCATTGACTTACCAGCCAAGCAACACCTGAATTTCCGATTTGTAATTATTTCCTGAATCCTGAGTCATGTACTTGGGAGTAATCAGCTGGGGAAGACAAACCAGTGATATTCTAAACACAAACTTTACATGCTAAAGAATGAGAGAATTTCCCCTGGAAATATAACGTGAAGGTATATTTTTTTTAAGTGTGAGGAACAGACAGGGCTAAAAAGGATGTATGTAACGAGTTAATATAGCAGTGGATGTCCTACACTAATGCGAAATGAGGATATATATTGCTCACCAACACCTATAGAAATGTAAGTTGGCATACTTTTATTTAAATGCTAACTCAATGTCCAAATCTTTCCTCAATAATGAAAAAGGTACAAAATATCAACTCAGGGAAAAAAAAGAACAACAGGGGAGGGGGAGTCTTTCATATCAAACATACACTCTTTAGGCAGCATATGGTAAACTAAGTTTTCAGGCGAACGATGAAGCTGAATTATATGTTAATAATAAGCTTCTCTCTTTTTCAAAACATAAGCATTCCTCTTTTATCTGGAAAAAAGAAAAATGGCACTATAGTTACCAGAACAATTGCATCTTAAAGGGACACTATAGTCACCAGAACAACTACAGCTTAATCTAGTTGTTCTTGTGAGTATAATAGCTCCCTTCAGGCATTTTCATGCAAACACTGCCTTTTCAGAGAAAAGGCAGTGTTTACATTACCCATAGGGACACCTCATAGTGGCCATTCCTCAGATGGCAACTGGAGGGGCTTCCTGGCTCTGGGCTGCACAGTAAGCAGCCCTGCCGTTCAGAATCCCCACGCTCTGCATGAAGACGCTGAATTTTCCTCATAGAGATGCATTGATTCTATGCATTTCTATGAGGGGGTGCTGATTGGCCAAAACAGCATTTGCCCACCCCTTGCCCCCCTTGTTTTTTATAATTCTTTACTTTTGTTGTGCAGGTGAGTACAAAGCGCTTTCATACGCCACAACAGCGTACATTCATATTTAAACATAGATAGATTAAACAGTGGCTTGGAAAATTTTGCACAGTTTTTGTTTTAAAAATGTAATAAGCTAGGCAGACATGTCTAAACGATATCTATTTGTTTGAGATTTAACTTGCTTGCGGCATCCTGATTGGATTGGCTAAAGATCAGCAATTTTGATAATGTCACCAAGGGGCGGGGCCAGCACCGGCAGACATGTGGAGAGCTGAAAATAAGGTGAGTTTTAACCTATTCTGAGGGGGCTGGGGGTGTGGGGAGGGGGGAAGCCACCTAAATGGTGGGTTTTCACTATAGCGTCAGGAATACATGTTTGTGTTCCTGACCCTATAGTGATCCTTTAATGCCAGCAGGCGTTTTATTGTAAACACTGCCTTTTTTACTCAGACAGCAACTAGATGCTGAACGCTCCGCACAGAGATGCATTGATTCAATGCTTTTCTATGAGGAGATGCTGATTGACGTAGAGCGGTATTTTGCCATGCATGCGCAATAGCATCCCTATGCTATGTTGTGGGAAAGCATTCAATTGGCTGAGATCATCAAATGTAACGCTTTCAGCCACAGGGGCTGATTTGTATTCCTGACACTATGGTTTTTCCTTCAACAGGGCTCTGTCATTTTAAATGCTTTTTATTTTACTTTTTTATATTGTGGTTACTTATCACTGAATTAAAACAAATATGCATTTGTGAGTTGTAAAATTAAAACTAAATGGAAAATCCACATTTCTTAATCTGCAAATGGTCGTATCCATCTTAACTCCATGTCAGTGATCGTTACAACAAGCTCTGTGTTTTGAACCTGACAGTCAACATATAGAAAGCATACAGAAAGGGGAGAAATTGAACAATGTTTCTACTTTGTATCTCAATCTTTGACTTTGCTTTGTTTGAATTGGAATTTGATGTACATTTAAAAGAATAGTGAGCATTTCATGAAGAAAAAGAGCCTAGAGTGTCTGGATAAAGGATCCTCAAAATACAAGAGGTTTCACTGCAATGAGTGAAAACTTGTTCAAAATAAAGCAGGCGTGACCGAACCCCATCATGTAACGAAAAAAACAAAAACAATATACGCTCTATATATAAGTGCTAAAAAATGCATCCGTTTTTAAAATATAGTTAAGTGGATACTGAAGTTGTTTCCCCTCTACTTTTAATGCTTTATGATGTTAAATAAATGTTTTGAAAAAAAAAATTATTTGTGTTGCGCAGCAGACATACCTCAGTGAAATCACACCAGACACAACCTTCCTTGCAGGTGAACCACCTGTGGCATCAAAAGGTGGCCTGGACATGGCCCCCTACTGGCTTGCCCTTCCCCTGTCCAGACATTCCCTGCAAACAGATTTATTTATGATATTACCTGAGTGAAACTACAGTGTAAGCTAAAAGACACTGTAACGAAGAAGCAGTCATTTCAAAGTGCTTCATTTTTATTTCATTTTTATATATATTAGTGGCCACTTCAGTACTTTTATGATAAACATATACCCCCCTTGTGATATCACTGTGCCGTAAGGGAATTAGAGCTGCAGCATCTTTTGCAAACCTCTCACAAGTTCCGTAGCGCTGTACTATGGGTGGACTAACAGACACGTATTTGTAATCAGACAAGTTGGACGCACAGGAACAGAGAGATAGATCAATGAGTTTACATGCTAGAGGGAGTGGGGTATAGTGACAAAAAAGGTAAGGGTATGGTAAAAAACAAGGCTGAAACATATAGAATTTTTAAGTGTTATTTAAAAAAAAATTGTTTCAGAGATGATAAAAATTTAAACAAAATATATTTTAAATTCAGGTTATAATATTTCGTCATTATTTTACATATTTTCCACATCTATCCAAACATTTATTGAATAAAAAAATGTAATTTTACACAAGTTATTAGATTCTATTTAAAGATATCCTTGATCAGCCATCCAATCTGTGCATAGAAAATCTGTTGTGCCCTCATTTTGTGTGCAAGCTGTACATCACCTGTTTTTCACATTAATGCTAAAAAATGTTTTGGCCACTCTTGGCCACCCATCAGAAGAGGAAGAGCAGTGAGGGTCCAAGCAGTGGTGAGTTGAGAATACACCCAGATTTGTTGGATCCTTTCCAAAGGATCCAAATTAATCATATCCAAATGCCAAAGAGTGGCCGGTATGAATATGCACTAGTCATAGTGGACATGTTCTCAGGATGGCCAAAAGCCTTCCCTGTCACCAACATAACTGCCAAGACCACAGCCAAACGTCTACTCACGGAAATTGTCTGCAGATATTGAGATCCTGAGGTGATAGAAAGTGACCAGGGTAAAGCATTCACTGCACTACTGACCAAAGAGATATGGGCAGCACCGGGGGTGACCCTTGCACACCACACACCCTATCACCCACAGAGTAGTGCTAAGGTAGAACGCATGAATGGCACTCTGAAAGCCAGAATGCTTAAGATGGCCTAAGAAACTAACCTGTCCTGGCCAGAAAGTCTTACCATAGCTTTGTTTAGTGTGAGGTATACACCAAGAGGGAGGTTTAGCCTGTCCCCATATGAGATTTTGTTTGGTTCAGCTCCCAGGCTAGGCTGTTATTTTCCTCAGCAGCTCCAACTCCAGTCAGATGCAAAGGTAGACTATGTAACTGCTCTCTCTCAAGCCTTGACCAAAATCCATGCACAAGTGTTTTCTTCCATTCCAGATCCAGTGTCCGATACAGGCACCCACAAGTTACTTCCTGGTAATTGTGTTTTCTCAGGAACTTCTTAACCAGTAGACATGTGCAATTCATTTCGGTCCGAATATGAATTCGGACTAATTTCGGGCAATTCGGACATTCGGGTACTCCGAATTGCCAAAGGGCCGAGGTCCCAAAGTTCCGAAATTACCGGATTTCCGAAGTGTCGAAGTGTCAAAGTACCGAAGCACAGTATTGCCTAAGTACTAATATCCACTAATACCCAGTGAAAGAAGAAGAATGTTACATTGTATACAATTTTAAATAAAAAGCATACAAACATAGCCAGGATTCCGCTATAAGCATTTGCAACACTTACAGCAATCAAGTAACACACATTCATATAAAATGTAAGTTACTTAGCCTGTCAATGTAATGACAGGAATGAATAAGTAGATAACTCCCTAATTCCCACGCTATTAAGGAGCTATCTACTAAAATCCCGAAAGACCTAAATTGGTCTTTCAGTCAAATTTACTAATACTAAGTAAAGATTACTTAGTATTAGTAAATTATGCCCCTACTCGCTATACTGCGAGTAGGGGCATGTCTATTAAGCAGTGAGCAGCCTGTGGCCCTAATGTTAAATAATGGGAGGGGACCTATTGTCCTCCCCTCGGGCCCCCACCCCTGAGCGGTGGGTGGGGCCCTAAATCAGAATAAGGGGGGACCTAATGTCCTCCCCCTGGCCCCCACCCCTGAGCGGTGGGTGGGGGCCCTAAATACTAGATAGGGGGGACCTAATGTCCTCCTTCCTGGCCCCCACCCCTGAGCGGCGGGTGAGGGCCCTAAATGCCAATAGGGGGGACTTATTGTCCTCCCCCTGGCCCCCACCCCTGAACGGTGGGTGGGGGCCCTAAAAAGAAAGTTAACCCCCCCAGGTGACTAAGGGTCCCCAAAAGCACGCTGTGTAATTTGACTCATAACTCTCTGATTGGTTACTTAATCCACCATAGAGTTAGGAGTCAAATTACACAGCGTGGGAAAATTCCAAAGAACTTTACCACGCTGTGTAAAATGACACAGAGCACTCTGGTTGGTGGATTTCAAACCAACCAATCAGAGTGCTGTGACAGGTAAATGTAGAGACTTACCTGTCAGTCTCTTCATTTACCTGTCAGAGCACTCTGATTGGATTACTTAAATCCACCAATCAGAGTTCTCTGAGCCTAATTGTAGCTCAGTCTGCGCGGAGCCCTCCATGGGTGAAGATGGATTATTATTTTTTTGCGCTCGTTTTTTTTTTTTTTTTAATTGCGTCGGTTATTTTTTATTTGGCCTTTCTTGGGGCTGAAAAAATAAGATTTTAAAATAAGATTTTAGAAGAAAGAAAACATCGAATGGTAAGTTTTGTTTTTTTTCCAGGTACTTAGTTAAAGGTCCCCCAATCATTATTTTTAGGGTGAGGGGGGTAGGTAGTGGGATAATTTTTTTTGGGGGGGGGAGTGGGTGACTAGGGGTTTGGGGACCCCTAGTCACCTGGGGGGAACATATTTTTAGGGCCCCCACCCGCCGCTCAGGGGTGGAAGGACAATAGGTCCCCCCCTTATTCCAATTTAGGGCCCGAACCCGCCGCTCAGGGGTGGGGACCAGGGGGGAGGACATTAGGTCCACCACTTATTAGTATTTAGGGCCCCCACCCAGTGCTCAGGGGTGGGGGCCAGGACATTAGGCCCCCCCTTATTCCAATTTAGGGCCCCCACCCACTGCTCAGGGGTGGGGGCCAGGGGGGAGGACATTAGGTCCCCCCACCCTTATTAGTATATAGGGCCCCCACGCACCGCTTAGGGGTGGGGGCTATGGGGGCTGGACATTATGCCCCCCTTATTTTACTGTAGGGCCCTCACCCGCTGCTCAGGGGTGGGGGCCAGGGCGGAGGACATTAGGTCCCCCCCTTATTAGTATTTAGGGCCCCCACCCACCGCTCAGGGATGGGGGCCAGGGGGAGGACAATAGGTCACCCCATCATTTTACTTTAGTGCCCCCACCCACCGCTCAGGGATGGGGGCCAGGGGGAGGACAATAGGTCCCCCCATCATTTTACTTTAGGGCCCCCACCCGCCGCTCAGGGGTGGGGGCCGGGGGGGGGGCAATATGTCCCTATTTATTTATTTATTTTTTCAACAGTGAGCATCCACAGGCTGCTAACTGTTTACTAGACATGCTCCTACTCGCGGTATAGCGAGTAGGGGCAAAATTTACTAATACTAAGTAATTTTTACTCAGTATTAGTAAATTTGGCTGAAAGACCAATTTAGGTCTTTCAGCCTTTTGGTAGATAACTCCCTAATACTGTGGGAATTAGGGAGTTATTTACTAAGCGGCTGCAATAGAAGTCCCGAAATGCCGAAGTTCCGAAATTCCGAAGTTCCAAAATTCCGAAGTGCCGAAGTTGCTGAATTTCCGAAGTGCGAAAATCCCCAATTTCGGAATGCTGAACCGAACCGAAAATTTTCCCCATGCACATGCCTATTAACCAGAACCCCCTCTTGAGCCAAGATTTGATGGTCCATTCCAAGTCCTTCTAACCATGTATACCTCAGTAAAACTGTCTGGGAAGAATAATTGGATACACGCCTCTCATTGCAAGAAAGTTCCAGCTCCAGAGAAAGCAAATTTTGTTGAGCAATGAGCTTCCTGTACCTTTTTCTTTTGCTAGGCCTGTTAGAGGCCCAACAAGTTGCAATTACCAAAAAGAATCATGTTTACACATTTTGGTATAATTCTTCAAACACACATGTAGCTATTTTTACATTTGATTACTGTGATATTGTCTCTTGTACTTTTCCACAATCACTACACTTGACAGTATACAAAGACATACCTAATAAAAAGGACCCGTACATTTGTGTGACTGGTGACCATTGGGGACATCGCTGTAGTTCTTGGAAGGCGGCGGGTGGGAACACGGGCCGACCATGGGGCTACAAACCACAGAGTGCTTTAAATAGGGTGGACAGAAATGGGAAATCTTTATTACACAGAATGACTATACGCAAACCAACAGGGTCAACTCCAATGAAGCTTACCTTAAACATAGAACACCCTAGCCCCGAAGACACAGGTGAGTACATAATGGGAATGTACTGGAGAGGGGGTGGTTCATACAATAAATTGGGGACTTTCTATTTACAAGACATGTACAAATCACATGAGTGGGTAGACACAAAACATATGACCGTTAACCCTCTCAAACTGCACATCAAGACTCTGAAGGACATGGCAGCTATAGCTAACCCTACATTTAAAGACACTATGGCAGTAGAGACTGTTTTTTTCAGACACTAACCTATGACCTGAATGGATGAGATATAATGCTAACTCTCATAATAAAACTAGCTGTTATGTTTGTGGTGGGGCCAGACCCCATCTGGGTACAGTGCCTCTAAACCTACCTCCTGACGTTGAAACATGTTTCCTAAGTCTCTATGTGCAGTCAAATAGCAACTCATCAGCATGTGAATCATGGAAAAAGGTATACCCACTAACCCAAAAGGATATCAAGCCACCTCATGGAGTCACGGTGTATCCAGGTAATTACACTTGCAACGCCATACACAGTGACACAGGTACATTTATGGGGAAGTTCCCTTCTGGGTATTGTGCTACATATCGAGTGCCTCCAGTTGCCCTGTTAATAAATCAAGTTAGATCCCTGGGAGACATTTATTGGCTATGTGGAGACATGCAACTCAGATCCAGATTGACAGGCCTATGGTGGGGAGAGTGTGCCTTGGCTAAAGTTATTATGCCCATACATATATCAGATAATCACCAAGGTCCTCTGGATTCACCACACACATACTTTAAAGTAAAAAGAGACACTCCTGTAAAGGGCAGTTTAGACCCTCACATATACATAGATGCCATAGGAGTGCCAAAAGAATTTAAAGCAAGAGATGAAGTTGCGGCAGGATTCGAATACATGATTCCGCTCATCACTGCCAATAAAAATGTAAATTGGATCAATTACATCTGTTACAACCAGCAGCGCTTTGTCAACTATACCAGAGATGCCCTCCAGGGCCTGGCAGAGCAATTACAGGCTGCCTCCCAAATTCCTTTCGAAATAGAATGGCCCTAGACATGATACTGGCAGAGAATGGGAGAGTGTGTAAAATACTCCCAGACACCATGACATGATGTACTTTCATCCCTGACAACATTGGCCCAAATGGGAAGGTAACCATGGCAATAGAAAAATTAGAAAGTCTCTCAGAAGAATTAAAAAGGAATTCATGGGATAGGTGGTTTGGATGGTTGAATGGTTGGCAGAAGGTGCTCTTCCAGGTAGGAATGGCTGTTTTGACAGTGATGCTTCTCTTTGTTATCTTTGTCTGTTGTGTGCTACCATGTGTTCAGAAATACCTACAGAAGACAGTTGACCAGACCATTAACCGCACCACCCCAACTTTCCTTCACCAGGAGATTGATGATGAAAACTGTGATACACCTCATACACCTCTACAGTCCCACTATACCAAATATACTACTTCCCTTTAGGGAGTGATAGGGACAGCGTTTGTCTCTATGGGCACAGCTTGTTGTGGGAGAGGTAGTGGACAAGCCACTACTGGTACTAGCGCAGCGGAAGTGTTCGAGAGGTCTGTTAGACAGATGTGCTGCAGCCTTTTAGACAGTGGTGTATCTTGGATTTGTGCTAGGCATGTGCATGGGGAAAATATTCAGTTCAGTTCGGCATTCCGAAATTCAGAATTTTCGCAATTCGGGACTTCGGCAATTCGGCACATCAACACTTCGGAAATTCGGCAACTTCGGGAAAATTTTCGGTTCGATTCAGCATTCTGAAATTGGGGATTTTCGCATTTCGGCATTTCGGAAATTCGGCAACTTCGGCACTTCGGAATTTTGGAACTTCGGAATTTAGGAACTTCGGCATTTCAGGACTTCTATTGCAGCAGCTTAGTAGATAACTCCCTAATTCCCACGGTATTAGGGAGTTATCTACCAAAAGGCTGAAGGACCTAAATTGTTCTTTCAGACCAATTTACTAATACTAAGTAAAAATGACTTAGTATTAGTAAATGTTGCCCCTACTCGCTATACCGCGAGTAGGGGCATGTCTAGTAAACAGTGACCAGCCTGTGGCTGCTCACTGTTTTAAAAAAAATAAAAAAATAGGCCCCCCCTGGCAGGGGGGGCCTTAAGTAAAATGATGAGGGGGACCTATTGTCCTCCCCCCGCCCCCACCCCCGAGCGGTGGGTGGGGGCCCTAAATACTAATAAGGGGGGGACCTAATGCCCTCCCCCTGGCCCCCACCCCTGAGCGGCGGGTGGGGCCCCCACCCCTGAGTGGTGGGTGGGGGCCCTAAATACTAATAAGGGTTGACCTAATGTCCTCCCCCCTGGCCCCCACCCCTGAGCGATGGGTGGGGGCCATAAATACTAAAAAGGGGGGGGACCTAAGGTACTACCCCCTGGCCCCCACGCCTGACCGGCGGTAGGGGGCCCTAAATACTAATAAGGGGGGACCTAATGTCCACCCTCCTGGCCCCCACCCCTGAGCGGTGGGTGGGGGCCCTAAATACTAATAAGGGGGGGACCTAATGTCCACCCTCCTGGCCCCCACCCCTGAGCGGCGGGTGGGGCCCCCACCCCTGAGCGGCGGGTGGGGCCCCCACCCTTGAGCGGCGGGTGGGGGCCCTAAATAATAATAAGGGGGGACCTAATGTCCTCCCCCCTGGCCCCCACCCCTGAGCGACGGGTGGGGGACATAAATACTAAAAAGGAGGGGGACCTAAGGTCCTCCCCCCTGGCCCCCACCCCTGAGCTGTGGGTGGGGGCCCTAAATACTAATAAGGGGGGGGACCTAATGTCCACCCCCCTGGCCCCCACCCCTGAGCGGCGGGTGGGGGCCCTAAATACTAATAAAGGGGGACCTAATATCCTCCCCCCTTATACCCACCCCTGAGCGGTGGGGGCCCTAAACACTAATAAGGGGGGGACCTAATGTCCACCCCCCTGGCCCCCACCCCTGAGAGGCGGGTGGGGCCCCCACCCCTGAGCGGTGGGTGGGGGCCCTAAATACTAATAAGGGGGGGACCTAATGTCCACCCCCTGGCCCCCAACCCTGAGCGGTGGGTGGGCCCCCACCCCTGAGCGGCGGGTGGGCCCCCACCCCTGAGCGGCGGGTGGGCCCCCACCCCTGAGCGGCGGGTGGGGCACCCACCCCTGAGTGGTGGGTGGGGGCCCTAAATACTAATAAGGGGGGACCTAATGTCCTCCCCCCTGGCCCCCACCCCTGAGCGACGGGTGGGGGCCATAAATACTAATAAAGGGGGACCTCATATCCTCCCCCCTTGCCCCCACCCCTGAGCAGTGGGTGGGGGCCCTAAATACTAATAAGGGGGGGGACCTAATGTCCACCCCCCTGGCCCCCACCCCTGAGCGGTGGGTGGGGGCCCTAAATACTAATAAGGGAGGGACCTAATGTCCACCCTCCTGTCCACCCCCCTGGCCCCCACCCCTGAGCGGCGGGTGGGGCCCCCACCCCTGTGCGGCGGGTGGGGCTCCCAACCCAGAGCGGTGGGTGGGGCCCCTAAATACTAATAAGGGGGGGACCTAATGTCCACCCCCCTGGCCCCCACCCCTGAGCGGCGGGTGGGGCCCCCACCCCTGAGCGGCGGGTGGGGCTCCCACCCCTGAGCGGTGGGTGGGGGCCCTAAATACTAATAAGGGGGGACCTAATGTCCTCCCCCCTGGCCCCCACCCCTGAGCGACGGGTGGGGGCCATAAATACTAAAAAGGAGGGGGACCTAAGGTCCTCCCCCTGGCCCCCACCCCTGAGCGGTGGGTGGGGGCCCTAAATACTAATAAGGGGGGGACCTAATGTCCTTCCCCCTGGCCCCCACCCCTGAGCGGTGGGTGGGGGCCCTAAATACTAATAAGGGGGGACCTAATGTCCTCCTCCCTGGCCCCCACCCCTGAGCGGCGGGTGGGGGCCCTAAATACTAATAAAGGGGGACCTAATATCCTCCCCCTTTGCCCCAACCCCTGAGCGGTGGGTGGGGGCCCTAAATACTAATAAGGGGGGGGACCTAATCTCCACCTCCCTGGCCCCACCCCTGAGCGGTGGGTGGGGGCCCTAAATACTAATAAGGGGGGACCTAATGTCCTCCCCCCTGGCCCCCACCCCTGAGCGGCGGGTGGGGGCCCTAAATACTAATAAGGGGGGGGGGACCTAATGTCCTCCCCCTTGACCCCCACCCCTGAGCGAAGGGTGGGGACCCTAAATACTAAAAAGGGGGGGACCTAAGGTCCTCCCTCCTGGCCCCCACCCCTGAGCGGTGGGTGGGGGCCGTAAATACTAATAAGGAGGGGGACCTAATGTCCTCCCCCCTGGCCCCCACCCCTGAGCAGCGGGTGGGGGCCCTAAATACCAATGGGGGGAACTATTGTCCTCCCCCGGCCCCCACCCCTGAGCGGCGGGTGGGGGCCCTAAAAAAAGTGTCCCCCCAGGTGACTAGGGGTCCCCAAACCCCTAGTCACCCCCTCCCCCCCCAAAAAATGATCCCCCTACCTACCCCCCTCACCCTAAAAATTACACACTGTGTAATGTGACTCATAACTCTCTGATTGGTCACTTAATCCACCATAGAGTTAGGAGTCAAATTACACAGCGTGGGAAAATTCCAAAGAACTTTACCACGCTGTGTAAAATGACACAGAGCACTCTGGTTGGTGGATTTCAAACCAACCAATCAGAGTGCTGTGACAGGTAAATGTAGAGACTCATCTGTCAGTCTCTTCATTTACCTGTCAAAGCACTCTGATTGGATGGCTTAAACCCACCAATCAGAGTGCTCTGAGCCTAAATGCAGGGCGGGGCAAGGCTTTATAAGCCTTCCCCCGCCCTGCAGAGCTCAGTCTGCACGGAGCCCTCGCCGGGTGAAGAAGGATTATTATTTTTTGCGCTCATTTTTTTTTTTTTTAATTGTGTCGATTATTATGGTTTTTTATTTGGCCTTTTTGGGGGCTGAAAAAAGAAGATTTTAGAAGAAAGAAAACATTGAATGGTAAGTTATTTTGTAAAAAATTTTTTACAGGTTCTTAGTTAAAGGTCCCCCCTCATTATTTTTAGGGTGAGTAAGGTAGGTAGGGGGATCATTTTTGGGGGGGGAGGGGGTGACTAGGGGTTTGGGGACCCCTAGTCACCTGAGGGGACGGAGGTTTTTTTTAGGGCCCCCACCCGCCGCTCAGGGGTGGGGGAGGACATTAGGTCCCCTCCCTTTATTAGTATTTAGGGCCCCCACCCACCGCTCAGGGGTGGGGGCCAGGGGGGAGGACATTAGGTCCCCCCCCTTATTAGTATTTAGGGCCCCCACCCGCCGCTCAGGGGTGGGGGCCAGGGGGGATGACATTAGGTCCCCCCCTTATTAGTATTTAGGGCCCCCACCCACCGCTCAGGGGTTGGGGCCAGGGGGGAGGACATTAGGTCCCGCCCCCTTTTCCAATTTAGGGCCCCCACCCACTGCTCAGGGGTGGGGGCCAGGGGGGATGACATTAGGTCCCCCCCTTATTTTAGTGTAGGGCCCCCACCCACCGCTCAGGGTTGGGGGCCAAGTGGGTGGACATTAGGTTCCCCCCCTTATTATAATTTAGGGCCCCCACCCAAAGCTCAGGGGTGGGGGCGGGGGGGCAATTGGTCCCCCCTTTAGTTTAAAAGCGCGGGTGGGAGCTCGGGAAGGGGGGACCTTTTTTTTTTTTTTTTTTAACAGTGAGCAGCCACAGGCTGCTCACTGCTTAATAGACATGCCCCTACTCGCGGTATAGTGAGTAGGGGCATAATTTACTAATACTAAGTAACCTTTACTTAGTATTAGTAAATTTGGCTGAAAGACCAATTTAGGTCTTTCAACCTTTTAGTAGATATCTCCCTAATACCGTGGGAATTAGGGAGTTATCTACATATTCATTCCTGTCATTACATATATATATATATATATATATATATATATATATATATATATATTTATATAAATGTGTGTTACTTGATTGTTGTAAGTGTTGCAAATGCTTACAGGTGAATCCTGGCTATGTTTGTATACTTTTTATTTAAAATTGTATACAATGTAACATTCTTATTCTTTCACTGGGTAAGTATATTAGTACTTAGGCAATACTGTGCTTCGGAACTTCGTCAACTTCGGCACTTCAGCACTTCGACACTTCGGTAATTTCGGGATCTCGGCAATTTGGACATTCGGAAGTACCCGAATGTCCGAATTGCCCGATATTCGTCCGAATTCATATTCGGACCGAAACGAATTGCACATGTCTAATTTGTGCTGCCCTAGGCACGACTATATTCAGGCACCCCCCTAATCTAAATTTGCCCCACCACTTCGTATCAAGGCCACTTTTTTGAATGACAGACGCACGCCCTCATTGACACATGCACTGATATACACTCACTGACAGATACATAGTTATTGGCGCACGCATACAGTCATTGGCACACACACCGTTTAAACAACCCACACTTTCAATGACAGACACACACACTCACTGGCAGGCACACACTCTCAGATACACACTGACATACACACACTGACACGAACATCCTCACTAATTTGACAGACACACACATTCACTCACAGACACACACACACACACACTGACATACACACAAACACTCCCTGACACACACACACTTGCTGACACACACACTCACAGGCAGATACACACACACTAACAGTCACAGACACACTCACTGACAGACACAGACGCACACACTCACTGACAGACACAGACACACTCACTGACAGACACAGACATAATCACTGGCAGACACACACACACTAACAGACACACACACACACACACACACACTGAGGGATATATATCTTATTCAACATCAGTCTGACAATCTTGACAGTTCTACAATATGGCATATAGCATAGGGCTTTTATCTATATTATGTGGGTTATAAGTAAATGCCCATTTGCACCCAGTGATTAGACACCAAGGCTCTTTGTGCTGTTTGACAAGTGACATGCCCCACACAGTACTGGGTAGTCATTAGATGTAAGAGCAGATTATCGATGTACCCTGGTATCGTAGATAAGGGGTGCTGATGATGTATGCCTGGGGAAGATGATTCGTAAACCCCAGTAAGGCAGGTGAGAGGAGGTGGGGGGAGGAGAAAATGAATGTCCCTGATTAATAAAGATTAAGGGAGCATGTACCCCGGCTGCAGGGGGCAGATCACACATGTACCTGAGTAGGGCAGATTGGGGTGTATGAACAGAATAGGGTGCAGTGGGGCAGATTGTGGTATATGAGCAGGTTGGAGAGCAGTAAGGCAGAAATGCAGATTTGGGGGCAGAATAGTAGATGGGGTAGCTGGGGCAGATTTGGGGGCAGATTTGGGGGCAGTAGAGTGAATGGGTGTTGCTGGGGCAGATTTGGGGGCTTTAGAGTAGATGGGGTTAGCTGGGGCAGATATGGGGGCAGTAGAGCAGATGGGGTAGCTGGGGCAGATTTTGGGGCAGTAGAGTAGATGGGGGTTGCTGGGGCAGTAGAATAGATGGGGGTTGCTGGGGCGGATTTGGGGGCAGTAGAGTAGATGTGGAGTACCTGGGGCAGATTTGGGGGCAGTAGAGTAGATGTGGAGTACCTGGGGCAGATTTGGGGGCAGTAGAGTAGATGGGGTAGCTGAGGCAGATTTGGGGGCAGTAGAGTAGATGGGGGGGTTGCTGGGGAAGATTAAGGAGAAGTAGAGTAGATGGGGGTAGATGGAGGTAGCTCACCCAGTAGCAGGACTGTTTGCTTCTCTCTAGCGGAGCTCTCTCCTCTGCGCTCTGGGTACATCCCATGAGTGCTCGAGGGGTCCCGGAACCGTCAGGAGTGGGCGGGGAGGGGGGATCCAGGGGGGTTCCCGGGTCGTGGTCCCAGCAGCGGATGGTCCCGGTGGGGAGGTGTTAGTATATCCCAGTGGGTGTCTGGGTGGGCGGCGGGTGGTTGACCGCGCAGGCTGTCTGTCTATCGGTCGGTGTCTCTATCCCCTTCTATCTCCTGTCTCAATGGACGTGGCGAGGGAACTGAGCACTTCCTGCTCTGCTCCCTCGCGCACCGCTGGGGCTGGAGTGACATCATATTCCAGCTCCCGGCTTCATAAAAGGGTGCGCGAGGGAGCAGGAAGAGCTCAGTGGACTGTGCTCCCTTGCCACCCGTCTACACTTTGAGCCAGCTGAATGCCTTGGTAGGGTCCAACGGTGGCCCCCCAAGACATGAGGGAAACAAGGCACTTGCCTGGGCACTTAGGGCGGTGTTTTTTTCCGCCCCCCTAAAAGTGCTGCCCTAGGCAAATGCTTTGTTTGCCTCGCGCAAAATACAGCCCTGATTTTAGGGATAGTGCTAGGGATAGTAGGTAGTTGTTTTAGATCGTAAATAGTCATTTTAAGGGGGGACTGTTGTGGACAGAATATTAACTTTAGTAAAATGCCTATTTACTCTGTGCATCTGTGTTCATTATTTACTGTGTTAACCTGGCTGCTAGAGCAACCCTTCCTGTGTTCATTAACTGTTCAAACCGGCTGCTAGGAGTTACCCCTCCCATCGACTAACCACCTAATTAACAACATGGCGCTGGAATGTGGAGGAGAACTGCATGATGACAGTGACATCACACCCTGTAGGCTGTGCATTAGATGGACCACTTAACACCTAACCAATTGTTGATGTATTTTCTCTGTTATCTATAATTATGCATATCATGTATTTCTGCTTTACAAGGGGCATACCGCCCCCCTGGATTAAACATTCCTCAAGCTTTTCAGTAACCTGAAACTTGTGTCTGGTGTGAATTACTTTTGGGAGCGTACACAACACTTGATTTGATCCACGACAAGGTCCCATGAGTGGCAGGAAGCAATGGATACTAAGTTAGTTACTGCCTCCAACTAGCCCTGCTTCTTCTCACTCTAGAATGCAGGCTAATGGAGGAGACAATTGTTTCAGCCTGCTCTGGCAGTAGTCTACAACACAGGAAGGAGCAAAATGTCAAACGTGGTATGTCTGAATTTCAAGAGGTGTCTGTGAAATGCATGCTTTGTGTCTGTATGATGCACGCCTGCACGGAGTGAGTTTGAACTGCAAATGTGGCAAATTCTAATTTGGGCAGTGAGATGGTTATTTGTCAGGCACATGTCTAAATAGGGGAGAGGGAGGGTGAACTGGCATGGGGGTGTAAGGTCTTGTGACTATAGAATTGGATATTTGGCAGTGTCAAGTGGAGACATTTTTGGAAGATGCAGGGAGAATTAGTTCTTGTCTGGTGCGGTTGGAGGGGGAAAAAAAGTTCCATGCTGACTTCAAGTAATTAGCATTTTGGAGTTAGTTGTGATCAAAACAAAATGTAAAAACACCACAGAATTTGACTATTAGTCAGTTCAACAATAATTTACCTCTTTCATACTAAGTGCACCCATACTTATAATATATCATTTTGTTCAGTAGAAACAGAGCTTTCCTTTCTTATCAAACATTCATATATGGAACTCCATTTTATATGAATAAAAACATTGAAAAATTAGGACATTTTGTTAGTTCTGCTTGGCATTTTAACTGTTAATGTCAGAATACCGTTCAGTTTTACTGCAATAAAACATACATATTTGTATTCAGAAATGTCTCACGAGTAAAGCAGTAACCCCCCACGTACAGGTTTTATGGGGTTTTGGAAAGTTACAGGGTCAAATATACAGCTTGTCCATTCATTTTATTTCTACGTAGAAATTTGTGCTTTGGCTTAGCCTGTTTCAGAGTGTACTGGAAGGGCATCGGGCGATGCAGGAGGGACTACCCCATTCAGATCTGGTACTTTTATCTCTGGCTGGCTTAGGTATTGCTAGATTTTAGGGTGAATCGGTTTGTGAGCATCGGAGAAGCCAGATATGGCGTCTGGTCCGTCTCACTGCGGGGCTCTGCACCCCCCTATTTTTGTCTTTTTACACACATGAATTGGATTTTCACAGGAAATGTCATAATCCTGATATTAGTTAGTTCAATAAAACCTCAGTATTCTGATTTAACACTGTCAGGGGAATCCAGTAGTCAGAGTAGTCAGTAAAAGAAGCAAATAGGTTGGTACAGGCAGCTAACACAGAGTAGTCAGGACAAGCCGAGATCAGAAATCCAGGGAAATCAAGCAAACATACTGCCAAAGTCCCATACAGAATGATTTAATTCAAGTTCAGCTCTGTGTGGTAGACTTTGAAACAGTCTGTTATGCAGTGGGCGGTTAGAGATGGGCAGGTTCGGCAATAATAACTGGAGTCCTTTCGGACCCCTTTGTTGTAGCAAACAGGGCACTTTCCTTGGGGAGCTTTTTTACTGGGGGTGGGTGGGATTCGGGAAGGGAAGTGTTTGCCACAAAGTCTTTGGAGATCTCCTGATTCCAAAGTGGTATTGGGGGGCTGAGTAAATAACTTTTGGGATAAAAGCCTTAGCATGAGTTCTAGGAAAAGGCAAGGCTTACCTATGACCTCTTTTTTATAGAGGACATAGGCACTGAAAATTGCAATCTGGCTTACGTAGATTGCAATTTTCTTGTACCAGGTCCTAGTTTTTCAGTTCACCAAAAAATAAAATAGATGTACTGATCACATTTCACAAATTCGCCAGATTGGTTACGTTGCCTTTGAGACCGTATGGTAGCCCAGGAATGAAAATTACCCCCATGATGGCATACAATTTGCAATAGTAGACAACCCAAGGTATTGCAAATGGGGTATGTCCAGTCTTTTTTAGTAGCCACTTAGTCACAAACACTGGCCAAAATTGGCATTCAAATTAGTTTTTTGCATTTTTAACACACAAACAAATATTAACACTAACTTTGACCAAGTGGCTACTGGACATACCCCATTTACAATACCTTGGTTTGCCTACTTTTGCAAATGGTATGCCATCATGGGGGTAATTCTTATTCCTGGGCTACCATACGGTCTCAAAGGCAACGTAACCAATCTGGTGAATTTCAATGTGAAAAAACTGAAAAAATTAACATGCTATTTTTGACCCCGTAACTTCCCAAAACACCATAAAACCTGTACATAGGGGGTACTGTTTTACACATGAGACATCGCTGAATACAAATATGTGTATTTTATTGCAGTAAAAGTAAAGAGTATTATGACATTCTCAGTTAGAATGTCACTTAGAACTAATTTTTATTTAATTTTTTTAAATTCTTATTTTCTCCCATTTTTAAAATATTTTATTTATATTAAATAATGTTTCATACCTAAATATCTGATGTTAAATGAAAGCCTGTATCCCCTGAATACAATGATATATAATAAGTGTGGGTGAACATAATATGAAAGAGGCGACTTACACCTGAACAGAATATAGCGCAAATTCAAGTTTTTGTTTACATTTTGTTTTGATCACAACGTGTAAATTTGGCTCAGTCCTTAAGGGGTTAAACATACACATTATGCAAATTACAAACAGAACTAAGGGATTCATTTTCTTTAATCATAGAGGTGTTTTGCGCTTTAGTCATTTTATTCATCAAATTATTGTTTTAACGGCTAGTAAAACCCATTATGACTCAGAAAATGCTTCCTATGTGTTCACCCCTTTCAACTTTTGAAAGTTTTGTAAAAACTTTTTCTTTTTTCACCTTGCTAAAGGAAAAAACAAAACAAAACCACAAACCCTTAGTACGGGGTAACTCAATGTACAGCAGCTTATTGAAGTAGAAATATTGAGCAACAATCATGACAGACTTGGATTACTTCCTAGTATGCTTGAACTGAGAAGCTATTAGTAAGACAGACGAAAGTTGAAACTTTATTCTTCAAAGCCCAGCTTGAACGAGAGGCACAGCAGCACCTGCTGACATGCTCCACTTACACGGTAATATTTTAATTTGGCATAGCACCCCCAAACAAATACATGCATGTAATGTGTGCAGCTGTAGAATTTAGGGACAGTATTTCAAACATGTGAGTTCTCACACAGCAGAAACACAAAACATGTATCGAGGTATAAAATCCTTTCAGAACTCCGCTTTGCACTACATTAGTCACTAAAGTGAGAATCACAGAGAATTGACACTGGTGGAATTGCAATTTCTACGTTAAACAGGTGAGATGAAAAAAATACTTCATTTGGAAAAATATTTGCATTTAACCCCTTAAGGACACATGACATGTCTGACACGTCATGATTCCATTTTATTCCAGAAGTTTGGTCCTTAAGGGGTTAAAAAAAATTAATTTGGCCTAAAATATAAAATTTACTTTTTTAAGTTCTCAACCATATGATTGTAGTAAACACCTCAAAAAGTAAGCTTATTCCTACCTCCGAAAGTAAGCTTAATACATAATCTTAATATATGATAAGGTAATATCTATGTTTAATAAGTTTTTCTGAATATTCTATAAACGGAAGTACATTGAACTTAGAAAGAGAAATATAAAATTTCAATCTAAAAAATGCAATGTAAAAAAAAAAGTGACTAAATTCACATATGACATCATAAGTATATTGCTAAAAGTTGCAACAGGTTTAAGGCTAGATTATTTCCAACTACAGTTTTCCTTTATGGTGAAACTTGTCCATCCCCTATTTCTGTAATGGTATCTGACATAATAGTCCTTTGGCTGAGATCCAATGACACTAAACACTTCATCCATTAAATACAAACAGATCCCATAGGCTTTAAGGAGTATATGTCATGACTTATAACCAGCATCACCAAGTATTAAATCAACATTTCACAAGCATCTAGTCTCTAGTCTAGTGCATACATTCTCACTCAAAAGGGTGTATAATCTGTCAGCTATGACTAAAAGGCAGAAGCTACAATACGGTGCAATGTTTTTCTCTCTTTTGGGATGTGTACTAACCTGTGTTAGCACTTTTGTGCCTCTTTGGAAAAACCTCAATTTAGACCTTAATGAATTGGAGATCTGGAACCAGGGACTGTGGCAGACATGCGTGATACAAGATGAAGGGCCTATGGAATGTAAGGATTTTGATTCATTTTTGGCCCTGCCGCTCCCAATCCAGATGTCAAGGATTTTGATGTTTTTCTCTGATGGCATGGGGGCTATTGGCCTCCTAATATCTTGCTTTGGAATGGATTGCCTGAACACTGGTGAATATAAAAACAAGTCAAAGTTGAATCTCTTTGGTGGGATATTGTTTTGGGCCTCAGGAGTAACCGCACTAGTCCCAGTTTCTTGGATAGCATACGACATTGTGCAGGAATTTTGGGACGAGACCATTCCAGAAATTGTGCCACGGTGGGAATTTGGTGAAGCTCTGTTTATGGGCTGGTTTGGAGCTTTCTTTCTTATGCTGGGTGGCACATTACTCATCTGTTCAAGCTGTTGTGTGCCTGTAAACCCATTTCGGACTGGGACTACACTTACTAGCAGACCAGGGATCCAGTCATATCATCTGACAAATGTACAAGCCAGACAACCAGATCTGAAAATATGAAAGAATTATTCTACCTTCCTTCCTGGATTGGGAAGTTTAGCCATAACTTATGTGACTTTGTCTTTTATGAAAATAATGTGTGCCAAGATCAATGTCTTTATATGGTCTTAATAAATGTGCATTTTGTAAACACGAATATATTGGAAAGAAATCTGCATAGAAACGTTAAAAAAAAAAAAAAAAAAAATTACTGGAAGCTACAGATTTAGCTATTTAAAAAAAAAATGAAAGCTTTGCTGTAAGTAATCTGAAGTCACTTATGTATTTCTGTTTTCTTGTCAACAGAGTCGGTTGCTAATTTACATTTTCCGTTTCTCACCCTCTGAATAAATGCCATTTATTGAATATATTTATATATGTTGCCAATAAAATAATAGATTAAAACAATGCCATACCTCGACTTTCCTCATGATTTGAAAGCCTTCTTGTATTCCTGGTTTCAGAAGTTCTTTGCTTACTTGAGCAAAATGAAATACGATGATCAAAAATAATGATCTTTGTTGGAGATAGAAAAACAAATGTGAGAAAAAATATTGCCTGGAGAAAGATTAGGCTCTTCAGGAAACAGCTGTCATTTTAAGTCAGATTGCTGCTGTACTTCACACTGATTGCTGCGAGACACACATGTCAATCTTTACAGCACCTTCAGCTAGTGCGGGATACAGTGACAGTATGGGCTGGCAAGTCACAGTGTGGAGATAGATTGATTGGCATGCACTCCACAAAACAGTCATTTCGTAGCATAAGCTTCACCACATTCCACATGAGTGACGATATTATCCGGCATCAGTGCTCACCACTAAGAACTATAGCCCAGCTCTGCTTTAATGTACATGTCTTGTTTGTTTATACAGGTGATTATAGTCTAAATAGCGGAAAAGAAAAAGGAACACTATTCTAATAGCAAGCCGTGAATTTATGTTTCTTTAGAAAGAACTTGTTTGTGCATCGCAGAATCTCTGCTCCTCGAAGACTTATTTGTGCTATTGTCAAACACACAACTTTCTTTCGCCCTTTAGTATTGTTTGGATATGCTCTTCCATTCACAATGGATGCAAGATTTTTAATAAACAGAAAAGAACATGAAGAAAGAAAAAATAAAATAAAAAAATAACACGAACAGTCATTTGCAAACGTGATTTTACATGGCTGATTGCTATCACTGAAGTCAAATTGCAGAATGTGTTTCTTTGAGAGAGCATTGCAATGACATTTAATGCGTTGGCAGAATCACTGCCATACAAAGGGTAAGCCAGAACTGCAACATATTTACTGGGTGTATTTGGACCTCAAATAACCACACATGCATATGGGATGAGAGGAGAAGGAGGCATGCACTGAACCTCTTAGAGCAGTGGTTCCCAACCTTTTTTCACTTGAGTACCCTTTGGCAGCCCATGTCCATAAATTATACCCCTCCCGTTAGCAAAATGTTTGTAATAAATATAGTTCCATTTATTTCAAATGTATACGTTTTTCTCTGTCCCATATCCCCTTTTTCTCTGCCCTAGGCTCTCCCTGCTTCTCCTCAGCCTCAGACTCTCCCTGCTCATCCTCCGACCCAGGCTCTCCCTGCTTATCCTTTGCCCTAGGCTCCCCCTGCTACTCCTCTGCCCCAGACACACAAACTGTTACACATGCTGACACACATATAGATACAGATACACACACACACACAGATGCAAACAATGACACATGCAGATACACACACTGACATACGTACAGGTACAGATGTACAGACACAATTATGCACAAACATACAGATAACATCACTGACATACATGCAGACACAAAAACATACATACAGATATACACACTGACACACAGGTACACAGATACACACAATGTCACAAAGATGCATAACCCGACACATATGCAGATACAGTGAAACACAGATACATACACTGACACACATGCATATACACAGACATACAGATAAAGACACTGGCACACACAGATACACACAATGACACATAGATACAAACTCTGACACATATGCAGACACAGATACCCACACTGACATACAGATACAGACACTGACACACATATACACTGACACACATGCAGATACCGACACTGTATGGGTGTCAGGGTATGTTTCTGTGTGTCAGTGTCTGTATCTGCATGTGTGTCAGTGTCTGTGTGGGTATTTGTGTATGTATGTGTATCAGGGTATGTGTATCTGCATGTGTGTCAGGGTGTCTGTGTTTTGGGGTGTGTCGGGGTATGTATCTGTGTGATACAGATACACACCCAAAAAAAAACAGATAGATACACACTCTGAAACACAGATACACTGACACCCATGCAAATACACACACATATATACATACCCTGACACACAGACACACTGAAAAACAGATACACACTTTGACACACATGCAGATACAAATACACATAGATACACATATGCAGACACATACCCTGACACACAGACACACTGACAAACAGATACACTCTGACACCCATGCAGATACACAGACATACATGCAGATGCACAGACACGAATACATATACACAGAGTCACACAAATTGACACACAGATACCTGTACTGACAAACATGCAGGTACACAGACACATATATACATACCCTGACACACATAGAGATACACAGATAAAGACGCTGACACACATCCTGACACACAGATACACACATACCCTGAGACACAGATACACACATGCAAATACAAAAACATATAGATAAATACACTGACACACAGATACACACCCTGACACACATGCAGATACACAGACACACAAACATATACACAGATACCTATACTGACAAACATGCAGATGCACAGACACATGTATACATACATACACTGATACACTTAAGGATACATTCCCTGACACACATCCTCACACACAGATACTGATCCTGACACATACCCTGAAACACAGATAGACACATGCAAATACAAAGACAGATAGATACACACACTGACACACATACACAATGACAAACATATACACACTCTGATACCCATACAGATACACAGACGAACATGAAGATGCACAGTGATACATACAGATACAGATTTTCTTCCACTCAAATGTGTGGTTTTTAATTACATGTCCTATTTAAAGGAAAACTCCACATACTAGAAGAAAACAAGTCACTATTTAGTAAATAAACTTCCAATGAAAACATGCACATATTTATTGCTAAACGTTTTTATGGGTGGTATATTAAGGAAAAACATTTTTTTTTGCCTCTTCTGTCTGCAGTATTGCAAATCCTCCCCTTTTTCCTTGACACAGACTTTCAGTGTACCAGGGAAAAGATCAATTAGAGGCTTCTCATTGGGAAGTCTCAGATTCTGAACCATGTGCCCAGTCGGAGTCTGGGAGAATATGAGCTGGGGAGAATATGAGCCGGGGAGGATACAGACATGGAGAACAATATAAAATAAACCACTGTGGGGGAAGGGTGATCACAGTGTCAAATGGGAGAAGGCAAAGCAACCCTGCCTCTTCTTTTAGCTCAATAGAACACGTAAGACGTAAGTGCCAGTTTACCACTTCTACATGCTACTTACACATTATTATTATTATTATTATTTTATTAATTATATAGCCTCTTCAGACTCCGTAGTGCTGTACAATGGGTGGACTAACAGACATGTAATTGTAACCAGACAACTGGACATACGGGAACAGAGGGGTGGAGGGCCCTGCTCCATGAGCTTACATTCTAGAGGATAAAACACTTCAGCATTTTTTTTGTTTTGTTTTTTTCAAGTGTACTGCCTCATTTATTTGAAAAATCATATAATTAAGGTAATCCTAAGTACCAGAGGGTGTCTAGGGAACACGGATTCATTCTCAATACTTAAAGGATCACTATAGGGTCAGGAACACAAACATGTATCTGCCAGCGCTGGCTCCGCCCCCTTTGTGACCATCAAAATGGCTTATTTTTAGCCAATCCACTGCTTTCCCATAGGGTTAAAATTGGCAATTGGCCTTTCAGGACCTCCTCATAGAAATGCATTGAATCAATGAATCTGTATGAGGAAAATTCAGCGTCTTCATGAAGAGCGTGGGGACGCTTACTGTGCAGCCCTGAGCCAGGAAGCCCCTCCAGTGGCCATTAACTAGTGGCCACTTGGAGGTGTCCCAAGAGGCAATGTATACACAGCCTTTTCTCTGAAAAGGCAGTGTTTACATGAAAATGCCTGAAGGGAGCTAGTACACTCATCAGAACAACTACATTAAGCTGTAGTTGTTCTGGTGACTATAGTGACCCTTTAATGCTCTGACTTGTAATATTGGCCACAACTCTTATTTCAGATAAAATAAAAAGTTTGCAATGACCTATATAATGCAGTTTGCCCTGTATTTATGGCGATAACCTTGCAGTCTATAAACTAATAACGCATTTTAGTTGGCACATAATACAAATGCATGCAGCAGGCTTCGTGTGAGGGGCCTGATTACAGGTCACAGTATTCTGCTGCACTGGGACTCGCATACACAGAATGGATTCATCTAGACAGGTACTTATTTTTAATCATTGGTTCAGCCAGTCCCTGGAAAGGTTGTCTGACAGCGGATCTAGGGGTATGGTAATTATGGTGACTTGAGACTTATTCCCACCCAAACTCAACCCCTTCACCATGCCACCTCTCCCATGAACAGTAATTACATCCAGGTCTAGTTTCAGAGATGGTCTTTGTTAATAGAGAGGAGTCTCTTCATCTGTAGTTTGGCTTAAAAAATAGAAAGCCTGTCACCACATCAAGGTAAACCCTTTGTGCAGGAACCTAACCGGTTATCGGTCACTATCTTATCTTCTACTTTTGTAAATGAAAAAAAAAAATAAACAGATTAGCAGCAATACTATCAACACAAACTTACTGATTCACAGAGACACACACATTGAGAAATACAGACAGATACACATGTGCATTGTCTACCTGTGTATGTGCACAAACAGGGAGTTTCCTTGCATGTGAATGTATGTCTCTGTGAGAATGTGTATGTTTGTGTCTAGGTCCATACGTGTGTGGGGTGTTGTGTGTATGGGAAGCTGATTGTGGTCTTTGTGCATTGTGTTTATAGAGAAGCTGTGTTTCATGACTGTGTGTATGATGTTTTCAGGGCATTACTGTAAAAGGGTGAGTAAACGGGTAACTATGAACAAATAAGTGTGTCAGGACGGGGTGGGTGATAGAGACATGGTTGTGGGGGTGAGTGTGACGTAATGAGGAAGGTTGAGTGTGACAGAATAATGGGTGTGTGACATGATTACAGGGGTTAAAGTAACAAGATGAGTGTGGCAGGGTGGGGGGGTGAGTGTGATAGAGTTGGGGATAGGTGTGGCATGGTGGGAGAAAGGACTGTGACAGGATGAGGAGAGGCAAGTGTGACAAGATTAGGGCTGTTAATGTGTCAGGGTGAGTGTGACATGGTTAGAGGCAAAGGCATAACTAGAAACCACGGGGCCCTGGTGCGAAAAATGCCATGGACCCCAACCAAATGTATGTCTCATCCCCTCCCCTTCAAGTACTCTGTTAGCACTTCCTGTCAGACCACAGTGCTTGTCCATGCTACACACAAAGATCCTCAGGAGGAGAGCAGTACAGAGCAGCGCACCCCTCCTGCTGGTCACCTGGCAACCACGGGCCCCAGGCACGACTCTGAAGTAATGCCGGCGGTCCATGGCCACAGTGGTTACAGCTGCAGCCGGGCCCCCTGAAGTGAGGGGAGTGTGACAGGGTTAACAGGGGTTAATGTGACAGGGTGAGTGTGGCAGAGCGAGGGGGGAAAGTGTAGCAGGATTAGTGTTATTATTGCAATAGGACGGGTGTGGCATGGTTGGTGGTGAGTGTGACAGGATTAAGGCAGATTAATTCAACAGGGTGAGTGTGGCATGGTGGGGGGGGGGGGGTTTAGTGTGACATGATTGGAGGGGTTAATGTGATAGTGTGAGTGTGGCATGGTTGGGGGGTTGAGTGTGACAGGTTAAGGAGTTAATGGGGCCCGGTGAAGGGGGGTTTCTAGCTCAGTGTGGGGGGTGAGAGTGTATAGGCAGGCTGTGTTTCAGTGACCAGCCTCCCCACACTGTAATACATTTTCTTATGCAGAAAAATAGATTCCCTGGTGGTCCAGTGGTCTTCCTCTCCCTCCTTGGTGGTCCTTGCTATGGGGTCTGCAGCTCCACTGTGTGCAGAGTTGCAAACCATGTGGTAATTGTCTAGCAAATTCTGGCACTTTAAGTATGAGCGTTGCCAAGGTAACTTGCAGCTACGCTATGATTGGCTGAGCCCACTGACAATTACTCCATGGTCTGCAGCTCTGCAACCGGCAGAGCAGCAGGCCGTAGGCTGTGCTAGGTAGACTGTGCAAAGAGACCCTGCATCCAGGGCAAGCTGCTGGCCCCCCTCTTGGTGTCCCTCTTGGGGCCTGACAAGTCAGTCTGACGTGGCCTCCCCACTGATCCTGTGCCCTCTGGGCTCCCCAAGACCACCAAGAATGTGACAATTGTCAACCCCCCCCCAATGGTGGCCCTGGATTTATAACCATAAAAGTCAACAACAATTTTGATGTAGTTGCCTTTCTTCAATGGCAGTAGCCAAAATGTATTAACTGCCAAAATGTATTAGTCTACTTCTAGGACCTGGGACTTTCTGGATTTTCAGGAAGTAGGGGCAAGTTGTAAAATGATCTGCCTAAATAAGGAGATCATTAGTAGTGTTTGTGGTACTGCACTCACTCTCATAAATCTGAGCCAGGGTGCTTGCTGAACCGGAATCAAACACCAGATTTCCAAAAATGAATAAAGTAATAGAGGTCCAGGCACTCCTTGGTTCAAGACAGGTACTTTATTAGGAACCACAACAGCAACATTTTGACCCCAAAAGGTCTTTGTCAGTTGCTGTTGTGGTTCCTAATAAAGTACCTGGACCTCTATTACTTTATTAAATATGGAGATCAGTGACTACAGCATGATACTCTTTTCCAAATCTTATGCGTTCTTCTAATTAATAATCTACGCTTACACCAGAATGTGGGTGGTAAGACAAGTCTGATACACAAGGCTATCTTCAATCTATCTACACATTTCTAGTGGCTGTATGTGTGCATAGAGGGAGAGTCCAGAGTTAGGAGTATGAGACAGGGACAAAAATTGGCCAGCATTTAGATGCATAGCAGCCCGATATGGAAGAGGGGCACCAACGGTAAAGCCAGAGAGTAGGCTTGTTGTGTCATCAACAAGGACACTCTCACTCTGAGTGTGATGTCCCTCGAGGGCAGCTCGTGCAGAACCTTATCAAAGAGCTCTGGCATGGGGAAAATGTTGTGTTTGCTTAGCACAGTGCAAATGTATTTAATGACAAACTTGTTCTGCGTTTCTTGACGAATGGTTTCTGGTGTTCCTATAAAAGATATATCAGAGGACAAAAGAGGAACAGGATGTTGTGTGTGTTGGAGTGTACAGTGAAAAGATCATTGATGTTCCAAATCTGAGCACTCCAAAGAAGAAAACAATAGCAGAAGTTATAATGAAAAACTTTTCTTTACTGACCATATAAAAGATCAAAGCAAAAAATATGTCATAGATCAGCAGTAAAAAATCCTATGGCCATACCAGTCTGAAAGTGCTTGATCTCATCAGATTTCAGAAGCCATCCAATCCAGACTCGGGCCTTGTTAGTACTTGTATGGGAGACCAACTAGGAACCTCAGGTGCTTTTTGGGGGCTTTTATTTATTTTCTTTTCACCATGCACTTGGGTTGTGGGTGGTAGCACTTGGTTATTATTTTAGTCCCCCTATAGGACTAGTAGTGATGGTAGGCAATAGCTCTATGCTATGCTGAGGTAACAGGGATTCAGCTTAGGTAGAACTCAGTTGTCAGTATGGAGTTATAGACAGAGTGGTTTCCAGATTATCTATGGCTGTGTTATGTATAGATGGAGCACTTTGTTGTCTACTCACTTAGACTAGGGTATACACCTTTTTTGTAGTACCCCTGAGAGTTACCTGCAGCTTTGCTTTAGGCTTTTATGCCTACCCTACTTTAGTACCTATTAGGTAGGAGACTACGTTTTTTAGCTTCATTAATAAATATAAATATTCTCTTTTTAATCATTAAGCATTCCTACAGGGTTGTACAACTTTTTCCTGACCTAATACCCATTTGGGCATTTGTGTTGGTGAATTAGTATATTTTTTTCTTTTTTTTGTGTGTTTACTATTTCAATTAGGGTTACCCCCTGTGTACTAGTACAACCCGGTGACATCCTTTTTTAGACTTCGGGTTACCAACTGGACCCGGTGTCTATTTATAGATGCAGAGTGTGTGTTTGTGCAGTGGATGTAGTGTGTGTAGTGACTGCAGAGCAGGGCTGGACTGGCCCACCGGGATACCGGGAAATTTCCCGGTGGGCCGCGGCACCTGGGGGCTGCTCTGGCAATGTATGTGCCACCGGGTGGCCGGTCCGGTGGCACATACTCTGAGGGGGCCGGCCGGCCGGCGGCCGCATTGCACGCTGGAGCCGCCGGACCGGGTGGCAGCCTCGCCAGTCCGGCGGCACTCCTAATGCTGGGGGCTGAGGGAGGAGCATGTCTCTGTACCATGCTCCCTCGCGGTTCCCACAATTCACAGCACAGGAACCGCGAGGGAGCATGGTACAGAGACATGCTCCTCCCTCCTCCTTCAGCCCCCAGCATTAGGAGTGCCGCCGGACCGGCGAGGCTGCAGCGTGGAACGTGCCGGCCCCCCTGACTCCTCTCAGGTAGGGGGGGTAAGAAAGAGACAGAGGGGGAGGGAGAATGGGGGGGGGGGGTGTGTGCAAGAAAGAGACAGAGGGGTGGGAGAATGGGTGGGGGGTGCAAGAAAGAGACAGAGGGAGAGGGAGAATGGGGGGGTGCAAGAAAGAGACAGAGGGGGAGGGAGAATGGGTGGGGGGGTGCAAGAAAGAGACAGAGGGAGAGGGAGAATTGGGGGGTGCAAGAAAGAGACAGAAGGGGAGGTAGAATGGGTGGGGGGGTGCAAGAAAGAGACCGTGGGGGAGGGAGAATGGGGGGGTGCAAGAAAGAGACAGAGGGGGGTGCAAGAAAGAGACAGAGGGGGAGGGAGAGTGCCACAGGGAAAGGAGGGAGAATAGAGAGACAGAGGGGGGAGAATAGAGAGACAGGGGAAGAGATGTGGGGGAGAGAGAGAGAGAGAGACACATGGAAAGGGGGGAGAGAGACAGAGGGGAAGAGATATGTGGGGAAGAGAGAGGAAGAGAGACACCGGGAAAGGGAGGAGAAAGAGACAGAGGGGAAGAGAGATGTGGGGGAGAGAGAGACACAGGGAAAGGGGGGAGACAGAGGGGAAGAGAGAGACAGGGAGAAAGGAGAGAGACACCCAAGGGGAGGGGGAAGAGAGAAACAGAGGGAGAAAGGAGAGACACACACAAGGGGAGGGGGAGAAAGGCAGAGGGGGAAGAGAGAGACTGGGAAGGAGAGGGGAGACTCCCCCCCCCCCCCCCCCCCCCACGAGGCTCTCCCCTGGTGGTCGCAGTGTTGAGAGTGAACTCTAGCCCCATAGACACACTACTCCCACACACACACCATACACATGCACACATTGCCCCCACACACATTCACAGCGCCCCACACACACACATTTCCCCACACTACACCCCCCCCCCACACACACACATACACTGAACCTTTCACTCACACACACACTGCACCCCTCACACATTGCACCACTGCTCCTATACCCTACTACAGCCCCATATCCCAGCAGACCCCAGGTAAGTTGTCAAACTATTCTTAACCCCTTAACCCCTTAAGGACACATGACATGTGTGACACGTCATGATTCCCTTTTATTCCAGAAGTTTGGTCCTTAAGGGGTTAAGGACCAAATTTCTGGAATAAAATGGAATCATGACATGTCACACATGTCATGTGTCCTTAACCCCTTAAGGACACACGACATGTGTGACATGTCATGATTCCTTTTTATTCCAGATGTTTGGTCCTTAAGGGGTTAAGGGGTTTTGACTTCTTACTCTGTGAAGGGGTCCCGGCACTCCTTGCACCATAACCACTACACAGAGCAGTAGTGGTTATTGTGCATGGATTTTTTCTTTAAAAAATCTACAAGTGCCCCTCCCGGGATCAGGCTCTGGATCCTCCAATGGTATATGACATGTATATTAATATGTGTATTAGTTAAATACATACATACATACATATACACACACATACATATACATATACACACATACATATACATATACACACATACATATACATATATATATATATATATAAATATATAAAATTATGCCTTTTATATTTACACAAATATTAATGTACATTTATATATGCATAATACACAGAGAAATGTCATTGATATGTACCATATGTAATGAGCAGATATTGGCCCAGTCTTGTTGCTAGGTGCATACTCCAGCACAATAACATATTTAAAGTGAAGAGCGCACCCACAGGACCTCAAAATAAACAAGTCAACGTCAATTTTTACAGTTGTGCCCTACATACATTCACCATTTCAGTCCCATTACCAAGCTTTCCTTAATATGTCAAGGTAGTTGGACTGAAACATTGATTACATGCACGTCTGCTTAAAATAAATCAGCACTTTTGTTTATTTTGGAGCCTATGTGTGCTTTTCTTTACGTTGGAGTAATAGTTTTTAATTTTAAGTTCTCATTTCTAACTCTGTATCTGCACACTATGCTGGTGCGACGCATTATGGGGCTGGTAAATATTTTTTTCCAGGGCTGCTTTTAATTCCCAGTCCGGCCCTGCTGCAGAGTATGTTTGTGTAAGCATATCTTGTGTGTAAATAGAGCCGGATTCTGTGTGGAAAAAGCTTTTTTTGGCTGTTTTTAAAAAATATTTATTTGCACACGTTATGTTATTTCCCCCTCCCTGCTTCTTACCTGGAGATTGTATTCCCTGGCGGCATGGTGGCGGAGCCGTATGCTGCAGGGGGGCCCAGCACACATTTCGGCTAACCTTGGTCTCTAACTCTCGTGAGACCTGCCTGTGTGCAGCACGGAGCGTTGCCATGGTAACCGGGGCTCGCGAGAGTTAGAGACCAAGGAGTTGGAAAGTGAAGTCGCTGGAGTGTGCTGGGCCCCCCTGCAATATACAGATAGTCAGGCGCCTGCAGTGCACATATATCTAGCTAGATAATCGCTAGATATATGTGCACATAGGGAATGTGGGGCTCGAGACTGCCAGAGCAGTCCGGGCCCCCCCGGTACTACTGGGTCCATGACAACCGTCATGGTTGTCATGCCCTGATGGCGGCCACATGTGTGCATAGATCCCATCAACACTACAAACGACAACACTAAATACACACTTGTGCAATCCTATGCCAAAACTACACACAAAACACAATGCTGCAATCAAAACGTAAACATTACATTCAAACACACACAAGTAATAAAAAGTCAACATTATAAACAAACATACCCCAGCATTCAAACACCAAAACTACACACAAATACACCCTACATTAAAAAAAAAAAAAAAAACCAGCACTATATACACACATACACCCCAGCATTCAAATGCAAAACACAGAAGTACACCACTGCTTTCAAATGGCAACACTAAACAAAAACCGACCCATAGGTTCACACACACAATTCATACAAAAACATGCTTAGATTCAAACACTGCTCACAAATAAAATCCTGCAAAAGTGTGCAAATGGTAAATCCCTAGTTGGCAATGCATGCGTGACAGATCGGAATCTAGCTTTTTGCCACCCTTGCACTGGGAGGGGGACAAAAACCATGTCTTGCACCAGAGCCCTTTCAACGTTCCGCCACTGTGCCAAGTCTAAAAAAACAGATCTAGAGCTTTATTCCCCAGTATTGCTACAGATCAGAATTTTTTTTTTTTTTTTTTATGTATAGAAGCAAAACTATTATTTTGTATAGAAAGTTTAAAACTTTAAACCAGATTCCTTTAAATAAAAATGTACACAACTTGAATTTTGTTAAAAAATGTTTTGTTTTTTTCTTCAAATCACGGAGACACATGGAAAGTGCAGAGACAACATTATTCTAAGTGATGTAGCATTTCCACACTATTAACGGACAGACTATGAAAACACATAACATATTCAGCATTTAACCAGAATACATACTTCGTTCAGTTCTGAGCACTTCACATTTAATACAGCTACATACATATAGTAAAAAAATACTTAAGCATTTGATTTCAGCGACAGATTGAAAAAAAACAAACAAAAAAACTTGTTCATTTGGCCTTAGAATAATATTTTCCAACATGTGCCTGTAATACTTAGATTTTTTTTTTTTATATATATATATACATAACAGTTGTAGAATATTAAAATTAACAATAAAAGTTAAATTCATACTACACTTTGTTTTTTTAATTTAACCAAGCACATATTTCTGGAGTAATAGGTAAATAATAAAGCGAAAATTAAGTACACAAGCTGAATATAATTTTGATGATTCGGTAGGTAAAACAAAATCCCAAATTGTATTCACCTTTTTCTGTTAAAAGTAGCTCTTTGGATTCTGCAGAATCAGAATAATACATTAAATGCTTTGAAGGAAATAGGGATTAGAAGCTTACAGGGTTATTCACTATAGCAGTGTTTCCCAACCCAGTCCTCAAAGCACACCTACCAGTCCTCAAAGCACACCTACCAGTCCAGGATTTAAGGATTACCCAGTTTTGTCAAAGGTGTTTTTAGAAAAAAAAGAAAAAACACCTTAGACAAAACTGGGTAATCCTTAAATCCTGGACTGGTAGGTGTGCCTTGAGGACTGGGTTGGGAAACACTGCACTATAGTGATAATTCAATTGTAAATTTAGAAATTCAAGGCCAATATAGCCAACCTGGTAAAATTATCTTAGCTACTTTGGCATTAAATTTAAAACTCACTAGGAATTCTCACTGTAGTGAATAACCCTATAAAGGTCAGTGTATAGCGCAGAGGACAATACCTACAAAAGTTGTCTAAATTGGTGTTAAAATACCGTGGGGCTTTCTATGCTAAGCCTTGTAGTGTGCTTTAGCTATTCAGTTTCCAACTTGCATCAAGAAAATGTTGGGCTAAAAGCACGCTACATCATCATTCGGTTAAATAGTGCATTTTCTATTGGGGGAAATAATAATGTATTTCACAAGTCATCCCTCCTATCTTCAGTTGGGTAGCACTTAAGTAGGACAGCTTAGTAGATAAAGACACTATTGCAAACACACAACCCTCTCTAAGGGGGAAGAACACGTTTCCTTTCAAGAATATAATTATACAAAATTCCACTGTTATAAACTAGTAGATTTGGGGAAACCATTTTGCTGTGCACTTGTTTCTAAGTTAATCTCTTTAATACTTCCTGTCGTATGCTATAAGCCAATGTCCTAATACATTTCTGCAATGAAAACAACTTCCACCCTTCCTGTAGTAAACAAATAACATTAAAAAGCTCTGATAAGAGGGCAAAATACATTACATGTTGAAAAAAAGAAAAACTAATTTTAGCTACCGTAGTTCTCCCAAGTTATTAAAAATATCCTACACTAGACTAAATGTGATCTGACCAGGTAACACATAATGTTAAAGGAACACTATAGGCATTTTAACAACTTCATATTATTGACGTGGTTATAATGCCTGCAGCCATGCCCCCCTCTCCTACACCTCCAAACTCTTTGTTTCATTAAATTTGAAAGCTCTGAAGTGCGACTTCAAGTCATGTCTCCAAACCCTCTGGGTATGAGAGCAGGGAGAATCTTACTGTGCTTACCCGCATACGCAGTGCCTTCACGGTCTGCCATAGAGAATCATTGTATTTAAGGATTCGCTATTACAGAATCTTAGGCGCATGGTGGCAAGCACCACGCGTGTGCCTAAAGCTCCTTTATTATGAGTATTGGATTTGACCGTCATCCTGGAGAATGAGGTCTCCCTTAAGGGTGGAGTATGCGGCAGTGCCAAGGGAGAATCTGCACTGGAGAAAAGGTGAATAATTCAGTTTATTTCAATTTTTTCTCTATATGTGTAGGCTAAAGTAAATAGCAACATACCTGTATTCCTAACGCTACAGTGTTCCTTTAAGAAAAATGGGGCTTGTGTGCTTATTTCAATAATTTTCCTTAAAAAATAAATAAAATTGGGTATTATTCTGATTATTTTGTAAGCTGCACTTGTTTCGTGGCAAAGTATTATGACAGAAAGAATGGAGGCAAGGCTATTTATACAATTACAGAATATCACACAATGGCATGAAATGGAAATATGATCAATGGGGACAGGCAGGTTTCTTTGCTCAGAAAGAGAGAGCAAAATCAGTGAAATGGATTCTAGACTGCTATAGTGGCTTGCCTTAGAAATCACAATAATATAATACTTTAATATTTTTAGTAACAGTTTCACACGTCAAACAATCTGTATGCAATTATCCTTGTATCATATAGAACATAAAAATGACCAGACTTGAGCTACATGAAAGCAAAACATAAATAAGACAGTAAATAAATAAATGGTGAAAAATAAATCATCAAACAGACACTACAGTTCTACACATCATTCTACATTGAACAAAACCAAGCTGACAAACAAGAAACCGTCATTACACCTTCACATTAAGCAATCAGATGAGGCCTGTACTAAGCAGGTCCTCCTATTAAGGAAAGGCTAGATACCTTCAAATTTAGCCCACTTTCCCCACCGCTAACTCTTTGACCTTACAAGTGTGATTATAGGATACAAGTAGTAGTCGTTGATGCAGGTAGCGTTAAGATGTTGCAGCCTTGAACTGGCTTAGAGAAATCCATTGCAAATTTCGGCAATAGTTGTGATTGTCTTGACAGAGACAACTGAAGTCAATGGCTCAATGTCCTGGATTCAAGCTTTGGAGTTCCAGAAGAAACAACAACCCAGAGTTAAAAGGGACATTCCAGTCACCACTTTTTGATCAAGCAAATAAGCATCCAGAATTGAAAGCCTAGTACTAGATGGGTATTTGAAAATCCACCATCAAAACATACAAAATGTTATATATGTATATGACACCACACCTTGCCACATTGATGAGCTACCTAAACGGGATATTAGCAGGAGTTTGTTTTCAAAATGCACAATCATTATATTCCAATGAAATGAACAAAACTGACTAACACAATGCAGTTGAATGAGTCTTTACTTTCTCTTGCTTAAAAGCTCTCCATTCTTTTTAATTAAGGGACTGATAAGCAGAGTGTAACTACTCTGTACTTGTTTGTGCAAATCCCATTAATTTTAATACCAATCATATAGCACACAAACACATGATCCCCAGTGCCTGATAAAGATCCACATCATTCAGCTACCATGACAATTCAGGTAACAAGCAAGATGGTGCAGTTATGAGGTTCATGGCACCTGCATGAGATTGGATGGTGGCGGTAGGACCCTAGACAATGTAGGCTGTCCACACATCATATACAGTCCATAAAAAATTATTTAGTGAGTATTTAGATGCTCTTATTTGGCAGAGACGCAACATATTATTATTATTGACACTCTATAGCTCAACACATCAGCGTTTGTAGCTTTAACCCATGCCTGTACATCTGTACCTGGACCAGAATGTGATCCTGACCGGTCAACAGCCTTGTGTAGACCATGATCTTCCTGTCTTGTCCCTTCTTTTCTATAATTTCGGTTGCTGTTCTGTTTTTGTTTCCTGGTGAAAGTTTATGCTAGATAACCTGTGGTTACACAATTGTAGGCGTCTACTAAACTACACTTCTATGCTGCCTCCAAGACTCTAGGATAAGAATTGACAATAATATAGATAAAGCCCCCTAAAGAATTACATGATTTAGGTTCCATTTCCTCATTAGTCAGATTCCACATTACTTCCATTTGGTTTCCGGTTAGCCCCATTCTATCACCCACCTCTATAGAGTCTGTTTTTGCTACACCCTATTAATGCATGTGTGTGTTTATATCCTGCTATGGGCTCTACAATGCTCTATTACTTTCCTTGTTTGGCAAACATTTGTGCACAGTAATTTACAAACATCTTAGGAGTGATACAGGTACTGGATATAAAATAGTATGTAATACCCAAGACACTTGCCATTGTATAATCCTACCTAGGTCCCTTGAACAGATAACAAAAAAACTAAGGTGCAATATTAATCAGAGAACTTCAATATGATTTAAAAATTTAGCCTTTACCAAAAATAAAATTCTAAAACCTTAAAAATCACTTTCAAAACATCCAGGTGTAAAGTGATAATCTACTCAGTTACCAACATACAAACATGCAGTATGCAAATATACAGAACAAGCAACAATTTTATTTCATGTAACAAAAATAGTGTTCTTGGTAGAAGCCTAAAGCAGTGGTGACTAACTCCGGCAATGCTTGGTTTTTGGCCTACAATTCCCATGATGCTCATTGAGACAGTGCCAAGCTTAGCCATCACAGCGATTTTACTACTACTCCAACTAGTAATTCTTTTAAATGAAAGGCTTTTTGGTTACAATTTTGTGCCAATCATCTTTTTAATACACTTATTTGGAATTTTTAACCTGGCTTCCTTTTATCTTCGTGTGATTCCAAGTATATCCAAGGTGGGGATCATGCCACCAACGCTGACATTACAGTGCAGTTTGCCTGCACTTCACTTGTGAGTAAATTTTTATTTATGTTTACTGCATATTTTATTCTACTGAGAGCACTATTGGCTGTCTTTCATATATCCATCTCCTGAGTGTTGGATACCATCCCTCTGAAGGACTCCTATCACGCCCTTCACACCAGAGCTGGCTGTAGCTATTTTAAATGTGAGTTGATTGAACATATTTGTTTATTTTACCCATTTTGGCTTTTATATACTGCATCATTGGGTCTCCTAGTTTTTGTCTTGCATATAAGCGGGACGGTTGGACCACTAGGGACATTGAGGACTCTACACCCAAAAACAGGCACCTTATAAAGATACTTCTAAGTGAGACCTCAATATTATTGGACTTTACCTTAAGTTACTCCATCAGAACTTTAGTCCCACCATATCAGTGAGACCAACTACGTTATATTGCCCTACCTATTCAGATGAACTTTTGCACCTTTTAACTATTGGCACAGCCCTTTTCCTGTATTACTTTGTGTTACATCTTCTATCAATCATGCTCCATCAAATTCCACGCACCCTAAAACGACCTTTTCCCAGGTCCATAAATTTAAATCCCTTCCAAAAACAAATCCTTTCCTTAGTCCCAAGTTTAAGCACTCAAACGCTAAACCTGAAAAAAATAATTTTTAAGAGGAGTTAAACAAATGATCACAGTAAACGCCCGCTGTATTCCAATACTAAACTTAATCCCACTGTAACTGTAAATCCAATAATCCTAAACACCCCTTATACCACAACTGCAAACACTCTAAAGCTTTTAATAATCCTATTTACACCCTAAGTAACCCAATTTTGGCATTAACCTCTCTCTAACTTGATGCCTCCCGTTACCATAATAATTTCTAACTTCATCTTGGACCCTGTCTGCATTTACACAGCTGCAAGCACACCCAGACGCGAACAATATTACAAGCAGGAACATGCACAGACATATACACATATGCAACTTTTGTCAAATATGAAGAGAATGTAGCTATGCATTATAGACTTTTTGTCAGGTGCCAGATACATAGACTCTAAATACATGCATAAAAAAAAAAAAATAATCTGCACTCACCATCTTTCTAGAGGGTCTTTTCTCCCTTTATTTATTGAGTATAAGTTTAAAACCGCACGATCTGAACTTTCCTCAGGACAAATAAAAGTTTCAAAATACAAAACATTTTTCTATGTACTAATAATGGACTATAAACTAACCCAACCCATGTGCAGGTGTTCATTTGGCCCGAGGAAAGTTCAGGTCCGGACTGAAACGTTAATAATGATATTAGCATGCGGTTTTACATTTGTATTGAAGAAAATAAGGAAGAAACCCATTGGAAAGACTGAGTGTAAATAATTTTTTGTAAATCTTTCCCGCCAGCTTTCGCTGCCTGCCACGTGAGAGACAGAACCAGCATCCAGCTTCTTCAGTTCTGCAGAAGTGTGATATCGTAAACCTGCCTACAAAAGGAGACCAGGAGCCTGGCGGCACCCATGTAAGAGGGAAAACCATTGTAAAACGATATGCCCCATTACCTAGAAACAGGTCTAGCAGGCTGTAATAGTTATGATGCTTGGAGTAACCCTTTCAATGAAAAATAAATATCACATTCTGATATTGCCACCAGGAGAGAGAACCAAAAGATCAAATTGGCAAATGCACATCTATTGGGTGTGTGTTATACAAAGCGGATTGTTATTGGAAAGATAATGGATTTCATTATTCAGAAATACTCACTTATTTTATTTATAGAAAGAACCAGCAGGTTAATGCATGTCCCTCCACAAATTACATTGACGATAAAGATAGAATGGATGAGAAATAAGTCATATATGTGAAAGATCCAGACAGACACTCAATGTGCTTTGCATTATGTTGGCCCTCACGGTTATCACTGGCATGGTGTATCTCTATGAATCAGGAGCATACAGAGAGAGCCTTACTACAATAAACGCCTAGCTTGACTAAGGAACTAAGGATTCTGGTCATACAAAAGATAGACATAAGACTATGGCAGGTGTACAAACCCACCTATTTTATAAGACATACAAGAGAATCAATTAAAGCTTCACAGTTCATTTATGTGCTCAGAGATGTTAAGTAACAAGTGCAGGAATATCTGTGTGCTAGATAAAGGTGTTCATTGTGAAGGATACAGGCTCTTGGGGCAATATCACACACAAAGGGAAATGTATCATTAAATAAATAAATAACCCTATCGAACTTTAAACACAGCTTGCCTTAAATCTTCGGACAGTTACATTTCTGGGATTAGATGCACCTTAGAGCAAAGTTTATGAATAGATTTTACAATGTGCTATAGTAAGTATGAGTGACAAATCAATGAACACACACACACAAACAAACACACAAAGAAACGCACAGTAAAAAAGATGCACTAGCACGCCATATATGCTAATGTAATTTAAACCAGTTTGCTTTTTGTAAGCTTTGTTTTCATGGTTTTATAGTAACTTTATACTCCATTATCAGGTCATTCGTCAGGCAGTTTGCAGATTTGGGATGTTAATCTCCACTTTTAAAAACTCACTTAGTTAAATTCGCTCTGAGTTAATAATAGTGATATCAAAGGCACCACTGAGAGACTCCAAGTGCTTGGGATCAAGAGACAGTCTTTTTGTTTTGGAAAATTATTTTGACTTCTAAAATTCAGTCTCTGGTGCAAAAATGAATATTCACAGTCAGCTTACATACATATAAAAAAAGTTAAACAAGTCCATTGAATGTAAGATGTCTGCACAGTGCACTGCAACAGGAAATACACTTGATACGCTTGCGTCTTCTTGCATCTTTGATCCAAATTTACAAAATATATATATAACATGAAGAAACTGTACAAATTTACCATCCATGGACCAGATTAGTCTACTTTGGTTGTTGTATGATGATTTTTTTTTTTTTTAGAAATGGTAGGGATTTTGTTAAAATATTAATTTTTTTCCCCCATCAAAAAAGCAGATATCTATACTAGAGAAACATTTAAAAAAAAAAAAAAAGATTAACAATTGAAGAAAAAAAAAAAATACAGCCAAGATTTTTCTTTTAAATAAAAACTATACATCATCAGCTGATAGAGATGGTATGCTGATTTTTGCTCTGGTGAAGTAAGCAATCTTCTCCCTAGAAATAAACACATACAACATTTTGTTAATGGTACTGTTAAAACCATAGGTATACAAAATGAATGAATGCCTACCAATGCTAAGGTTGACCTAAAAAGGGGGCATGTCAATCTGAAGAGCATATATATAGGCTTATCAACAAACTACAATCTTTGAGTTTGGATTCCAATATTGTTGAATGGGTAAGGCAGTGGCTGAGTGACAGGCAACAGAGGGTTGTAGTCAATGGAGTATATTCAAAGCTTGGGCTTGTCACCAGTGGGGTACCTCAGGGATCTGTACTTGGACCCATTCTCTTTAATATTTTTATTAGTGATATTGCAGAAGGTCTTGATGGTAAGGTGTGTCTTTTTGCGGATGATACTAAGATATGTAACAGGGTTGATGTTCCAGGAGGGATAAGCCAAATGGAAAATGATTTAGGTAGACTAGAAAAATGGTCAGAGTTGTGGCAACTGACATTTAATGTGGATAAGTGCAAGATAATGCATCTTGGACGTAAAAACCCAAGGGCAGAGTACAGAATATTTGATAGAGTCCTAACCTCAACATCTGAGGAAAGGGATTTAGGGGTGATTATTTCTGATGACTTAAAGGTAGGCAGACAATGTAATAGAGCAGCAGGAAATGCTAGCAGAATGCTTGGTTGTATAGGGAGAGGTATTAGCAGTAGAAAGAGGGAAGTGCTCATGCCATTGTACAGAACACTGGTGAGACCTCACTTGGAGTACTGTACACAGTACTGGAGACCCTATCTTCAGAAGGATATTGATACCTTAGAGAGAGTTCAAAGAAGGGCTACTAAACTGGTTCATGGATTGCAGGATAAAACTTACCAGGAAAGGTTAAAGGATCTTAACATGTATAGCATGGAGGAAAGACGAGACAGGGGGGATATGATAGAAACATTTAAATACATAAAGGGAATCAACACAGTAAAGGAGGAGACTATATTTAAAAGAAGAAAAACTACCACAACAAGAGGACATAGTCTTAAATTAGAGGGACAAAGGTTTAAAAATAATATCAGGAAGTATTACTTTACTGAGAGGGTAGTGGATGCATGGAATAGCCTTCCAGCTGAAGTGGTAGAGGTTAACACAGTAAAGGAGTTTAAGCATGCGTGGGATAGGCATAAGGCTATCCTAACTATAAGATAAGGCCAGGGACTAATGAAAGTATTTAGAAAACTGGGCAGACTAGATGGGCCGAATGGTTCTTATCTGCCGTCACATTCTATGTTTCTATGTTTCTATATGCTGACCCGACCATGCAACTGATTAGCGTATATGCAGTTTGCACATAATTGATATACTGAAGACGTGGCATAACTGTGTTCGATGTCTGTCTACAATAGATGTTTCTGTCTAAAAAAAATTCAGGACTGCCCTGCTCTGTCCAGGGAGGTGTGGCTTCTGTAGTGGGATGATCACCATACAAAGGGTGAATGCAGCACATCACGTCATGGCTCCTTAAAAAGTAATGCAGAAAGGTCTGGCAAATTTAAAAAACAATAACCATCTAGAAAGGGAGCTGTGGTGCAGGATAGAGGTTTGCAGTGAGGAAAAACGTGTTCCTATAAATGGGGATGGTTGCAAAGAGTTGAAGATATCTGTGAGGCCAGCAGTAGTATTCCCTGCAATTAATTGGCTGATAAGAGCATATGCCATGTATTAAAAATAGACTTAACAACTATAATGAAAACGTACAGCAGCAATAAATGAGTAGAAGAAAAATTGTTATGAAGTCTGCGTGCATGTGTGTGCATTGGCATAGGGGGGATTGTTTTTTTAACCTCCACACTAAGCTCAGTATTTAAACAAAACTTTTAGGTAAGGGGGTGAGATCGATTTTGGTCTGGGAGAGTTGCTTGGCATGTATCCATCACCGAGGGTTATAATAGGTGGTGGATCAGTAGGCACAGCATGCATGTAGTCTGCACTTCTTGCGGGTGCAGACCTCTTTCACGTACTCTGTGAATGAGTCAGAGCATTGCATGGTAACCCAACTGCAGCACTCTGAAACATTCACTGAGCAGAAGGACTGCGAGTGAACAGACCTTAATCTGCATCCGTTGCAGGCACAGATCAGGCAGAGAGATCTATTGATCTTCCTATAACATCCTGAAAAAGTAAGGCACCCCCTGCATATATTCCTTGCTTTCAAATTGACTATCCCCTGGTACGCAAACCACTGGTTAGGACCCTTTCAAGGAGTCCACCTCATTGCAACTGTTAGCAGTGATATTTATTATTCTGTCTGGGTCAGAGCACAAACAAGCAAACAAACACACACTAACCTAACCACTCTAGGGTAAACAGAACACACTTTTGCCAAAACTTCTTGATGTATTATTAACACCATTTAAATCGATAACACTGGAACAAAAATAGAATGAGGATGGGACAATTTCCTTAAATGAAGCACGCAGAGTCGAGACGGAACAAGCAACAGGCCAAGTTTGATACATTTTGTATCATGCAGTTGTGAGAACATTGCAAAATCCAATGACCCAGAGCCAAGAAAAAAGTCCTTAACAAATTTGCTTTTGTTTCCAAATAAGTAATCGCAAAGCAATGTAAAGAAGTGGCATATTTTGCAATATTTGTGTAGTGTTCTTGAAATGTTTTGATGTTTTATCTAGGATAATTGCTTCACCTGTCCCCCAAACTGAGGCTTCCAGCACCAAGGGTTATTTAATCAGTGGTCCAAGCATTTATCACCTGAAAGACTGTACTTGAAGAGGTACATTCTGGCTCTGTTCCCGTAGTCTGCATACATCCTTTGAGGCTTTTCTCATTAATTTTTCAGCGCTTAGACCTTGCTTTTGTTCTTCTTTTGATTGTTCAGCCTACAGAAAAACAAACAAACAAATCTGTTTTGTTATTAAAGGTTCAAGAAATTGCTTGACCTGGATGTATTTAATACCTTCTACAAACCCATAATGAGCCAATAACACTTTGCTTCAGCTCAGAGCAGGGTAGAAAAGTTGTCAAGGATGATTCCTAAACCTCTCTGGACTAGATAAGATATTTAAATTTCCTAATGCCTATGAATGTGAAAGACCATAGATCGCCAACATTTGACACCTCTGCCGAAGAAGATATAGTGCATTTTATCCAGCTAGCAAAATAATAGGCTGAGTATCATGGGAAATGTATTCTGCGTAAGTTGTAGTTCAAAAGGTTAGCTGAAAGTGAGGCACATGCTCTTCTGGTTCAGAGCCCTGAAGACATATAGAAAGAGTTGGAACAGAATGCCAGGTTTCACATACTGCATGTGCTGGAGTCAAAGAACTTAAGAACCTGTAGCTATTATCTTTTAATGGAGGTTAAATTACAGTTTGACATTCAGAACAGACAGACCCCTGGACATACCAAATAGGAAGAATGAAAGACGGAGAGAGAGAATGACGGAAACAGTCAGGCAGATTCAGTATATAAGTGTGATGTGCTCACAGGGCTTCATAAAGAATTGAGATGTATTATATAGACCCATTCAGTATTTCAGCCAGATAGATTCAGTGGTTCCTGCTTCGATGGAATTTTTTTTATTTTTTTAATTATTGCAAGTGAAAGGCAGCCTGATGGCCAGTGCATCATGCTACCCTGCATATCTATATCGATATACATCTCTCGCTATTTTCCTATCTTTGTCCAAACAGTTTAATAAATCTTGGTCTATATTATTTCTTTGACACTATGTTTATGAAAAATACCCCAAAATTCCCTTGTTTGTGCATCCTTAATTAATTAAAATTTCAAAAAAATAAATAAAAAATACACAGCTAAATCGATATACATTCCCAAGGAAGTATATTCAGCGTTAAAGAAACATTATACTGCAGAGTGCAATCGATACCTTTTTTTCAGCTTGTTTCAAGAGCTTCTGAAACCGATCATCTTCCAAGACACACAATGGTAATTCTGTCTGCCCCCTCACTTTCATATGCTCCAGTTTTTGCTTCAGATCTCTCAGGGACTGCAGTTCATCATTGAGACGGCTCTGCCTGGTCCGAGATGCTTGGAGATCCAGCTCCAAGTCTAGAGAAGTTCGCTCACGACACTCGTGCATGGCTCTTCTTGAGATCGTCTGACAAACAGGCTAATTAAAAAAAAAAAAAAGACATGAGATTTATAGGACAGAATTGCACAGATAAAGGACTTAGTTTGGGGTGTCAGATTCGCACCCAGATGTAAATGTCAGTGGATTAGCATATGGGGGAGGGGAAGTAAAACAAATAAAAAATCCTCTCTCCCCCAACTTTTCTTTTCTCCATTTTTTTTTTTGTCAAACAGGCTTGTTCTGTAAAGATGTTTTGTGAGGCATTGCTCCCTGTAACATGACAATGGAATGTTAAGAATAAAGTAAATCAACAGTTTTGGTATCACCTAACTATACATACCCTCTTTACTCTTAAACTCCTTCTCTCTGTTGCATTCCTAACAAATGGAGACTTTTTGGCAAGGGTGGAGCTGTCACTGTCACTTCGATTTAGCTGTAAAAAGCAAAAAATCACAAACACTGTTAAAATGGATGAATTTATGTGTTGTGTAATATCACTGGGGTGCGGTATTTCTTTAAGTGCACCCATTCTGTTAATGCTTGAGCAAACAAAACACATGCACATGAATGCGTTCTATGAATCTCCAGTTAATCCAATATTCTCTTTATGGTTCCAAGACTTAATGTGCTCTCTGCAGTTATGCAACTGGTATTAACATAAAGCAAACATATCTGAACAGTTTATGTTAAAGGGACACGGTAGGCACTCTAACCATTTAATCTCATTGAATTGGCTACAGTGCCTGGAGTCCCCTGACACTGTCCCTACATTCAACGATAAACCATTTTTGAGCATTATAACAGAATAAGGATCCATAACCCACATGGAGATGACGCTGAGGCAGAGATTACACACTGAAAAAGAGAGGAACGTGACCCAAGCTGAATCAGCTTCAGGAACACTAGAAAATAGTACTGCAATGATGATTCTACCTGATGTAGCGACCTTAAAAGATAATAAACTTTAATGCGGGCATCATAGAAAGTAGGTATGATCCCAGTAAAATTATATAGAGAAAAAAGGAAACTTAATACACCAACACAACTATAAACCAAAGGGGGGGAGCTCGTAATAGACTAAACCTATATAAGAATATAGAATGCCTATACATAGAGCTCGTAGTGCCTATAGAAAAACAGCCCTGCTGAAAAGTACCTCTATATGGAGACTCTCTATGTAGAGAGGCTAGAGGTGTATATACGCGTGGGCTGCAAGCCAGGCACTGAACAGTGTAAGGAGAGGCTCTCTATAGCAACTATCTGTATAACAGGAGTGAAGGAGTGTATGGGGAAAGAGAGAACAAAGTATCTCTTCCACTCTTGGAAAGTTGTAACCATATAAACTAAATCCAATTGGTAGATCTTGGCAAATGCTGCAGAGCTTCAGTTTAAAAAGAAGGTTGCAACAGTATGTGCTTGATCTGATTAGTGGATCTCTGTAATTGCTACAACACCCAACTAAAGAGAACACTCTAGCCTGTATATAGAAAAGCTAGTGGTGGCTATAGGGAGAAGAAAATGTCTACACTGTAAAGGCTCAGAGGCTAGAAGCTACCCCTGGTATCTCACTGATGAGTCTCTATAATTGCTGCAGAGCTTGCAATCAACAGCTGGAGAGAACTCCATCTCCTGTATAGGAAGAGGAACTAGTAGTACAGCCTGTAAGGAGAAAAAGATTTCTACACTGCACAAGTGGAATAGCTACTAGCTACTGGCTAGCTCAAATGTCAAAGGCTTCCTCCCCTAGTGATCACATCAATCCGTGTATAATAAAATAAAAAAGGCATGAGACCTAACGCACGTTTCGGCGCTGCTAAAGCGCCTTTGTCAAAGGTAAACCATGTACTCCAGCATACAGCATTTAAATACTGGGTCATATGACTTAAACAGCCAATCAGGGCGCTGGGCGTGTACTGCCTCTTGGCGCCGAAACCCTGGATAGCTGTCTGTGTTGTTGTCACTCATCATTAAGTCCGCCCACGTGGGTGTGAGCGGGGTGGAGTCAACGCACTGTATCCCTTTCGCCGACTGAACCTGACTGACCGTAATCAGTCAGATTCAATTAATGTCGAACGAAGTGAACTGTAGATAGACAGGCTCATTTATCCGTTAGCCGTATAAGTAATACCATTCATAGATCTGATGAAAGGATATGGATGATCGTGAATGGATGGAGCATAGATCGTACTTAGTCATGAAATGAATGGACTCCTCACTCATTCATAACACATATACATGTGATGTAAGCCCAAAATATATATATATATCACTGGAGTGCTTAGACAGAGATCCCTATAACAAGGAGTATCAGAGGATTCTGAGGCCGTATATAGTGTAAATAGAGCCAGGTTTAGCAACTATTTATTGTGACCAAATGGATGTGACATAGGGGCCACCCTACGAATACATGAAGGGGTGGTCTTCTTTACTTCAAGGGCAATCATAGAGAAATATGTATACAGGTTGAGTTCCTCTTAGCTTACAGGGGGACCATAAGAATGTCATCAGTCAAGACTTAAAGGGGTATGTCTTCTATCCCAATATAGGGAGGTAATTCTTGTACATACATTCCCATGGATGCCCCTTATATGGATAGGCTGGATGGACAACCTGATTTAACCATTAGTGCACAGAAGGGTAGAAAACCCATTATATCAATGGGATCACCTCTAGGTAGTGCACTAGTCTTTCCTGTATATATGCTACAAGGGAGACTTCCTTATGTGTGAATACACTTGATAAGCTTTACAGTGTGGGCACTTATACACAAGGTGGTAGGTGACCCTTGAATCAACAGGGTCACCTTTGGAGAGTCCTGATATTATACTTCATCATTGGGCTATAGGAAAGAGGATGAAGACTAGTTCAGTCTATATTAGTGCTTGTGAATTTAGTGTGACAAGATGGAAAAGGTAAGTACATGGTTATGCTAAACTATGTGAATACAAGAACATAAAATCCAAAATTCAAATTTCCTTTTGGATTTTATTTTATTTTCTTGTATTCACATAGAGTTTAGCATAACCATGTACTTACCTTTTCCATCTTGTCACACTAAATTCACAAGCACTAATATAGACTGAACTAGTCTTCATCCTCTTTCCTATAGCCCAATGATGAAGTATAATATCAGGACTCTCCAAAGGTGACCCTGTTGATTCAAGGGTCACCCACCACCTTGTGTATAAGTGCCCACACTGTAAAGCTTATCAAGTGTATTCACACATAAGGAGATCTCCCTTGTAGCATATATACAGGAAAGACTAGTGCACTACCTAGAGGTGATCCCATTGATATAATGGGTTTTCTACCCTTCTGTGCACTAATGGTTAAATCAGGTTGTCCATCCAGCCTATCCATATAAGGGGCATCCATGGGAATGTATGTACAAGAATTACCTCCCTATATTGGGATAGAAGACATACCCCTTTAAGTCTTGACTGATGACATTCTTATGGTCCCCCTGTAAGCTAAGAGGAACTCAACCTGTATACATATTTCTCTGTGATTGCCCTTGAAGTAAAGAAGACCACCCCTTCATGTATTCGTAGGGTGGCCCCTATGTCACATCCATTTGGTCACAATAAATAGTTGCTAAACCTGGCTCTATTTACACTATATACGGCCTCAGAATCCTCTGATACTCCTTGTTATAAGGATCTCTGTCTAAGCACTCCAGTGATATATATATATATATATTTTGGGCTTACATCACATGTATATGTGTTATGAATGAGTGAGGAGTCCATTCATTTCATGACTAAGTGCGATCTATGCTCCATCCATTCACGATCATCCATATCCTTTCATCAGATCTATGAATGGTATTACTTATACGGCTAACGGATAAATGAGCCTGTCTATCTACAGTTCACTTCGTTCGACATTAATTGAATCTGACTGATTACGGTCAGTCAGGTTCAGTCGGCGAAAGGGATACAGTGCGTTGACTCCACCCCGCTCACACCCACGTGGGCGGACTTAATGATGAGTGACAACAACACAGACAGCTATCCAGGGTTTCGGCGCCAAGAGGCAGTACACGCCCAGCGCCCTGATTGGCTGTTTAAGTCATATGACCCGGTATTTAAACGCTGTATGCTGGAGTACATGGTTTACCTTTGACAAAGGCGCTTTAGCAGCGCCGAAACGTGCGTTAGGTCTCATGCCTTTTTTATTTTAATATACACGGATTGATGTGATCACTAGGGGAGGAAGCCTTTGACATTTGAGCTAGCCAGTAGCTAGTAGCTATTCCACTTCTGCAGTGTAGAATTCTTTTTCTCCTTACAGGCTGTACTACTAGTCAGTAGCTAGTAGCTATTCCACTTGTACAGTGTAGAAATCTTTTTCTCCTTACAGGCTGTACTACTAGTTCCTCTTCCTATACAGGAGAGGGAGTTCTCTCCAGCTGTTGATTGCAAGCTCTGCAGCAATTATAGAGACTCATCAGTGAGATACCAGGGGTAGCTTCTAGCCTCTGAGCCTTTACAGTGTAGACATTTTCTTCTCCCTATAGCCACCACTAGCTTTTCTATATACAGGCTAGAGTGTTCTCTTTAGTTGGGTGTTGTAGCAATTACAGAGATCCACTAATCAGATCAAGCACATACTGTTGCAACCTTCTTTTTAAACTGAAGCTCTGCAGCATTTGCCAAGATTTAGTTTATATGGTTACAACTTTCCAAGAGTGGAAGAGATACTTTGTATAACAGGAGTGAAGGAGTGTATGGGGAAAGAGAGAACAGATAGTTGCTATAGAGAGCCTCTCCTTACACTGTTCAGTGCCTGACTTGCAGCCCACGCGTATATACACCTCTAGCCTCTCTACATAGAGAGTCTCCATATAGAGGTACTTTTCAGCAGGGCTGTTTTTCTATAGGCACTACGAGCTCTATGTATAGGCATTCTATATTCTTATATAGGTTTAGTCTATTACGAGCTCCCCCCCTTTGGTTTATAGTTGTGTTGGTGTATTAAGTTTCCTTTTTTCTCTATATAATTTTACTGGGATCATACATACTTTCTATGCCCGCATTAAAGTTTATTATCTTTTAAGGTCGCTACATCAGGTAGAATCATCATTGCAGTACTATTTTCTAGTGTTCCTGAAGCTGATTCAGCTTGGGTCACGTTCCTCTCTTTTTCATTGTGTATATACAAGGGTTATGCCCTCTTAGTTCTGCAACACACTCTAGTTCCCATTCATTGGGAACGCCTGCACCCTCGTGCCTTCTTCCTAGAGATTACACACTTCCTTGGAACCATACCAATTCATACCTTCAATGGCACTGTGATAGGCTCAAATCAGTCCGCTATCACTCTCAGTTGAACGCTCGCACCTTCCACACCTCCCTGCTATGTCAGTCCCTGTATTGGCTTCCAGTTAGATATAGGGCTGAATTTAAAATTCTGGTGCTTGCTTACAAGTCCCTACATAATGCTGCTCCAACCTACCTATCCTCCCTAATACACAAGTATGTCTCGTTGAGGCCCCTGCGCTCTGCCGAAGACCTACGTCTATCCTCTGTCCGTACTCCCACCTCTAATGCTCGCCTCCAAAACTTCTACAGGGCTGCAACTCTTCCGGGGAACTCCCTTCCCTTCTCCGTAAGACTTTCATCCAGTCTCCGCTCATTCAAAAAATCATTGAAAATTCACTTCTTCAAGAAAGCATATCAATTAAACTCTTAGCAGGTTTTTATCCCCCACCCACCATGACTCCTCTCCTGCAACTGTCAAAAATTACCAACTAAGCCCTCAGTGAATACTTTTCTAACAGCCTACTTCGTACCCCTACTTTTACCCTTTGTGTCACTATACACTTTTCCCTCTAGATTGTAAGCTCATTGAGCAGGGCCCTCCACCTCTCTGTTCCTGTACGTCCAGTTGTCTGGTTACAATTACATGTCTGTGAGTCCACCAATTGTACAGCGCTACGGAATCTGATGGCGCTATATAAATAATAAAATAATAATCACAGCTCTCTATTGTTTCCTCATGAACACCAGCAGCACTGCAGCAGAGGGGATGAATGGTTGGAGACTCTTGTTTGGCATTTAAACATTAAAAGAAAAAGTTTAATGATGACTGGAAAGACAGTGCCAGGGCACTCCAGACACTATAACCACTTCAAGCACTTACAATGCCTACAGTGTTCCTATGGGTATTAAACTCTTCAATATGCCACTTTATGTTTAGCAATAATGTACCTGTAATGTTGGCACCTTATTTTTATGAAGGGAATGTTGCACCTTTTATTTAATGAGAACATCAACATTCTAAATCTCCTAACTGGAGCTTTTAATTTAGGTTAAGAGGTTATACAAGTAGTGCACTGAGAGCCGTGATGCCAAGATACTGGTCACCAATCAGGGTACAGCCAAATGACCAATGGAAGGACAATAGGATTTCAAGCCTGTGGCCAGATTGCGCATTATTTTCCTGTGTCAACACTTTCATGGTGCCAGAAAATGACTTATGTCATGTGGTAAATTTGCAGGTATTAAGCCTTGTTTTAATTAGTAGACAAAGAGAGTAGCAGTATTCGAGGTATTGCATCCAGGGCATCTGCAAATAATAATGGTGTCAGGCTTAAAGTGGATTTATCAAACACAAAATGTACCTAAATATAGGATCAGGATAAGAATAACATTGCAGTACTGCAACTAGAACTGTGGACTATAGAGGGGTTCTCTCTTCAAGCAGAGGGTATAGCAAAGTTAATTTATAAAAGTGCCAATTTCTTTTGGAATCTGCACTTTTTGTAAAATGAAGAAAGAAAAAAGTACACACTCTTAACACATAAAGCACTTTAGCAAGCATTTAAAGAGGCCCTCTAGGCCACTAAAGCACTTCAGCTTTAAATGCTTTGTATAGAATCACAAGTTGGCTTCTGCTCAGACGATATACACTGCAGAGGCCTTTCCTTTTCTTTTTCCATTTTATGAGGACAGAAGTGGGAAAAAAAAAAGTGTTTAACCCCTTAAGGACACATGACATGTGTGACATGTCATGATTCCCTTTTATTCCAGAAGTTTGGTCCTTAAGGGGTTAAATGAGAATAGAATCTACACATTTGCTAGTACCATACAACGTTATTAAATATTGACCTGCTGCATCAACATCCTGGGTCTGCATACAATTCTAAAGCCCAACATGACCTGTGCTAACGAGTTTCATAAACCCGAAGTGGTACTTAATGAATGTATCTCTGCTCTGTGACAACGCAAACTTTCAAACTTTAATGTCATCATTTCTGCAGCTCCACCATTAGTTATAAAAGTCTAACTTCGGCATATTATGAAACACTAACAAAACGACTTCAAATGGGCCTTAGGCAATAACTGTGCTTACTGAGAAATGACTACATTTGCATTGTGTGGCTGTTTTGTAGAAGAAAATGGGTTTAATGTTCATTGTGGGAGTATCTATTGCAAACATAATATGAAGAAAACAGGGAAAACTGCTGTCAATTAACTATATACAGACTCTTAACTGTATGTGAGATGATTCAACAAACACCACCATCCCATTCGTTATTAAATATGCCAAAAGATAGCCTTGTCATTGTCAGAATGCTTGTTATTTTCTCCGGCATTAAACTACTGCATGTGCCCATTAAAAGCTTGGAAAAACAGAACAGATGTGTAATTAATAAAATTTCCTTCAAGTACACTTCGGTTTAATTTAGAATTACTTATTATACTAGTATGCTCTGTTAATAGCTTGCTAGACCCTGCAGGAGGCTCCTGTATGTAACTAATGTTCAAATTACAGAGCAGGAGATTACATCTGATTAAAAGTGAAACTATTTTTTTTCCATGCAGGCTATATGAGTGACACTCAGGGAAGGTGTGGCTTGAGCAGCATAAGCAGAAACAAAAGTGATTTAATGGAGCGCTATAAGGTCAGGAACACACACATGTATTCATGCCCCTATAGGGTTAAAACCACCATCTAGCCACCCAGGTCCTTTCATGCCTCCCTAAATATAGTAAAATCTTACTTGTATTCAAGTCTGCAGCTGCTTGCTTTGTCCCGATTTCCTTCTGACCTGCCCACTGCCTGCTGACATCAGCAGAAGTGGTAGCCTGATCCAATAACAATGCTTCCCCATAGGCTTGGCTGAGACTGACAAAGGGGCAGATCAGGGGCAGACCCAGCACAATTCAAACACAGCCCAAGCCAATTGAATCAATTAATCTCTGTGAGGAAAGTTCAGTGTCTGCATGCAGAGGGAGGAGACACCAAATGTTTGGATGCATTTTAGGCAGCCTCGACCCAGGAAGCATCTCTAATAGACATCTTAGAAGTGGCCAGTTAAGTTATCACTAGGCTGTAATGTAAACACTGCATTTTCTCTAAAAAGACAGTGTTTACAGAAAAAAGCCTGAAGGTAATGATTCTACTCACCAGAACAAATTCAATAAGCTATAGTTGTTCTGGTGACTATAGTTTCCCTTTAACACCTATATGGCAGAGAATTGAGCAGAGAGAATGCAGAGGCATGATCTATACACAAAAACAGCTTCATTAAGCTTCATTCACTAAAGTTGTTTGGTGACTATGGTGTCCATTTAAGTTCAATACAGTTCACTTACAGTGTAGACTGAATGTGCCAACCTAACAAACTGTGGTAGAAAGAGGATCCATGCACTCCAAGTATCTTCAATTTTATTTATTTGGATAAGTGAGACACCACAACGTTTTGACCCCTGAAAGGGTCTTTGTCAATCTACTCCATGTGGCTGGTGCTGGCCCATGGTCCAGTTTAGCACCCGGATCTGATTGGAGTGCGGTTTGTTTGTTTTCTCTTTTTGCTACCTGCCAAACTGGACAGATGTGATTAAAATCCTCTTTGTTTTGGGAACCTTCAGCTGGGCTACTGTATTGTACAATACACATCTAGAAGTGGGGTGCTTGCATGCATACCCCATCTGGCCTTCACCTGGGATGGAATTCCCCCAATTAGAACTCTACTGCTGGTGCATCGGGTGCTTAATGCAGCTTACGGCAAGTTGCCAGTAAAGAGCCGTGAGATGCATAATGAGGAACTAGGTTTTATTGAAAAGGTACTGTTTTACAAATAAAGAAGCTTCATTGTAAAATTATTTTAATATCCTTTTCCTTATGTGCACTTTATTCTCCAACATGCAGTGTACAATCCCCAAAGTTTAATTTATTTTTGGAGAGAGTATAATTCGATTCTGTCACATAAAATCAAATTGGAAAATCAGGAAATAACCCAAACCTTAAATGATTTTACTTTGGTTCACACACCTTTTGAGATTGCCTGGGCTAAGATGCAAAGTGAAGAAGTAAATGCATTTACTTCCAGAATCCATGTCAGCACACATACAAAAATAGAACCGCTACACTCTAGGAAGTTCAAATGAGGAATCTTCTATCAGAGGTCTTTTAGGAGAGGTGTGTCTTCATCCAGGTTGAGATAATGTAATTTTTGGATGTGGTTCAGCTTTTAATGCAGGATTTATAGACATGCAGGTCAGTTTACAAAAGGAAAAAAAAGATCTGCACATTTTTGTTTGATGTCTCTGCATCGGTTTAAGTAACAGAGAGGAGGGGTGCCAGACACAGAGAGTGCTCTTTAAAATGAATTCAAATTATCCGGTGATATTTGATATGTATGTACAATGTGTGGTGGGGATTGGTTTACGGCATGGTTACAATCCATACCATTCATGAAGAAATTTGAACAATGACTTTACCTCTAGTGACACGGAATGGGTGCAGGCCAGGTTTAAAGAGAAATAGCTCATCTGAATGGATCTTCAAATCTTTGGCCAAAATATTTTTAAAAGGGTTGATTTTAAGAAACTAGTTCATTGTTACTAAATAACCAAGTACGGTAATAAAATCTGAAAAATCTTCCTGAAATATTTCTCCCTCAAATAATACTGAGTAAGGTACACTAATTGATCAACAAATAACTCCTCAACTAGAACGTTGATTACAATAATCTAGGGGTTACACCAGCACCTGCTGCTGCAGAATCACTAAAAATGTTATACAATAGGGCTAGTCTACAAGCTTCTGGAACACAAGACACTAATTATTATTATTATTTATAAAGAGCCAAAAGGTTCCGTAGCGCTGTAGAATGGGTGGACTAATAGCAAAGTATTTGTAACCAGACGAGTTGAACACACAGGAACAGAGGGATTGAGGGTCCTGCTCATTGAGCTTACATGCTATGAAAAGCTTATGAAAGCATCAATAAAACAAGATAGTGGACAAAGCATATTACAAGACAATATATAACAATGTATTGAGATATAAATACACATTTTTCTTGTTGTTTTTTTTTTTTTTTAAATTGAAATTATTAAATCCTAAAATAATGTGTACTTTTCCAGATCTTACCCTACATATATACTGGTTCTTTTCCCCTGGAGAAAAAGTCTGTGACCGGACGATCATACTGTTTCGCACAAATGGTCGCTGCCTGGAGCCAAGGTTATTCCTGTCTTTGGGTCGGACAGAAATATTTTCATGAGCTGCTTCTTCTGTGTTGGTCTCTTTGTCAACCTATAAAAATAAATTGAAATGCTAAATAATTGTGTTTGTGTCCATCAAGTGCATGTCCTACAAATGTCGATTTTTAGAAAAGAGACACCACAGGCCTCACTAAAACTCAGTAATGTATGTTCGAACTAAATGTTCTATATACATCTATATTCTCCGAATATACACATACACACACGTTATACATATATATATAGTTTACATAACTGGCAAAATTGTCCCTCTAGTAAACTAGTGCCAGCAATAGTAAGCTAAATATATGTAGTTATATACTTTGCATTTCAACCTTCATATCACATCTTTTAGTACAGCTATTGTACAAGTCAAAGAGGCATCCAGCCACTATGATGGTGTGTACAATTCCCGGTGATTTTAATTTCTAATTTTGATTACACTTAAACCCCTTTGAAGCACATGTGCCATTGAGGGGTGCATGGAAATATTCAACTAAAACAAACACACACACGTTATTTTTGTGACTATGTTTCAATAAACACCATTGAATTTATGGAAAGACCTGTGATTTGCACCCTTTTTCTAATTTGGTATATATGTATTTAAAAAAAAATACAAAAAATTATATATATTTTTTTTTTTAATGGAGTGCACATATTCTCCTATGTAAGATCTAAAGTCTACAACAGTCTATTAATAAATGCATGTTTAGATGAATATTTCCATGCACCCCTCAATGGCACAAGTGCTTCATAAAGGGGTTTAAAGGGACACTATAGTCACCAGAACAACTACAGTTTATTGAATTTGTTCTGGTGAGTAGAATCATTACCTTAAGACTTTTTGCTGTAAACACTGTCTTTTCAGAGAAAATGCAGTGTTTACATTACATCCTAGTGATAACTTCACTGGCCACTCCTCAGATGGCTGTTAGAGATCCTTCCTGGGTCATGGCTGCCTAAAATGTATCCAAACATTCAGTATCTCCTCCCTCTGCATGCATATACTGAACTTTCCTCATAGAGATGCATTGATTCAGTTCATCTCTATGCGGAGATGCTGTTTGGCCAGGGCTGGGTTTGAATTGTGCTGGCTCTGCCCGTGATCTGCCTCTTTGTCACTGTCCGCCAATCCTACGAAGAAGCATTGGATTTGGAACATGATTACCACTTCTGCTGATGTCAATAGGCAGTGAGCAGGTCTAAAGGAAACAGTGACAAAGCATGCAGCTCCAGACTTTAATACAATAAGATTTTACAATATTTAGAGAGGCATGAGGGGAACAGGGTGGCTAGATGGTGGTTTTAACCCTATAGGGTCAGGAATACGTGTGTGTTCCTGACCCTATAGTGCTTCTTTAAAATGTAATAAAAATTTGAAATCAAAATCACCGGAGAATTGTACACAGTAGTCATGATACAGTTTTTAGCTATAAACAATATATTGTGTAGAACAAACAAAACAAAAAACTGAAGACCAGTTTTAAAATGCACAGCTGTCATTTTCCAGAAGGAGTGTACTTTAATTATTGTTATTTGCTTCTGGTTCCAAAACCTTTGTTTTGGAGAACCATGCTTTACAATAAGAAAAATAAAATAACCTTTCATTTTTGGCAGTCAAGTGATTTGATTCTATGCCTAGAAAATAGATTTTATATTTACCAGAGTTGGTAACTCAACAGCAGTGAAAGGACTAGAGGTACTCTCCCATTTGCCTGGATCTTCATACATTCCTTTTGATGACTCTGCTGCGTCACCAGATAAATGCAATGGTGCTGAGTATTCGTCATCCATGAGGGCTTCTGCTTCTGGCTCTCCAAGAACATCAAAAGGTACTTCTGGTGGGATTTCTGACCTGTTTCACAATAAAATTCTGAAGTGATGCCATACATGTTTCCCCATTAAAACGACCAGTGAGATTTTGATATCAGACAAGTTACAGAGATGCAGATAACTTCGAGACAAACACGAACAAAATGAGAAAATTTTGAAAAGAATATAAAAAATGTAAGCACAGTTTCTAGAATAAAATCAGAATAAGTGTACCTACGAAAAAATGGCTTTAGAACGGTTTCATTTATCACATTATTGACTACAATTCTGAATTCTGTAGTTGCAGTCACACACTGGCTCAGTAACCTGTAAATGATGGCTCAGGGCTGTCTGGTGAAGCTTTTGAGAACAATGCCAAGATTGTTGGTGGAAAATATCCAGCTTGAAGGGACACTATAGTCACCAGAACAACTACAGCTTATTGTATTTGCTCAGGTGAGTTGAATCATTCCCTTCAGGGTTTTTGCTGTAAACACTGTCTTTTCAGATAAAATGCAGTGTTTACATTACAGCCTGGTGGTTTTAACATTATACGCTTAGAACAGACTTTTAGTACAGCCCTGAGATATGCTCAGTATGCTTCTACAACTGATTTGTGACATCACTCAAAGTTTTCATTGCCAACTCTGGGAATGCCTCCCTTGTAGGGATATCTCGGTTCACTTGCATACCTAAACCCAACAATGGAGTTCGTACATAAGGCGTCAGAAAGAAACTCAGAATCTTAGATTTCTGTCACTTTGGCAAAAGGCCTGATCTGAGGAACAAGCAAATCTCCTTGGACTTGCCACATATGTCCCAAGAAGCCAAAGTGGGTATGAGCAGTGTTCAGCTTTAGGTGACAAATAATGTCTTGCAAGTACCAAACAAGGAGACCCTCAGTATGTTTAAAGCTGTGGTGCCAGTTTTTACATTTACATGATGCAAGTTGCAGTCCACAGCAAGTGAGCCTAATAGATCTGGAAAACTGAAGGGGCCAGGCATGTCACTCAGTGAATCCTTAATATACGTTTCATCACTCAAACAGAAAGCAACTGGAAGTTCATCAGTACTCTGTGGAATATTGAGATTATTCATTGACTAAATCTCAGACTATCACAAGCGATCAGTTGGGTGCTTTTTATTTGGTCAGAAAAACTCTACTTAAATATCTGTTCTAGCGTGCTTTTATGCTCACCTGTCATGGAATCTGTCTCAAGAGTTGCCTACTCAACGTGCTTCTTAATACCAAGTGGCTGCAAGGAAAAGGTTGCTAGGAGACAGGTGAGGCCCACTAACTAGTCTACTTTTTATCGTCGTAGGTTTAGAGCAAAAAGAAGGCACAATAGATTGATGTGTGGTGTTATTTATAACCAACTTTCTCCCTTTATTAACATATAGAAAAAAGAATTTTAGCACATTATTGAGCTAATTAACCTAGTAACGGATAAAGTCACCCATTACTAGGTGAATTAGCTCAATATCCTAAAGCATTAACAAAGCTTAAATCTCTTCCCCCTCTCATTCTTAATGTTGGTTATAATTCACACCAGGCTAATTAAACACACTAATGCAATTCTGAAAACTGACCACTAGATGGTATAATAAGCCTATGGGTTAATTCTTCCTCTATAGATTGTAAGAAGAGGTTTTAGTACTCAGCACACAGAAATTTGATTTTAAAGAGATGGTATAGTAAATAAACCGAATTACTAGGATTAATAATTGAAGGAAGATCGTGCAATATTTTGAGGCATCAAGTCTCCACTAAATTCTTCACTGCGCACTACGGCCAGATGCACAATAAGAGCTCCTTATAAAAATCCTTTATTCAAAACCCACGAAGGAAGCATGAACTACCTTTTAATGACAGTAAATTAGCGTGGCTAATTTTAATTTAAAATTATGCTAAACAATAAATGAATGGTTTTTGTAGGATACTTTTTTTCCACTCCTCGCAAGTTCACTACATTGTACAGTTCTAAGGATTTGCGATGCCTGATGTTGAAAAATAACATTGTGGCACATCACACAAAAGTAGTAATCCTGAGCATAGAGCAGACCACAAAACAATGGGTGGAACTTGAGAGGGAATTAATCTCTACTGATTAAAACACTGAAGTGGTCATGGTGCTTGAAGTAACCCTTTAATATTATTATAAGTTATACAACGCCAATATAGAGCTTTACAATTAAAAGCAACTGAGACCTTGAGAAGCACTACACTACTAAATACAGACATTTTTAAGCTTATTCACCAACATGTGGACTATCAGTCATTCGCGGTGAATTAAAGGTTTCCAACAATTCTCACTTTAGTGAATAACCATTTTTGTTTAAAATTATTTAATTTTATCCCATTAATTATGGTCTGTTAAAAAGGCATAGGTTTTCTCTCAGGGCCCAACCATACAAGTTGAACTTGCAAACTCTACTTTGCTATAAAGATTATATATCTCTAGTTTTTAGGACAGCTACAACTGGCTATATCTAATTACATGATGTCTGTGAAAGAAGCCTTTGTAACTATATTATTTAATGAAATGTCTTTGTGCTATACACGTACTTTGAAGATCTGAGTTCCAACGTATGTCTTCAAAGACAGCAGGAGAAGGAATACAGTTAAATGAAAAGGATCCTCATAACATACCATTCTTCCCCAGAACATTTCTGATCCTGTACTTCTTCATCTTCTTCCAAGGCCAGTTCTTGCTCTACAGCTTCAAGCTCAGCAGATGTCCTCTCCAGCAATGCTGACACAGCATCCTGACAGTGAATGAGATAAAGCAGTGAGCAGAAATGACCATGAAAGGAAACATGCAAGCAAAAATCATGTAATTACAACTTCAGCATCCTAATCTTTAATTGAAATTCTGTTTGACTTCGGTCGTATGGTATCTGAGATTGCAGAATAAATGAAACCGTATACACCCAGATACTTTTTGAATGTCCACTCATTCATGTAGACTTCTGCTTCAAAATGTAGGTGTCAGTCGACAGGAGTCAATTGTTCTTATTTGCAACTGGGAAAAGGAAGAACCAGATAGAATTCTTTATTCCTTTACTATGTTCATTTTTCCAAATTACCAAAAACATTTAAAAGGAAAATGTCAGGATTACAGTTGATCCAGCACACAGAATAGTATCACACAGGGCCGCCATCAGGGGGTGACAACCATAACTGTTGTCACGGGCCCGGCGGCCCTGGGGGGCCCGGCCGCCCGGGCCCCATGTGTAGCGGCGGAATTGCCGCCGGTGCAGTTGCACCGGTGCCCGCACGCTGATGGGGCCCATCGGGTGGCCCATGCACTTAGGGCCACCCGATGGACCCCATATCTTCAGGGGCCCGGTCAGCGCTGTGGCCGTGGTATAGCGCGACCGGGCCCCTTTAAAAAAAAAAAAAAAGCAGCCGCAGCAAGTGCTGCTGGGAGGAAGTGGTCACTTCCTCCCAGCTCACTCCGCGCGGGAGGAGCGCGCGTGTGCGGCAGTGAGGGAGAGCCGGCCGACTACTCCCATCAGCCACAGCCACCCTCCTGCAAAGACAAGGTAAGAGACAGGAGGGTGGCTGGAAAATGAGCTTTGTGTGTGTGTGTGTGTGTGTGTATGTATGTCTGTATGTATGCATGCATTATGTCTATGTATGTCTGTATGTATTTATTAATTTTGCACGGGAAAACGATCAGAGAAGTCTAGATATGAATACAGTAAAGTGCATGTTGGGTCTCTTACTAGGGAACACGTGGCCATTGTTTCCAGTGTTTCATCAATTTCTAGAGGTATGAAATCAATGTTTAGTAATCAAATAGTAATTATTTTCCAAAGTACATATTCAGGGGGTGACTAGTTTTTGTGTATTTAAATACCATAATTTATTGCAAATTTATCCTGGTAAACATGGGAGGAGGGAGGGAGATTTTATAAATGTAATCATAACCGAGAAGTGGAGCAAAGTTTTAAAAGAGAGCAATCAATCGTTGAGGACATTTATTGTTACCACTATGATTGCTCTTCTTTTCGAACTTTGCCCAAACCTCCTTTTATCAAAACATTTCTAAATTCTCTCCATGTGTCATTCTATGCATGTCAAGGTATTTGTGTGCATCAAAATAGATACGCAAAAAAAGTAGATTGTCATAACTTGAATTATTTATTTATATATCTTTAAATAGAAAAACTGAATTTAGTGGAGCATAAAATTCATCTTCATGGATTTTCTTTTCTGTATTTTCAGTATATACATGTATGCCATTAACATTGTGGGATGTCAAATTTGACATTTGGGTAGAAACTGATGCAGTGTCATCCACATATAGAAAGTGCCCTTACTCAGGCACTTCCTAAAAAGATTTCAGTTTGTGGTGGATGTGAATAATTTGGGGGCATGCATTATGTTTGTCAAAACAAATGGACTTTCATTTTTCTCAGCATGATATTGGCTGTCTGTAATAGCATGCTATTTGATGTTACCTAAAGATCATATTCAGTATGGGAGATTGATTATGGTAGTCTGAATTACATGAAAAACTATATGTAGACAACTGAGTAGAATTCAGGTACAAGCTGGGGCGATTTTGTTAAGCTTCCAGCACAAACATAAAAAGCTAAGCTGTTCTAAAGTTTGTTGATGTTGGAAAAAATGTTTTGATAGCACTTTGTCGGTAACACATCATCTACATATTGTACTAGGCAACCAGCTGGGACAAAACCACAAGGTACGTATATAACTTAGTATACATATTTATTTGATCTCACTAACACAAGGTGTAAATAGGGTTGTATTTAGAGATTCAAAATTTCCAGAAATTAGGAAGTCCCGTTCTTTTTCCGAAAAAAATTGACATTTTTAAAATATGCATAGTGTAGTAGTTTTACAAACTGAAAATAATTTTGTTACACTGGGAACATGAAATGCAGTGTATATCAAAGTATTATGCTTGAAATAAATGTACAGCATAATCAGTAAATAATAAACTAAATTTGCTTCTTTTTTTTTAAAACTTCATTTTTTTTGTTACAAACGGAACAAGGTCTGTAAATGTTAAGAACATTTCAACTATACATGAGAACAGGTAACTCATCCCTTTCCCTCAAAAGCTGCAAAAAAACAAACAAAAATAAAACCATCAACATAAAAAAAATCTTCTCTAATCCTCCTCAAAATCTTTCACTGGGTGAGTGATCACAAATACCCTATCAGATTTGCACATTGGCACAAATTGCAAATAAAAGGTAAGTAACTGGCATTATTTGTGCCGGTAGGATGTGGCCACATGGCATTGTGGAGGTGGAAAGACCACCTCAATATTTAATCTTCATATTGAAGGTTTAACATTGGAGTTGTCCTTTAACTGGCATAAGAACTTTGGAGGAAAAAGCTACTTGCACTTTCATTGCTATGGCCCTCATCGTTTAATTCCATAAAGTATTTCTTAATGTCTTTAGGACACTTCTGGCGTGCAAGGGTGTGTTTTGTCATCCTTGGAGCATTTGGGAAATAATATTTCTTGTCATAGTATTTGCAAATTACAGCATTGTTCTCAGCAGAAATTGCATTGTGGAAATGTTTACCAATACTGAATGTTGGTCTACCCATCTTACTGAGAGGAGGAAAAGAAAAGCCAATTTACTGGCCAGACAGACTCAGACTATAGGTAAACATTACACAGTTAAGGGGGAGAACATTAATAGGAATCTTATAGATAAAGGTTATAAAGATAACATATTTTTTCAGAGTAATTTAACTTGTTACCTGTCAACTATAGACTGTAAGCTAGTTTGAGCAGGGTCCTCTCCAACCTATCGTTCCTGTAAGTTTTCCTGTAATTGTCCTATTTATGGTTAAATCCCCCCTCTCATAATATTGTAAAGCGCTACGGAATCTGTTTGCGCTATATAAATGGCGATAATAATAATGATAATAATAATAATGTATGTCTATGTATGTCTGTATGCATGTATGTCTGTCTGTCTATGTATGTCTGTCTGTATGTCTGTCAATATGTATGATATTATGTATGTCATTATGAATGTATGTCTGTATGCATGTATCAATGTATGTCATTATGTATGTCTGTCAGTATATATGTATATATGTCTGTCAGTATGTATGTCTCTGTCTGTATGTCTGTATGTATGCATGTATCAATGTATGTCATTATGTATGTCTGTCAGTATATATGTATATATGTCTGTCAGTATGTATGTCTCTGTCTGTCTGTATGTATGCCAGTATCAATGTATGTCTGTATGTCTGTATATACGTCTGTATGTATGTATGTATATATGTCTGTATGTATGTATGCCAGTATCAATTTATGTCTGTCAGTATGTATCCGTGTCCTTTTGTATCAGTGTGTGTGTGTGTGTCTTTGGGCGGTATTTGGAGGCGGATCCTGTGGGCGGTATTTGGAGGTGGGCCCCAGGGGGCCCAGACCCTGAGCTGAGTTAGTTAAAATTTCTGGTGGCGGCCCTGGTATCACACCTAGGACCAAGGATAACATCTAGCCGGACATTAGAATGGCAGGACTTCACGTATCAGAGAATAGTCAAAATACTTGCAGAGGCCAGGGACATAGAATGCGATGCAACAAGGAGGAGAGCCAGAAGTCAAGGATACCAGAAATCAGGGAAGTTAAAATAAAGCCAAAGTCAAATACCAGAAAAAATACAATCAAGAACACATTATCTGATAACCAGCAAGTGGAAACCACGACGGGCAATGGAAAAAAAGGCAACTTGGGTTCAAATAACCCTCTCTAGGCTGCAATTGGCCGTCTCTGAATTCTGACCCCAAAACGTGAATGCACTTGTATGACTTGACATAGCACGCACGTTGGCACCATCTTTAATGTGGGCGAAGGCAAGTTTATTATAAAATCCTGGACCCCAGCGTCCGGCGTTCCTAAGAACGTCGCACCCGCTAGGGATCATAACGTTGGGAGACCGGGCAGCTAGTTTGAAACCTTTCTGTCGGCGTGGCTGCCACGGCGTCAGAAGAGCCGAGAGCCGTGACAGAAAACTCCAGGCACTATACCAACTTCATATAAATAAACGCACTCTGACACGAAGGGGTTAAACCATTCTCAGTTTAACCCCAAAGTTGCCTCCAGCTCACCCACCCCCGGCAGCATTTGAAATTTCACTTTCAGGAAGAGTGGAGTGCCACTGGGCAGGGGCACCGCTAATTGCCTAAATGCAGTCAGCTGAAACTCAAAACTAACCAGTGACTCCCCATTCTTAAAACAGGCTTGGAAAGAAACGTACCTTTTCCATGTGGAAAAGAATAGGGAGTCACCGATTGGCTTAGAGCGTCAGATGACCGCACGCAGCCAGCCTACTGTGCCCCATATCTGCGACACTCTGCGCTTCCAAAAACTGAAACTTCAGAAGAAGGATGTCATCTGGGGGGGAGGGCACATCCTGCGTTGCCCCATGCCTGCGGCACTCCGCGCTTCCCAATACTGAAACTTCAGAAGAAGGAGTTCATCTGGGAGGGTGGGGGAGTGGGGGGGAAGTCACATCCTACTTCCAGCCTGTGGTGCCTCAGCTCTGCGGCACTCCGCACTTCCTAAAACTGAAACTTCAGAAGAAGGATGTCATCTGGGGGGGCACATCCTGCTTCCAGCCTGCGGTGCCCCAGCTCTGCGGCACTCCGCTCTTCCCAAGACTGAAACTTCAAGAGGAAGGATGTCAAACGGGGGGGGGGGGGGATGGCACATCTTGCAGAGCCCCATGTCTGCGGCACTCCGCGCTTCCTAATACTGAAACTTCAGAAGAAGGAGGTCATCTGGGAGGGTGGGGGGGAGGTCACCTCCTACTTCCAGCCTGTGGTGCCCCAGCTCTGCGGCACTCCGCGCTTCCTAAAACTGAAACTTCAGAAGAAGGATGTCATCTGAGGGGGAGGGCACATCCTGCTTCCAGCCTGCGGTGCCCCAGCTTTGCGGCACTCCGTGCTTCCTAAAACTGAAACTTCAGAAGTAGGATGTTATCTGGGGATAGTGGAAATCAGCACTGAAGGCAGCTTTGGAGTTAAACTTTTCCTTGAGGTAAGAATGCACCGTGGGCTTCCTGGCACCATAACAATGTCATTTAGATGAAGTTGTTATGGTGTCTTAAGGTGACTAAACTGTCCCTGAAAGTCTCATTAGATTAAAAGGGATTTACCAAAACTTTCTTACTGTAATTACTTGGCTTTAAATGAACTTTGGAAAACAAATTTCACCAAACTGTTTATGAAGCCCTATTAAAAACTTTAGCAAAACATGAAAAACAGATTTATAGATTTTTGGATCTTAGACAAGAATATCTTCATAGCGAAATGCCAACCTAAAGCATGGGTTATCTTACATGTTAATATAGTGAAGACTATATTGGAAAATGTGAAATCATACATTTTATATATGAATAAAAGTTTTTCAGAAACTTTGTGCATGCATGTTGCGTGTAAATTATATGACACTTCAAATGTACCTGCCACGGTACACACAAGTTAGATTCAATTTGAAAGAGCATCTAAATCTATTTTGATAACAGAAGCAACAAAAGCAATGCATGTCAAGGTTTACAGTTATATTATTTATACAACAGATTCCACAGAGCTTTACAGCTATACAATTAAGGATGTACAACAGAAAGCCAGTGATGACAACATGTTGATAGAATCACAATCTAGGATAGGCAAAGCGCATGCAGCATCTCAGTTTCAAAGTCTAATTTTAGTAGGTCTGTCTGCAGCTACAACCAGACCCCTTCCTCATTTAGAAGAGATCTCTAGTCATGAATAGCTCATGGGGTCTATTCTTATTCAATCAAGCCATGTCCAGCAGAAGTTTATGGCATGAGTAGTTCCATTCATCACATGGGATAAACTGAACTGTTCAGTAATAAAGAGGCAGCTATAAGTTTACACATAGGACGGCTCATTTTTAGTGATTCAGGTTATTATTATTATTATGTTATTTATATAGCACCATCAAATTCCGCAGTGCATTACAATGGGTGGATGAACAGACATGTAGTTGTAACCAGGAACAGAGGGGTTGAGGGCCCTGCTCAATGAGCTTACATGCTAGAGTGGGGAAAAATGACACAAAAAGGTAAGGATAGTATTAGACTAGTGACAGTTGCAGAAGAGGAATCAGTCGGGAGCTATTAACAGTTTAATTGATACGCTTTTATGAAGAAGTGTGTTTTTAACGATTTTTTTAAGGAGTGGAGACTGGGTGAGCATCTAACGGACGAGGGAAGCGAGTTCCACAGGAACGGTGCAGCCCTCGAGAAATCTTAAAGGCGAAATTGAGCTCTATGTAGGGACTGACAGAAGGGTAAGGCATGGGAGGTGCGGGCGGACAGGAAGATGAGCCTCGCTGCCGCATTCATTATGGACTGTAACGGTGCAAGTTGGGAGCACGTAAGACCACTGAGAAGCGGATTACAGTAGTCAAGGCTAGAAAAGACAGTGGAATGGACCAACACGTTAGTCGCATCTGGCGTTAAGTAGGGGCAGATGCGCACAATATTTTTTAGATGGAAATGACAGGATTTGGCGATAGACTGAACATGAGGCTTGAAAGAGAGGTCGGCGTCAAAGAGAACAGGTTATGTGCACCGATTGGCAGAGCCATTTCTGGAAAGAAACAGAGTTCTGGACAAATGGTGTGTGTAACATACATTAAACACATGCACCATTTTGATATAATTTACCGTATATTGAATTGCTACACTCAATCCTGAAAGAAAGTGCTTGCTTCACCTTCAACTTCACAATTGCGCAAAGTGTAGTCACTCTCAGCATAATATTAAATATTTAAAAAAATACACAGGAAGTTGAGCACAAAAAAAATCAAACCAAACCAAACAAACAAAAACCTGCATTGAATAGATTAAGGCATTTGTCTACTTTATGGTGGTGGTGGGTGGTGTGTGTATATATATATATACACACATATACATACACATACACACACACACACACACACCACCACCACCACCACCACCATTTCTTTCCAGAAATGGCTCTGCCAATCGGTGCACATAACCTGTTCTCTTTGACGCAGACCTCTCTTTCAAGCCTCATATATACATACACACAGATATATTTGCTTCATGGCAGTGTACATTTCTAATGAAAAAGACATGTCAAAAAACATTTTATTAAATTAAGCCCAACCTCACACGCTAGGAGTCAAAATGAAAGATTCTTACCAAATCTAGAGCTGCAATCCTTGGCTTGCTTGTATCGAACACTGACTTTACAGAATGCTCCTTCTGTAGAGGTATTGGTCTGCATGGTAGCAAGTTATGCCACTGAGTATATCCTTCATTATTTAAAGCAAAGTCTGCCAGACTGATCTGTGTCCCAGCCTACAATAAAAAATTAAAAAAATTAAAAAAAAAAATGTAAAAGTATTATGTTTCACTTATTTTTATTTAATTTTTTTTAAATCTTAAAATTCTTTCACCTAGTGGGGATATATTTTTTTATGCTTCCGATTTTTTCCTTTACAACCCATTGTGCATTTACTATAGAGCCTACTGGGCTTTCGCTCTGCACAGGTCAAAAGGAATAATTTGTGTTTTCAGTCTTCTTGCCTTGAAACATGCTGTTATCAATAAAAACACTGTCTGTTTAAAGAGAAGCAATTCATGTAGTGGAGACGGAGCAGACAATATATCATAATCATCGAGCAGAACAGTGACCTGACAAACAAAAGGACATGTCACCTAAGCAGTGCTGATGGATTAAAAACACCTTTCGGTGACTTATACAGCAAAAATGATTTATGTAATCTCTCCAAAGTAATGGGGTCACCATACCTCATTATTGAATCTTCACAGATCAACTCTAGGGTTATATTACATGTATAACATTTCCTTAATGTTTAATTGTACAAAATAAGGAAAACAAACAAAATTTTCATAGGATATTAACTATGTGCCTAGCAGTCAGCAGGAAGTTTAAAGACGCTACCTATCATACTCAGCATGCCCCTTAAAAAATATAGGTATACTTGAAAGTAGTAAGCCGATCATACCATGCATTCCTCTCGATGCGTCTTGCCAACAGAACACACATCGACTCTCAGAGTCTTTTGCTGTAATGATGTCTGAGAAATTGACATTCGAAACAGCTCATTAAATATCAAAATCTCAGCAGATGGGTAGACTTTGGTCCGGAAAAGACAGCTGATGTCACTGGAAGATGGGAGGACGGCTACTCTGAAATACCTGCAACACAAAGTAACATTTTATTTTTTATTTTTTTTTAACATCACAATCTGAAAGCGTAAATAGCATTCAAGCATTTAACGTCTTGCTTCTTTAGTTATGGCAGAGTACTTTCACTAGTGGAAACAGGATATTATGTTTACTTATTCCCTTTATTTAAAAACTTAATTGTGAATTCCACACTTATTTATGCATTCTGCAAATGGGTACCATTTGACTCCCTGTCAATCAATAGCAGCAATAATGTAGAGAGGTCCCTGGTGCAAGAAGTTATTTTTTTGTCCCCGCTCTAGTGCAAGGGTGGCCAAAAGGTTAATCCTCAGCTACTGTACAACTCCCGTCTCCCACTGTCATGCCAACTGGGGTTCTACCATTTGCCCATCCTTGCAGAGTTGCATTTGTGAGCAGTGTTTGTGTGTTTGAATATAAGCATGCTTTTGTGCTTGAATATAGGATTGTATTTGTAGGTACTGTTGCCATTTGAATGCAGGATTGTGTTATTCAAATTTGTGTGTAGTGTTGGTTTTGAATGCAGGTGTGCAGTTTTGTGTAGTGTTGGTGTTTTAATAAAATGGTGTTTGATTGTGTATTGTATTGGTGCTTGAATGCTGGGATGTATGGACATATACACACACATACACACTGGCATACAAACAGTTACACACATGCATCACAGCTTACATATTTCTAGCCACTCCCCTGCTTTTGTACTTTTTGATTGCAGGAGGATGGCTAGCCTGGGGTCCAGATCTAATTGCTTTAACCCATTAAGGACACATGACATGTGTGACATGTCATGATTCCCTTTTATTCCAGAAGTTTGGTCCTTAAGGGGTTAAACAGACACATGATTGAAATATTGCTGTTTGCGCATTGCAAATAAAGGAAATCGACTTAAATTACATGGAATGCTGGACATCATATTCGATCAGATCTGGCTGTTGTCTGAGGCTGAGGTCCAGGCTCTCCGCCTCCCTGCACAGCATTCTGTTAGCTTTGAGGAGGCATTCCTAATGGCCGCATATGTCCCTTAGTGTAAGGGACATCCAATAAGCCCCTCAAGTTTGTGGGCACGATGCAACCGCACTGGCTGCACAGCTGGAGGTTCCGCCATTGTTATAAACTCTGTCCTTTGCACCAGATAGTCATCATAGAGAAGGCGCACAGAAAGGAGAAATTAAACGGTGTTCTATTTCTTCCCTTTAATTACAATGTGTGCCCCCTGGCTGTGTCTGGACTGAATTGGATTGTGATGTAATTTGCTACATATTCAAAATAACCTTAAACACTAAAGCATTAGGAATACAGGTTTGTATTCCTAACACTTTAGTGTCCTGTCCCTAGTTACAGAGCCCCCCCCCCTTCTATTTCCAATACATTTTAATAAAATAAAGGTTTTTACTTGCCTATCTCAAGCGCCAAGGCTCTGCTAACCTCTTCTCTTCCCGCAATGTCAAGGAAAAGGCATGGCCACATGTGCATCTATGCTCCCACACAGGAAAGTATTGAATCAATGCTTCCTTATGGTGGCTTCCGATAGCCATGTCCATGGAATTATTTTGCCCACACTGGAGGTGTGTCTAAAGCAGAGACTACACACTTTCTAGCCGTAACTATTTATACCTGAATTGGTGCTGTGATTGGCTGATCTATGTTAGCCTATCAGTTTTTGCCTAGGTTAGGTGTTTTTAATAAAACTAGTCAAATCTGTCTAGACAGTTGTAAGTGAGAGTAGGACCTGCCAAAGATGGGGTACATTGACGTTTGTGGCAGGCTTATGCAATGTATGATCATATAGTGTAACTAAACCCCCATTATTTTTTGCCTAGATTAGGTGTTTTTAATAAAACTAGTCAAATCTGTCAGCATCCAAGTAGCTGTTTAGTTGATAGGTGAGTGCGCTGGATTTCTATTTTTACTTAGCCTATCACAGTTGGCCATTGTTGCTCAGGCTAATGCTATCTCTTTACCCCAAGCAGCACAGGGGGAGATGACGTTCTGAGGACTCTCCCACAGCATTAAAACTTAAACGATTTAACACTAAATGAAGGATGTTGCCAGGAAAGCTCAGACACAGCAGCCCACTTCAATGACATGAAGCAGTTAAAGTGCCTTCACTGTCCCTTTAAACTTCACATCGGCACATAGAATGCAAAACTCAAAATGTCTAATTGTATTTTGCATGGAATCAACCAATTATTCAGGAATTGCTTTTATTCTTATGTTTTCTTGTGAACATGTACAATTTCATCCAAAGGCTGCCAAAATCCCCATGCTTAGGTAAGGTTATCTATAATGACGACACTGTGGCTGGGGCTTGCAATGAATTTTAAGAAACCTTTAATATTTTATTGATTTAAAGCTGTATTTATATAGGTTTTTTCAATTCCGAAATTTCAAGAACCCCACGTAATCGCACCGGATTCCAATATCCCTTTAACTTTTACAACACACATCGTATCTGCTAAACATAAATAAAACATTTCATCCCAGTTTAGTTTACATAGTCTGCATGGAAAATATTCTGAGAAACATTAAAACTATACCAGCGTCTTTCTAAGTCCCTTGCAGTAGCCGGAGCTATTTATTTTATTTAAGTTGCAGGCAAACTAAGCTCGTAAATGATTTATGTCAGCAAGGAGTTAAAAATATGCAAGAGATTTTCAATTATTAAATTACTTTTATTTTCTTGAAAGCTCTTAGAAGAGGTTTAATCCTCAGTAAAAAGAAGAAGGAATAAAAAAAAAAAAAAAAAGCTTATGTAGTTGCAATTAGGGAAGGCAATACCAAGATGAAAGAGATAACTCAGACATCAACCAAAACAGCAGTCTCCATTGTATCTGCTTTACACCCTTTGAACTTGTATATCTAGTGCAACACAAAGCACTTAGTACTTGAGAGTATTGTTTTCCCCTTTAACTCTTCTAATAAAGCGAACTCTCTAACTTGCTCCCTGAAGGTTGTTTTGAAGAAGTCAATGTGAGGAAAATCTGCCTATAGTCTTAGAGGCTTACGTATGACTATGACCGTAAGACAGATAACCCTAGTCCTTGTAGCACCAATGCAATTAAAGAGATGTACACTTCCTAATTCTGGCAGCATTATAAATAATATTCTAGTCCAGTCATGATTAACCTTTGCACACCCCAGATGTTTGTGAACTACATTTCCCATTATGCTCAGCCAACCCTGTGCTCAAAGTAGGGTTTCTAGAGACATTATAATATATCACAAAAACAAAGTGGTTTATAAATGTGTCTAGAAACCGGACATGGAATTATTCCCCACCCCCACCCAACACATGCCAAGTGTTGGAGCACTGTAGGGGTTAATAATTGGCGTGTAAGAGGTTAATGCTTAGTGTAGCATTTCAGGGTAATGTGCAGTGTGTAAGGTGATGTAAGGGTTAATGGTTAGCTTTAGTGTGCATGTTAAAGGGACACTATAGTCACCAGAACAACTACAGCTTATTGCATTTGTTCTGGTGAGTAGAATCATTAGCTTCATGCTTTTTGCTGTAAACACTGTCTTTTCAGAGAAAATGCAGTGTTTACATTACAGCCTAGTGATAACTTCACTGGCCACTCCTCATATGGCTGTTAGAGATCCTGCCTGGGTCGTGGCTGCCTAAAATGCCTCCCTCTGCATACAGACACTGAACTTTCCTCATAGAGATTAATTGATTTAATTCATCTCTATGAGGAGATGCTGATTGGCCAGGGCTGTGTTTGAATCATGCTGGCTCTGCCCCTAATCTGCCTCTTTGTCAGTCTCAGCCAATCCTACGGGGAAGCACCAGGGCCGGACTGGCCCACCGGGATACCGGGAAATTTCCCGGTGGGCCGCGGCACCTGGGGGCTGCACTGAGCAAGTATGTGCCACCGGGTGCCCGGTCCGGTGGCACACACTCTAAGGGGGCCGGCGGCCGCATTCCGCACTGGAGCCGCCGGACCGGGTGGCACTCGGCAGTGGCTACATACCAGGGTCGTAGCCACTGTGGCCAGCCTCTTCTCCTGGGGGGCCCAGGAGCCGGCCACCTCAGGGCCCCCCGAGGCTGGCACTGCTGACACCCCACGGCCGGTCATGCGGGCGCGCGAGGGAGCACTCTCCCCTGAGTGCTTCCTCTTCAGCTCCCTCGCGCACCGCACCGATACCGGAGCCGGAAGATGACGTCATCTTCCGGCGCCGGCATCCCTACGCAGCGTGCGAGGGAGCTGAAGAGGAAGCACTCAGGGGAGAGTGCTCCCTCACGCGCCGGCCAACCAGATAGACAGCCCACCCAGTGACCGGCCGCCCAGGAGCCCAGCAGCACCACTGGACCCCAGGGAAGCCCCTCTCTACACTCCAAAAGGTAAGGAGGCTGGGGGGATTAAATTTAAAAAACCGTTCGTGTTTTAGCGTTCGTGTTTTAGCGTTCGTGTTTTAGCGTCTGCTAGTGAGTGTCTGAGTGTGTGTCTGCTAGTGAGTGTTACTGTGTGTGTCTGTTACTAAGTGTGTTTGTGTGTGTTAGTGAGTCTGTTTGATATCTGTTAGTGAGTGTGTGTTTGTCAGTGAGAGTGTATGTTTTGTGTTAAAGGACCACTCTAGTGCCAGGAAAACATACTCGTTTTCCTGGCACTATAGTGCCCTGAGGGTGCCCCCACCCTCAGGGTCCCCCTCCCGCCCGGCTCTGGAAAGGGGAAAAGGGGTAAAACTTACCTTTTTCCAGCGCTGGGCGGGGAGATCTCTGCCTCCGATCCTCTTCCGTTCCGCCCTGTCGGCTGAATGCACACGCGCGGCAAGAGCTGCGCGCGCATTGAGCCCGTCACATAGGAAAGCATTTACAATGCTTTCCTATGGACGCTTGCGTGCTCTCACTGTGATTTTCACAGTGAGAATCACGCAAGCGCCTCTAGCGGCTGTCAATGAGACAGCCACTAGAGGATTTGGGGGAAGGCTTAACCCATTAATAAACATAGCAGTTTCTCTGAAACTGCTATGTTTATAAAAAAAATGGGTTAACCCTAGCTGGACCTGGCACCCAGACCACTTCATTGGTGCCTAGAGTGGTCCTTTAAATCTGTTTTTATTGAGGTCAACACAATAAGCAGTTTTCCCACGCAGGGGATAAAGCGTAAACAATTCATTCATTATGGAAAAACATGAATAGATATGTGTACAATTTTATCATAGCATGTTATAGCCCTACAATGCGGTACACTTTTCATATGTTTTTTCTGCATTGGCTGAGTTCAAAATGGGGCCTCATATGTTACTCTGCCGTTAAGTTGTGGTAAAGCTTTCCGTATATGATCAATTGTAAGCATAAAGTAATAACAGTCAGGCTACGCATGTCCGCTAAGGAGATCTTAAAACGTTGCCAATATCAGTACCTGATTGGAACGTAGGCAAGTAAGACTGCTACTTTCAGAGTTTAGGGATGACCCTTTTAATTACAGCAGCTATTTAGGCAAAACATAAGGCATGTAGCAAAATCAAGAAACCCCGCACTTTACAGTATAGTAGCCCAGTTGCAGAATGGTATTTGGCCAACATGCGACCAAAGCATAAAGTACTTCAGAAAGTGGTAAAACTTAGCCTGAGTTGGCGGGAGGAGGCATTATGCTGAGGCGTTAATGATGTGCATTGCGTTATGTTACCAGGTATCGTATGGCTAATGTGTGTGTCAAATAATTGTATGCATATACCTGAAGAGTGTATCATTACTATGTTAATCAGCATAGCGCCTAAAGTAAACGTTCTGTATAGAATAAACTGAGGAAAATGGATAAGATAACTTAATTAACTAAGACCTGATGTTAACTGTGTAATAAAAATGTCCATCTGCTTGCAAATCATTCAAGACTATATGCGGATAGTCTAGCGTATGACTATGTGGCAGGTTAACACTGTATTATGCAGACAAGCAGAACCTGCTATGATAAAAAGAAATGTGGTTTAAAGTCATTGCTGCAGGGTCCAATGCGTTTCAATCCGTAGTGACTTGTAGATAAAAAAAAAATTAAAATAATGTAAAAGTACTGAAAAATAGAAGAAATAAAGGTGGATATGTAAAGTCAAGATGACCATAGCCAAGATTTCTGTGATAATCCGATCGGGGCTGTTCCCAGCTTAGCAGGTATGACCCTAGTGTGTCGGGTCTCCATCAGCCCTCCCCAGGGAGTGTATGTTTTGTAAGTGAGTGTGTATTTGTCTGTCGCTGAGTGTGTCTCTGTCAGTAAATGTGTGTGTCTGTTAGCAAGTGTGCATGCGTCAGTTCGTGAGAGTGTGTGTCTTCAGCACTAACCTTTCCCCAGCGCCGGACTCCCTTGGTTCTGGGGATCCCTCCGCCTCTCAACTCTGAATGCGCATACACGGCAAGAGCAGTGCACGCATTCAAACCGCCCATAGGAAAGCATTACTCAATGCTTTCCTATGGACGTTCAGTGTCTTAGAATCGTGGAAGCTCCTCTAGCGGCTGTCAGTGAGACAGCCACTAGAGGCTGGATTAACCCTCAGTGAAACATAGCAGTTTCTCTGAAACTGCTATGCTTTCAGCTGCAGGGTTAAAACTAGAGGGACCTGACACCCAGACCACTTCATTGAGCTGATGTGATCTGGGTGTCTGTAGTGGTCCTTTAAGTGTGTGTGCATCTGGATGCACTGGCGTACATACCGCGGTCGCAGGGGTCTCAGCCCTGCAACCCCTGCGACCAGGTGCCCGCCGCCATGGATCAATTTTCGCACCGGGGCCCCATGGATCAATTTTCGCACCGGGGCCCCATGGATCAATTTTCGCACCGGGGACCCATGGGTCATGTGTATGCCCCTGACTCCTGTCACTAATGCTGGGGGCTGAGGGAGGAGCAACGTCAATTTTTACAGTTGTGGCCTACATACATTCACCATTTCAGTTCCATTACCAAGCTTTCCTTAATATGTCAAGGTAGTTGGACTGAAACATTGATTACATGCAAAGGCACGTCTGCTTAAAATAAATCAGCACTTTTGTTTATTTTGAAGCCTATGAGTGCTTTTTTTTACGTTGGAGTAATAATTTTTAATTTTAAGTTCTCTTTTCTAACTGTATCTGCACACTATGCTGGCGCGACGCATTATGGGGCTGGTAAATATTTTTTTCCAGGGCTGCTTTTAATTCCCAGTCCGGCCCTGGGAAGCACTGTGATTGGATCAGGCTACCACTTCTGATGATGTCAGCAGACAGCTTGTTTTTCTGAGGCAGACAGGGCCAGCAGCTCCAGGCTTGAATACAGCAAGATTTTTACTATATTTATGGAGGCATGAGGGGCCCCAGGGGGCCAGATAGCGGTTTTAACACTATATGGTCAGGAATACATGTTTGTGTTCCTGACCCTATAGTGATCCTTTAAAGGGTTACTCCAACCCTGGTAATAAAAAAAATTACAAGGCGTAGCTGGCAGCGGAGCAGAGCGGTCGCACTCACCAAGAGCTCCCCAATACAAACCACTAACAAAGCGTTATTTCAGGTGAAATCCGACGACCACCCGGGCTCAACAACCTACACCTGACACAGGATTAGCCATGGAATGCAAACACAAGAAAACCAGAGCAGATAAAGACCCGACTACCCACGATATCGGGGAACTTCTCCGGCGCTCGCAAAAGTCCGCATGGTACAAGATGGCGGCGGGAGATGACGGCTACTCATTTTCATCTGATGATCTCTCTATAGACCCCGGAGAAGGTATGGCACAAGCCCTACCATCCAACCCAAAGCCCTCACAAGCCACTGCAGAAGACCCTGTCACGCCTTCTATCCTTAAGAGCATGCTGGCAGAGCTTAGATCCAATATCGCAGCAGACATGGCCGGTATAAAAGAGGCAGTAGGGTGGGGGTCACTACCAGGGTCCAGCGACTGGAGGCCTCAACTACCTCCCTAGAGGCAAGGATAGCGTCCTTAGAACAAGCACTTACTGAGGTGCAATCACAGAAAAGCATAACAAACAACTGGATAAACACCCTTGAGGACCTTCGACGATGCTATAATATCAAGATCCGTGGCATTCCGAATTCAATAAGCCAGACAGACCTGCCGCCCAGACAGGCAAAAGCAATATATAGCAATGATAAATGCCCTATAAGGAATAATTAATAAGTTCTCCCTGTAAAAAAGGTTTCTAAACGTACCTTAATCCAGGGCCAGGCAAAGCTCCTGGCACAGATTTTCCATGCCCGTCATGATATCACCCTACACTTTTGTGGTCCAATCACAGACTTCTCAGAGAAGCCTGTGGTTGGACAGTTTCATTGGCTCAGAGCACATATACACAATCTGAGCTGGTGAGAGGAGGAGGGATGGAGAGAGTAAGAGAGGGAAGCAACGTTTTTACATCTGTTGGCGGCGTGCAGGGCGTTCTGAGATGAAAAATATGCAAACAATTGACGTTCAGGAGCCTGGAACAGAGTTCTGGGCCTAAGTCACATCTACTGAGGATGCAACTAGCCCCAAACACACAATTAAGAATAGCTCTGCATGTTAAGCGTTTCATGCAGAAACACTGCACATCCAAAGTCGTATCACAATAACCACATCAAAGAACTAAAGTGGCCATGGTGGCTGGAGTAACCTTTTAATCTGTAGGGCAACGCAGGGAAAGGGAAGACTATTATAAGGTCACAATTTGGCCATGTCCCAGAACTGCTTAAGATTAGTGGGAATTAGTATTGGTTGGAAGCAATTTCAGCTGCTGACAATAAGATGGTATTAGGTTCTACTTGTAACTTGCACTAATATCAGCAGACATTACATATATGTACTGGTTCTGATTCAGATTAGGGCCATTAGAATACATGGAGATGATCTATGCATTATAGCACATTCACTGTTTGAAATAACACACATGATTTCACCACTCATACGATACAGGACTCTAAAAATAAAACAACAAGCAGATCATGTAATATACATACATTATATACATATACAGTATACACACACAGTTTTATTATATTAACCCCGTATTTTAATACGTTTCTTCATTACAGCACTGGCAGGAACACAGTAGCTACCTGCCAACAGGAATGATTACACTTCTTAATGTTTCAACTGGATTTAGTTCCCTGCGAAAAGCAATGGCTGCAGGTAAGGGTGTATCTTACTAAGTGCTAATGGGAACTCCCTTGCTTGTATCAACCAATATGTAGCACATGCAGCATTTTTACTTACATTCTGGACCCATACGGGACACATGAGTGATTGTTTTGTGCCTGGACAATGATGATGACGAAGCTGGATTTTCCTGAATCATATCTAAAGAAGGAAAGACAAAAAATGATATCGCTCTGATTTTAAAACAAAAATATTAAAAACACTCAGAATTGCATTTCTCACCTGAGAATTAACTGAACTTGAACAGACCCTAGAGATGTATAGTCTTCCGAAGAAGCTGGATCCTCACACGCTCTGTAATATGAAGAGAAAGAGCTTAATCTTAATCCCGACAGACTTATTATGACGAGACAGGGAAGCCAGGAAACCCCAAAAAAGATCTTTGGCAGAAGCACAATTTAAGGCTTTAGAACGATATCAAATGTTCACTAAATTCTTATTTTACATATTTCCTTCTACTTAAAAAAAAAAAAAAAAAAAACTCATGCGACCAGAGGGTTTATTTACTAAGTAAAACGCTGAGAAAGCCAACAACCAAGATAGCAAAATCTACTTAAAAAAGAAAAAAGAAAATATTTATTTAGACAGCGGAGATTTTTTTCTTGGCTAGCGTTGATACTATTACCCACGTCTGGTAAGTCATTTGTCATCAGATCACTAAGCACCATTTAGTGAACAAAGCCCCAGATGTCCCCCACAATTCGTACGCTCATTGGAAATGTATACTGGAAATCGGCAGTGAAGTCAAAATTGGCCTGCAGTCTGGTAATCCGGTTGCATCCTGGTTAATTTATTGTGGCACATAATCAACATTTTGGTTCACAACGATGCCTTCATTTAGTCTTGAGAAAGACTGCTCCGAGAGTCAAAATGTTGCTTGTGTGTGACAATAAGTTAATCAAGACACTACGTGTGCCAGATACTTTGTATGTATTGCCATTTAGAAGCTTGGCCATTCTAGACGTCCATGTGGCTACTGGTTGTTTGCGTTTTTGGATGTATGCCTTCCTCTTTTTGCTTCATCTGGTAAGATGGCAACACGTCAGGTAAGGCAGCTTACATCTAAACATCACTCAAAGATGACAAACCTGGTTCTTTACAATAGAGCTCATTCAGAAACATTTAAAAGCAGTACAGAATATTTATCAAATGTGTACAGTACAGCTTTTTCTGCTCACGGCATACAAGTAGGAAAATTAAAGCTTAATGCACACTTCTAACTTGAGTTTAATAGATTAATTTAGCATCTGCAACAGAACAGTAACATGGATCTATTTCAGCAGAATACATACGCTTTCACACATGGTTCATATACGCCACTGTCTCCTGCCACAGACTCATCTGACACTGCCGCAGACACACTGCATGCTGCAGTCTTTTCCTGTTGAGTGTCACTCTCCGATTTTCCAGAAAACTCAAGATCTAAGGCAGGGAAAACAAAACACAAAAGCATTGTCACATCACAGTAAGCGTATGTTACACAAGGTGTACAATGTACTCTACAAAAATGGCTGTATTAATCTTCCATCCTTACTGGATGACTAGGCAATAGAACAGTTGACTTATCAAGCTTGTGTTCTAAAATGAAAACTATGTGTTGTCATTTAAAAACAGTGTATAAATACTTCAAAGTTTCTGGTTTCTGAGGATCTACTTTATCTATTATAAATATATATTTTTTTCTTTCTTTTTTGAAAACTGTGTTCTAAAAAGAACACAAAAGAGAAACCTTCCACAAGGGTAATATCTACAGACAAAAACTTCTTTATTGTTCCAATGAACAAGTTCCACCACGAGCTGTAACTCCTAACTTTTCATCTGTAACCCTTTTTGAGGAAAAGGTTCCCCTGTGGCTCACCAAAACTAATTTTAAGGCATATTGTAAAGTACCATGTGGGGCTGTCATTATGTGCGAGCGAGTGCGTATAGTAGTGCACTCCTCTCCCTTACATCTTGTTCTGATGTGTTAAGATCTACAATATAAAGCCTTGAAACTTATTGCTGGATGTCTTTCTTTAAGCTTGTACAGAAGTATGCTGATTTTTTTTTTTATATATCACCTCTTATGATAAAAGAAGCTTTTTTCCCCTCATATTTGGTTGTGTGATGGGGAGAAGGTGGTGACAGAATTTATTGATTACCCCCGGGAATAGCTCAAACCGTCCTCAAAATGACAATGACACAGACTGACTTTAGAAGGACTTGTTATTGCGCCTTGCATCCTGACAGCAGGAGGTCCCCACAGTTCCCCAAATAACAGACGCGACTTCAGATGTACCTTTCAAGAGATGTGTGCCAGGGACGGGTGTTTCAAAAGCAGAGTGTAGACTTAAAACATTTAACCCATCTACATTTCAAGCAGAGTACCATGGAGTGTAGGAACAGCAGTTAAATGGTGATTATTATAGTATTCACGCTGGGTGCTTGCTGTGTTTACAGGCTATGAAACAATCCCTGTAATTTCATTTTAACCCTGTACTGGCCTGGATTTAATTGATATATGTATGTATATATAAGTGTCAAAGGCGTGGGAAGCTATTAGGGTATGGTACCAAGGTCACTGAAAGGGGAAAAGCCAAAGACTGTCATGTGCTTCTCTCACGACTACCATTTTGCATTCTAAAAATCATGGACACTGATATATATGCACCATGTATCCACAAAGAATGTAATTAACAAAAAGCCCTAAAGAATTCATAATAATCTCTCGTCTTTATTACCACATGCTTGCTACAACCAAACCATCCAACATTTAAAACCGAGAAAGGAAAGACATGGAGAGTTTTCTCTTTTAGTAACTTCATTACATATTGATCACCTGAGTTATTTATAATAAAAAAACACAAAAAAACCAAACAATGTATCTTTCTTACATAAACAAATTGCTAAAAACATTACTGTAGTTCAATTCCAGACACATTGCTTGAGTTTTATAAGGAGTTAATACAAACTAGAGGCAGCAGAATAGAATAACTGCGGGATTTGAGTCCAAAAGAGAAGCAATATAACAGTATGATATTAACTAATATATGCAGAAAGCTAAACATGGGCTGGCATCTTTGAGACAGGACTGTTATGGTATCTGGGGTTTGCTGATCAGGTGCCCACCACATGACTCCATGGATTGAAAATTACAATATGGTCACATGCATAGATATATCATGTGCGCTCCAGTGCTAATGTATGTTCTGAGCACACAGGAATGACCCATGCAAATTAAATTTCTTTGTCCATTTTTCAATGCTTGGTGGTATTAAGTTGTGTAAAGTGACAAAGTGGGACACTTTCATTGCATGGTTGATAGTGTGAGTGTGGTCAGGTGTGGTGGGGCTGTTGTAAATTTTTTTTTTAATGTGATTTACTAGTAATTTAATCATAATAATAAACATATTTATGTAGATTCAAAGCACATTATTGTGAGTATTGTTGCTGTGGAGCTCTGTTATACAGTCAGACAAACTAATAACATGGAGCTTCAAGAAAACAGGGACATGAGAACTAGAAAAGAGGAATATTATAGTCTTGCAGTTTCTGTCTTTAGGTCTCCCATTGACGGCGTCCCAAAATACAATTCACTGACTTCACAGTGCAGGTACTCTATACTTATACTAAAAACTAAATGACACGCAGGGCCGGCCTTAGGGGTGTGCGAGCTGTGCGGCCGCACAGGGCGCCATGGAGCAGGGGGCGCCCTGCGGCCGCATAGCTCACACGGCAGGGGCGTATTAGCCGCGAGGCAAACAAGGCATTTGTCTTGGGCGGCATTTTCCAGGGGGCGGCAAAAAAAAGCCACCCCCAAATGCCCAAGGCAAATGTCTTGTTAGCCTTGCGGCTAACAGACATGCTGCTGGGCGGTCGGGCGGCGCTGGCGGGCGGGCGGCTGGCGAGGGAGCACTTCCTCTGAGCTGTCTGCTCAGCTCCCTCGCGTGCTGCAGAGTGAGGCTGGGAGCCGGAATATGATGTCATATTCCGGCTCCCAGCCTCACTCTGAGGCGCGAGAGGGAGCTGAGCAGACAGCTCAGAGGAAGTGCTCCCTCGCCAGCCGCCCGCCAGCCAGTGCCGCTCGCCCAGCAGCCACTGGACCACCAGGGAGGAAGAGATACCCCCCTCTCCCCCAGCATTCCCAAAGGTAAGGAGTGTTTAAAGAAATTTTAAAAAATGTGTTAATGTGGGTGAGTGTGTGTGTGTCTGTTAGTGTGTGTCTGTGTCGGTTAGTGTGTGTCTGTGTGTGTCTGTTAGTGTGTGTGTGTGTGTGTGTGTCTGACTGTGTGTGTATGTGACTGTTTGCCTATGTGTGTGTGTATGTGTGTGCGTGACGGTCTGCGTGTGTGTGTGTGTGTGTGACTGTCTGCCAGTGTGTGTGTGTCTGTCTGTCTGTGTGTGTGTGACTGTCTGCCAGTGTGTGTTTGACTGTTTGTCCGTGTGTGTGACTGTGTGTGTGTGGATGTTTGCCTCTGTGTGTTTGGCTGTTTGTGTGTGGCTGTCTGTGTGTGACTGCCAGCCTGTGTGTGTGGCTGTCTGCCTGTGTGTGTGTGTGTGTGTGTGTGTGACTGCCTATGTGTGACTGTCTGGGCAGACTAGATGGGCCGAATGGTTCTTATCTGCCGTCACATTCCATGTCTGTGTGTGTGTGTTTGTGTGTGGCTGTCTGTGTATGACTGCCTGAGTGTGTTTGTGTGTGGCTGTGTGTATGACTGCCTGAGTGTGTTTGTGTGTGTGTGTGTGTGTGTATGGCTGTCTGCCTGTGTGTGTGTGTGTGACAGGGTGTGTGGGAGGAGGGGACGGGAAGGGGGAAGGAGTGGGGGAGGAGGGGACGGGAAGGGAAGGGGGGGCGCTGTGAAGATTTTTCGCACAGGGCGCCCAAATGCCTAAGGCCGGCCCTGATGACACGTCCTTAATTATGTGAGTGAATCTCCAAAAACACAACTAAAAATGAAAGCTAGAAAATTGTGTGTCAATATAAATAAAGAGTAAACAAGTAACAAAAAGATGGGCTGTCCCAAGACAATGAAAAGTGCACTGGGATGTTTCCCTAAATGTGGAAATTACAATGCATTTTGTAAGTTCCTTTAGTATGAATATAGAACTTTTCTATAGGTTTACTGGATTCGATGGTGCGTGTCAATTGAAGACACAACTGAAATCAAGGATTGTGCTGGGGAAGGACTTACCCAAGTTGGAGCCCTGAGAAAATAACCCCTCCAATTACGTAATTTGTGACGAAGCAACTTTAAAACACGATAATTGGAGTTATTCACACAGCATACTGTGGGGGTAATGCTGTGGATGCAGGTTTAAATATGTAAGTTTGCAGGTGTAGAGTTTATAAATTTAGATAAATATAATACTCTGAGTTCTTTCATAGATTTTGCATCGTTTATTGATGTAATTTACAGATCAGGTTTTAGGCTGAAGCCCCTGATTTTCTCACCACTCCGCAATCACCATAATACTCACTATGGGTCAAATCACCTTATCAGAGCTTAAATAATATGGGAGTTTTGTCCTGCGACACGCGAGGGAGCTGAGCAAACAGCTCAGAGGAAGTGCTCCCTGTGAGTGTGTGTCTGTTAGTGAGTGTGTGTGTCTGTTAGTGAGTGTGTGTGTCTGTTAGTGAGTGTGTGTGTCTGTTAGTGAGTGTGTGTGTCTGTTAGTGAGTGTGTGTGTCTGTTAGTGAGTGTGTGTTTCTGCGTATCTGTCAGTGAATGTGTGTGTGTGTGTATTTAGAAGGCGGGGTGGGGAGAAGGGTTGGGTGGGGGTGGCGTGGGGGGGGAGAGGGGGGCGCCTGAGTTTTGTCCTGCCTAGGGCAGCACAAAACCAGGATACACCACTGGCTGGGTATACATAGCCTAGTGTCCAATGTAGTCTCTTAATATGGTGGAGCAAAATGTAAATAATAATCATTATTATTTTTGTTATTATTATGTTATTATTTATATAGCGCCATCAAATTACGCAGCGCTTTACAGTGGGTAACCCACAACAATATGTTGTACTGCAGGCTTAGACAACCTTCTGCACTCCAGATGTTGTTGACTACATCTCCCATAATGCTTATACCCACAATGCTGACCGCAACATTTAACCTACCCCTGCTGTAGTGGATATGGTGCTTTGAATTTCCATTTCAAACTATAAAGCAACTCATTCCCTTAGTCCAACCATTATACTCACTCATCTGAGATTGTGTATTCCATTCTAATTAATTACCAAATTTCAGCCGTCATTATTGGTTTCAAAGAGATAAATTAATTAAAATGAGACGATCGGTGGCTTACAATTGCCTGTTTCTGCCAAAGTGACAAGTACTGTTTCTGCCACTAGATGGCAGGGTAACACAACACACAGCTCACTAACATTTTTTCCTCTTCATTGAAAACACAAATTACCCCAAATAAGCTGAGGTATTAAAGTCACACTGTTTTTATGCAGCAGGAGGTCTATTCAAAGAGAAATCAAGCTGCATTTTTGTCACAAAGTAATACAGGTTTTTGAAAGCTGCTGCTTAGCAGGCGGGAAAAAAAACTCTAACAGCCCCTACAGTCACTTTGTCTGCTTTTGTTTGTATTTGCATAACAACACTAGTCCTTTGCGATTTCTATTCTAATTATATCATTAGATGGCAAATCTACACGATGGACCTGTGTGATCTATAAAATTATATGCATCTCAGCTTACCGCTTTATCCTTAACACAGATTGCTGAATGAATTCCTCAGCACAGGGGTTGGTGTTAAGACACAGAAGTAAATCTTTAGTTGGCTTTTTTGAGCCACTGTTAATATTCTCCCATAAATCTTGAACCATTGTTGCATTTTGCCCAGAGCGGTTACGAACCACTGGGAATAGCTGCCCATTGCCCTCATGAACTACCAGGAATCTTATATAAACAGTTCTCTTGAACTACTGTGAACACTTGCCTATAGCGATTTTGAATCTCCTTGAATCTTGTGCCTTTCGTTCTTTGAAATTATTGTGAATGTTTGCTCATAGCATCTGAAACAATGTGATGGATTCACTGACCAGTAAAGGTCTGCACAGTCATAACATTTTCTATATGAAGCAATTCCCTAATAATCCTTTCAACATAACTGCTTACTTGATAGAAGGCATGGGCATGTCTTTTTTTTGTCCTATGAAAATGTGTTAACACTTTGTTACATTTATCTTTACCTATATTTTAATTTTTTTAAACTTAAAAGCAAAACTTTTTTGCCAAAAACCCTTATTTTTTATATTTCTTACCTATTCTTCCTTCGTGCAATGCTATTGAAGCTTGCGGCCTTCTACATTCCACAATAGATTTCCCTTCAGGCAATGCTGAAGATTCTCCAATGACTGGGTCCAATAAATCCAAATTTTCACGCAGGCTCAAATCTACAAACGTCCCAGAAAGTTCACAGCTCTCAAAATCAGTCCTGAGCGAGTCTTGAGAAGTCAATGAAAAAGCTCCTTCCAAGACTGGGGGAGAGCCAGGTGGAGACAATGATGAAAGAGAAGATAGAGATGATAGTGAGGTCACGGATTTAGGTGGTTTGGCCTCT